>NC_132853.1:29987500-30332500 GCF_048164855.1 Canis lupus baileyi
GATTGATATGAACAATTTGCATGCTGAGATTCACATGATTCTGGGTCATCTCTAAGACTGAACAGTCAAGTTATGGTGTCCTCAGACCTACAGAAAGATCTTGCCATGCCACCCACATGGATCTGGATAAGTCAGATTACTCACTTTCTTGAGAAATATTTTTCCAAGCTCTGCCATTTTTTAGTAATAGTGTGACTTTGGCAAATTGACTCAATGCTCCGGGATTGATAGAAATAATAATGTGGCTAATTCAAAGGGTTGTTGTAAGAATTAAATAAGGTAATACATGTAAAATAGTAACATAAGGCTGGCCTATCTAGTGTTTTACGGGTATTGTTATTAACAGAAGTCCATTTTGGAAAACCAGAGTAAGAAGATATAATTAGTCCATGGAATTGGAGCTAGAAAGGTGGCTATGGAGAGAGTTTTGCTTGGGTAAAATGTCTCCTCTCTTGGTAATCTGCACCATACCATTGCCCCATAGCTCTCTCTCACATTGTCTCCCTCCACTCTTCACTTCTCCAACTGCTGAGTACAATGCAAGTTAGATCAACATCCACACTGGAAAATCCCTAAATGTTCCCGTGAGCCACCTAATCCCTTATTTCCTGTTCATGGAGATGGTTGGGGGTGATGGTCTTAGAGTGACACATTGTTAAATTATTGAACTACTGGGCCCAGAAAGATTTGGCATAATTCTTGTTTCACAGTTCTTTATACAAGATAGGGGCTTGATGCATTTTTATTGAGTTGACGTTTTTAGATAGATCCCATAGTGTGACTCAACAAGATGTGCTATGTGTCACTGACTGCCAGAAGTTAGGAACACTGCTCTGACATGTAACACCCACCTTTACCTCTCCTCCAAACGAAAAAGTGTACTGAAAATTCTCCTGAAATTGTGTGCCCTTCAGTTCCTTTGAGGAACTTGTTGCTAGGAAACAAATTTAGACAGCTCTCACCTGCTGAGAAAAGTTTTTACTACTGCTTCAGATAACAGGTTCTTCTTTAGGCACAAAAGTATTAACAAAGAAAACTGTCTGTTACTTCACTGTTCATTGGAGAAGAGCTCTTCATTTGGGCAACAATTTCACAGCGATATCATTGATTACTTTGAAAACTATTCAGAGCTGTCCTTGAGATTATATTATGAAGCTATCTAATGCAATGGTACTGATCAGTTTTCTTGGGGTACAAAATAAATAAAGCCGTCAAGAACAGTGTGGGTGGTGGTGAGGAACACAAAAACTTGCTTTAGCTTTTCCAAGCTTATTTCCACATTAGAAAAAGAAAAACCTGAATTCTTAAGAAGAAAGAGAGCCCTTAAAATTGTTAATTATCTCATTTGCTAAGTGTGTATCAGTGCCTGGGTATATGCAGCACACTGTGCCAGCTCTAAGAATACACTGCCCACCATTACAATAATGCCTGCCTGGTAGGGGAGACAACTAGACATTTTGGAGGGGCTGCATGATGATGTAATGCAAAATTACAGAGTGGTCGGCCAGGAGAGGAGGTGGTCTTTGATGATCCAGTCCAGAAAGAGAAATCAGGGAAGTCTAACTGGGGGAGTGTTGGGATAATATCTGAAGAAAAATTCATATTTAATAAAAATAAAAACTGCTAACATCACTGAGTCTTGGTCAGGAATTGTCCTAGGTGTTTCTGATTCATCTGTTACTCCTAACCACCCTAGGAAGGAACTAGTCCCACCTCACTGTAGGGCACAGGCCCTGGACCGGATAAATTGGCTCCCTTGAAGGATTGGCAGACCAACAACACCATTTGCCTTATTTTGCACACTCTTTAGCAAAATCCATTCTTCTACCATGTAGGAGTCCTTAAAGAATCATAGATGGGGTTCTTTTGATAGCAATACCAGATAACTTAAATCACAGAAACCTTGCTTCTGTGCTCCCACCTCAGGGAGATGCAAGGTCCATCTGGGCTCTCTGCACTGAACCACACCCACATAGTGCTAGGCCAGCATCCCTGGGTCACACTACTGATTCAGTAGTCAAGTCCACATGGAAGGGACCTTGTCCAAAGCTCTTGGACCCCCTTGTTAGGAATCTAGATTCCTAGGCTCTGATGATCACTGAAATCTGTCAACTGATGGTCTTGGAGCAACTAATCTCTAGGCCAAAGTGTTCAACCAAGGGATTCAACTTCTTACCCTGGTTCCTGTGGCTGATCCCATCTGGTTATGATTTGTAACCTACAACTGACACTTTACTAAAAAACAGACTATGTAGTAATTTCAGAATATTCTATGCCGATTGAAGAATCTGGTTTGAGTTGCCTGTTATTTAAAGTTTTTACAAGCCAAAAATTACATCAATGCAAGTATAACTTTTTAAATAATATAACATATAGAATTAAATCTCCTATATATCTATTTCTCTCTATAATGCATGATAAAAATAAAATAGTTCCTACATGTCCAAGATTATATAAATTGAGATGAAGTGGCTACCACTTTGTTATTCTGATATTGAGCAAATTCTATTTTATGTTAATTTTTCCTATTTGCTTATTGCTAAGGTAGGAATACCTATTCTCTATTTCACATTCCCAGGAGTGCTGGGAACCAATATTTTTAAAAATTATCTGGGAAGTTCATTTAAGAATGAACAGATACCAGTACCAACATTCTTATAAATATGTTTTCTTGGGCAAGGGAAATAAGAGTAAAATTAAATTATTGGAACTGCATCAAAATAAAAAGCTTTTGCACAACAAAAGAAATCGTCAACAAAATGAAAAGGCAATCTACTGAATGGGAGAAGACACTTGCAAATGAATATCTGATAAGCAGTTCATACCCAAAATATATAAAGAACTTATACAACTTGACACCAAAAAAACAAATAACCTGATTAAATAATGGGTAGCAGCCCTGAAGAGATATTTTTCCCAAGAAGACATAGTGTTGGCCAACAAACACATGAAACAATGTTCAACACCACTCATCATCAGGGTAATGCAAATCAAAACAAGGAGATATTACCTTACATTTGTCAGAATACCTAGAATCAAAAAGATAAGAAATAGTTATCTATTTCTTATTTGCCAAGTGTTGGCAAGGATGTAGAGAAAAAGGGACCCTCGTGTGCTGTTCTTGGGAATGTAAATTGGTATGGCCATTGTGGAAAACAGTATGGAGGATCCTCAAAAAATGAAAAATAGAAATACCACATGATCATAAAAAGCCCATAATTCAACGATGGGGTATTTACCAAAGAAAACAAAAATACTAGTTCAAAAAGATATATGGACCCTACATGTGTATATACAATATATTGTATATTGTATATATTGTATTGTGTATTGTATATATTGTATATTGTATACAATATATTTATAAACATATACACACATATATCTATATATACACATCTTTATATAGATATGTGTATATATATGTTTATAAATAAATATAGATGTGTATATATATAGATATATATGTATGTGTGTATATATATATGTGTGTGTGTATATATACACACACAATATATTTATAAACATTTTTTAGCCTGAGAAAGAAGGAAATCCTACTACTTGTGATTTGTGACAACATGGACTGAGTAAGACCTTAAGGGCACTACAGTACATGTAATAAGTCAGAGAAAGTATCCATCAGCAGATGAATGGATAGAGAAGTGGCACACACACATACACACACACAGGAATATTACTCAGCCATAAAAAAGATGCAGTCTTGCCATTTGCAACAACATAGATGGACCTAGGGGTATTATGCTAAGTGAAATAAGTCAGAGAAAAACAAATACCATATGATTTCATTTATATGTGGAATCTAAAAAAGAAAAGAAATGAACAAAATAAAAAACTAGAAAGAGACCCTTAAATACACAGAACATTCTGATGGTTGCTAGAGGGGAGAGGGTTTGGGGGGACAGACAAAATGGGTGAAGGGGAGCAGGAGGTACAGGCTTCTAGTTACAGAATAAGTAAGTCGTGAGGATAAATGTTACAGCTTGGGGAATGTAGTCAATGATATTGTAATAGTGCAAAAAAAAAAAAAAGGAATGAACTGATGCAGGTTTTATGTAAGCTTGTATATACCAATTATCAGGTAATAATAATATAAACAGTGGATCTCCTCCTCACTTTGATCAAATGTTCTTTAAAATTTGAGACTATATGCTATAGCATATACATATATATAGCACAGGGATCTGATGCTGAGGTTGAGAGCCTCTGCCCATGGCTGCCACTCTGGAGGTGGAGGCAATGGTATCAGATGGCCATGAGTTAGAGTCTTGGTTCTTCCACTGATTTCCAGTGACATGCAGCCAGTGACTTAATGTTACGTTTCTTAGGCTTATAAAGCACATATACAAACACCAACGTTTGTGTATCTCAATGCTTTTGTCTACAAAATGCAAATAAAGTAGCACCTGCACCTCCTCTGAGATTGGTGTGCTTTTTAGAGGAATATTCATATAATGTACTTGGCAGAGATTTTGCCCATGTTAACTGTTTCACATATGACAGTTATGATTATCTTTATTGAGTCCAAATTGAAAAATTACAGTACCAAGAATTGCACTTTCCATCTGGATTAAAATATTCTGTACTCTTTCCTTAAATGGTTTATAAGATCATGTCACCTCCAACTTTTGTCGGACTTAAAGTGGGCTTCTCTTTAAAACGTCATAGTTGGGATCCCTGGGTGGCTCAGCAGTTAAGCTTCTACCTTCAGCTCAGGGGTGATCTCAGGGTCCCAGGATTGAGTCCCATATCAGGCTCCCCACAGGAAGCCTGCTTCTCCCTCTGCTGTGTCTCTGCCTCTCAGTCTGTGTCTCTCACAAATAAATAAAACTTTTATAAATAAATAAATAAATAAAACATCATAGTTGTTTTTTTATGATTCTTTTTTTTTTAAAAGATTTATTTATTTATTTGAAAGAGAGAGTGTGTGGTGGGGAGCAGTGGAAGAAGAGGGAGAGAGAATCTCAAGCAGACTCCCTACTGAACATGGAGCCTGATGTGGGGCTCGATCTCATGATCCCAAGATCATGACCTGATCCAAAATTAAGAATTGAACGCTTAACCAACTAAGCCATCCAAATGCCCCAGTTTTCATGATTCTTTGTAACTTTGCTAACAGCAGTTTTAAAATTTTTTTCCCACTAGTGTTTTAAGAATTTTGTAAACATTTCTGTCTCTCTTATAGTATTGGAATTCCACTGGTTGTGGAATTTTTTTTTTTTTTTTCTGTTTCTAGTCTTGATTCTGCCTTTGCCAAGACCTCAGCAAACTCTTCCACAGGCTTGCTGTATTTACTTACAAATGGCTTCTGGTGTTTTGATTTTTTTCTAGCTTTTCAACAGTTAAAAAAATTTAGAGAAGCAATTTTTATTTCAGAAAATTTGGAAAATACACAAGATTACTAAAATGAAGTGAAAGAGTTCACAACCTCACATATTTATTATGCAGTACAGAAAGAAGTGAACATCATGCCTGACTCTCCAGCCCCATTTCCCAGAGATAATTACTGTCAGTAGTGTGTAAGGGTATCATTCTAAACTGTTTTTTAGGCTTATGAAAGCATACACACATAAATCTTTATACACACATGTTGTTAAAATGTTTTCAACAAAGCAAGGTCATGCTGTGTAACTCTTTATACTATCCTTTTGGTTCTCTCACTAGTATTTTTGTGGAGATAATATTCCCAATCAGTATACATAGATCTCATTTTTTTAGTGGCTAAATCGGAATCCGTTTATGGACATGCCCTAACTTATTTAACCGATCACATAGTGACAGATGAACACCTAGATTTCTTGTGATTTTTGCAGTGACGATGAGCTTGCAATGAGAAAATATTTTGAACATTGGTTTTTAGGTTCATACTCTGATACCGTAGGGTAGTTCTTAGAACTGTAAGTACTTTATAATAGGGTATATGCAGCTTGATATTAGATGGAAAATCCCAGATTACTTTTCAAGAAGGTTGAACTTATTCACCCTGTACCAACAATAAGATGTATCCATCATACATATCTTTCACTTTGCACTCTTAATTTCTATTTCTTTGAGTTTTTCTTCTCCACGTGGTAATTTTTCCATCTGAGCTTCAAGATACTTAATTCCATTTTCAGCAACGTTTTTGAGTTCCAAGAACTCTTTCTTTTTCTCAGATTGCTCCTTTGTAATAATTTCCCTAGTCTCCCTAGGAATTTACATTACTGTCTTTTAGAGTTCTTATTTCTTCTTTTAAGGACACCTCACAGAGAGCTACCTATTCTGATTATGTTGTTCTTTTCCCCTTCAAATGCTGAGTCACTTTTAATGTTTTGCATATTTTCTCAACCCCACAAGATCTGCTACTTGTCTGCACACCCAGGCCTTCTGACCCATAAGGGAAGAGGGCCCTCAGCACACATGCAGGTAAACTGTGGGGGGTCTCCTAAGTAGTAGAGGCTCTGCAAGTGGTAGCAGGTTAAGGAAGAATCTTGGTGAACAGGTGGTAGGTTAGGACCCCTCGGCTGAGCGGTATGGGGAGATCTCTGAGTCCTCAAGATCCTTCTGGCAAATAGAGAATGTAAGAGTTCTCTTCAAGGGGTGCCTGTGTGGCTCAGGTGGTTAGGCATCTGCCTTCAGCTTGGGTCATGACCCCAGGGTCCTGGGATTGAGCCCTGCGGCAAGCTCCCTGCTCAGTGGAGAGCCCACTAGTCCCTCTCCCTCTGACCCCTCACCTTGCTCACACTCTTGCTCTCTCTCTCTCTCTCAAACGATTAAAAAAAAAGAAAAAAGTTTTCTTCAAGTTATGTACAATTGATGTAATCTTTAGTTATGGTCTTCTTGAAAAACAAAACACAAAGCAACAATAATAAATCAAAAAATGACTTCCAAATAATAAAGAAATTTCTATATTGAAGCCAAGTTGACACGTCAGACCAAGTGCACACTTTCATCTTTAGTATAAGGACATTAAGAGACTCATATAAACATGGTACTTGCAGAAAGCATGCCAATAATATTATGAATTATAGTTTGTCTTGCATATGGGCATATTTTGGCAAAATAATTGTATTACATGCACGATTAAAATAATATATGTTAATTATCAATAGCAATAAAGTAGGTGGTCCTGTTTTTAGTTAACAATGTACTTGTTTATCAAATATATACCAGATGATTTAAAATGTATTCTAGGTATTAGATATAAAACACTGATAAAACAAAGTGATTATTTTATCACCAAGCCATTCACAGTCTGTTACATGAAAGACCTATCAGAAAATGACTCTATAATTATAGTGACATGGGGTAACTACTATGATAGACCTAGGCCTGGGGTACAATATGAGCAAAGGAGATTCTTTCTAAGTCAGATTAAGGCAGATTTTTCCAAAGAAGCGTCGAAAGGGGCTTGTGATAAAGTTAAATGTTAATTAAGTTTGGAAAACACTGGGTTAAAGATAATTAAGTATGTCTTTCTGATGTGGTCTTTTTCATGGCCTTTAATAAATATTTATTATAAATTCCAGGTAGTGGCAATGTCCCAACAGTATAGGGGCTAAAGAACCCTTCTTCCAAGCATTCTGAGGGACACACTTGGCTTAGGTGATCCAAGGGAATCTTCCAAGAGGAGGAAGGTTAGAGTTGAGACTCCAAGATGAGCTGGTGTGAGCCAGAGAGGCCAGAAAGGTCACTTTTGGCAGAAGAACAGCCTGTACAAAGGCTCAGAGACAGGGTATGGGCCGTGTAACACTAAGTAGCTCAAAATAGCTAAGCCAAAGAATTTTATATGAAAAAGTGACTTGGGGCAGCCCTGGTGGCGCAGCGGTTTGGCGCAGCCTGCAGCCTGGTGTGTGATCCTGGAGACAAGGGATTGAGTCCTACGTCGGGCTCCCTGCATGGAGCCTGGTTCTCCCTCTGTCTGTGTCTCTGCCTCTCTCTCTGTGTCTATGAATAAATAAATAAAATCTTAAAAAAAAAAAAAAGAAAAAGTGACTCAAAGTGGGTAGGGAGATAAACAAGAGTCAGCCAGATCATTCCATCCAGGTAAAGGGTAGAACTTTACCCTGAAAGCAAAAGATGTATTTAAAAGTTTGGACACAGGGGAGAAGTATGAATGGATTTGCTTTGCCAAAACCATCACTCTGGTAGCATGATAGCTGTATACTCCAGCGAAGTCAGTCTGGAGAAAGGAAAAAGAGTCAAGGAGTTCTTGAACTAACCCACATGTCAGTGTTGAGAGAATGAGGTAGGGGAGAAAGATGGATAGATAGACAGGTGGATGGATAAATAGGAAGGAAGGGAGGCAGAGAGGGAGGGAGAAGAGGGGCTTTAAGGAAGCAGTATCTGCAGGACCCGGTGGCCAGTAGGATGTCTGGTGAATAGCAGGTAAGGGTCAGGGGACTTCTGGGGGACTGAGTGGGTGATACAGTCATACAGAGATGGGGAATATGGGAGGAAGAACAGGTTTGGACTGAACCTACTGACTCACCAGGAGGTCGAATTCAGGTGGACCAAGGCCTGAGCCAAAGCTGTCACCAATATTTAGACGTGTTGAAACTGAAAAGCCATTGGCACATGTAACTGTTAAGATCCTAAGAGGTAAATCTATTAGAGATAGAGATGTTAGAAACCCACAGGTCAAGTAATTATTCCTTGGGAAACACAGATCTCATTTAGGAGTTCTATACCTCAAACTCCTCAATTGCAAAAAGATAGGTATGAATTGTTTTTAAACAAAAATATGGTCAAAATTTTTTTAAACCCCAACTGACCAGCTGCTTCTGCCTTCAATAAGGGGGTGAACTTGCTCATATGGTAGAAAAATAAATCTCTATTTCAGGGTTTCTCAACGTTGGTACTATTAACATTTACGGTCATATAATTGTTGTGGTAACTGTCCTGTGCATTACAGCATGTTTGTTTAGCAGTGTCCCTGGTCTCCACCCACTAGATGCTGGCACTTCTTTCCCCTGGTTGTGACAACAGAAACCTCTGCAAACATTGGCACAGGGCCCCACAGGACAGGGCTGCGATCCCTCTCCATCCCTCTGCCTCCCAGGCGAGAAGCACTGTTCTCTGTTCTTCCTTTGATGCAATGTGGCAGAGTTTGGAAGAACTCTTCTAAATCCTTTATGCCCCTGGAGGGCGAAACCCAGGGGAGCCGGTCTTTTGTTCCACAGAATATATTACTGAGTTTGCAAATGCAAAGCTGGCCTAGATCCTGAGTAGATGGTGTAGTAGTTACACTCTGCTATAGAAGAAAGGGAGGAGAACGGAATTCCTAAGTGAAATGAGGGCACCTTGTGAAGCTGCAGGGGGGCTGATTTACAGAAAAGACAACAGTGAGAAATTCCTGCAGGCTAGGAAGACGGAGGACCTTGAGTGACAGGGATGCTTACTACTCAGTCCTAAACTAGTCCCTGTTCTGCAGGGGTGTGAGATTCCTCCACTGTCCCAAAGTCTTCAAGTGGGACCCCAAGCCAGATGTGGCTCTGTGAATGTCCTCCCCCAGAGCATAGCAGATATTTACAGCATTGGCCTTACATCACTGTCCTCACATTGTTACCTCCTACCCTTTCTTCTTATATTTTCCTTTTTTCCCTCCTCTTCTTTCACCACATGCTACAGCAAAATCTTCCACTCTTTGAGGTTAATTTCTTTGACTGGAATTACCAGTGAGCTTAATTTCCATGTAGGATGCTGGATTCCTTAAGTGCAGGCAGCTAGACCAGGCAGGCTGGACTGCATAGAGGTCAGCATAGAGATCCTCTTGCCTGGTATCTCTCTTTACAGAATGGGTAAACTGAGGTCTGGAGGGCTGCAGTATTTTGTTTTTAGGAACAGAGCTAACTTAGATCTTTTGGCTCTTGGTTCTTCTTTTTCCAGCAGAGCACACTGTCTAAGAAGTCATTTCTCTTTGATTAGCTGACACTAGTCTCTAGAAAGGTCCCCGATTTCTGTGCTGGTGACTTCAAGGTAATAAACCTGCCAGAATAAAAAAGCAGAAAACAAGCTATTTCACTCCAAGAATGTCTTAAAATTCCAGTTACACTCAGATCTTTTCTCCATGACATCATTAAAATATTATCTGGCTTGGAATATTTTCTACTTCTAAACATTTCTTCTCAAATTTTGATTTTCTGCCAGCTGACAATACAGACTCATAGAGCCCTTTCATGTCTCATAGGCTACTGTACAACCTCATAATCATATAATGAATTTCTAAGGATTAATTATTCAAATGTCAAAGAGATGATTTCTTGGTGAGGAATGAAATATCTTTCAAACCTGCCGTAGAGAATATGAAAGCTGATCAATGGCCAGTGTTTACATATCTAGTCATCAATTATAATGAAACATTTTCTTTGAAGTCACTTACAAAACATTGTGAAGTCCACACACATAAAATCTAAAAATCACTCTGAAGTTCTTTCTTATAAAAGTGACCTCAATTGATATTGATCTAAATAAAACTCTTCCAACAGGAGAGCCAGGGCTCAAATTCCTGTGAACTGGAGCACGAACCCAAGCAATTTCTTATTCATCTTTTTATCCTATACAGTGTCTAGCAGAATATTTGACACACGGTGGTTCTTCAGTAGTTAGTGGTTAAAGGGATAAACCCCCAGGCTTTCCCCGCCAGGCTTTTCCCTGTCTGACCAAGCAGTCTCTCACACCCACGCTGCCTCTGTCTCCCAAACCTGTGCCCAGGACAAGTTCCATTATGTGTGGGGCTCAGTGCCAAAACGAAAAGGTGGGGCTCCTTATTTTAAAATGATTAAGGACTTCGAGACAGTGGTGAGGGGGCACTATGCTAAGCATGAGGCTCTGTGCTACTGTAGCAGGTGCGGGCCCATGGACCTGGTCCAGTCTAAGCCCAACCAGCTTCTTGGCTCTCTGATGCCTCCATACCTGTAATCGTACCTCCCAGGCCAAGTAAAAACCTGCACTTGAGCTTCTGAGCCTCTTCTATCCTGTCAGACCCCTCTTTCGGGCCTATGCCCTCTACCCTCCCTATCTTATCCCTTTCCTGGAGGTCTATTGTAAGGTGAGAAAACCCACTTCTGTCTTTGCTTTCTCCGTCCATCTGCCCCCGAGTGGAGACTAGGTTTTCCCACCTCCACACTCGCCTTCAATAGGGGCCACTGTTGCTTCTACTTCCAAAGCAAATTTTTTTCTATCTGCCCTTGGGGTCTAGTGGCTCTTCCAGACCATGTGTTATGCTTCTCTTGCTCTATATAACTGCTTACACTCTGCTTTCCCATCCTGCCCTTTACCTTGGCTGCTCCCCATGTCTCATTTCTGTGTAGCCCAGACTCCAACATGGATCCCCAGCTTTCCCTTGCTTCCCACCTTCCTCAGTGTTTGTAAGGTGTTCATGAATGCCCCACCTGGCTCCCTGACCTGAGTTTAATGAATTCCACAAGGCTGCTGATCTTTCCAGGTACTCACTGGCATATCTCAAACTTCATTATTACCTGGAACTACTTTGCTTGTAAGATGTCTGTGCTAATCACAGGATAACTTGAAAAATACAGAATGTAAAAAGGAAAAACAAATAATATCAAAACCAATCAACCAAATAAAAAACAACCACAGTTCTATCATTCAAAGGCATTCCCTGTTAGAATTTTAGAATCCCTCAACACCAGTCTTTTCTATGCATAAAAAATTGCAAGTGTAAGAGTTGTGATAAGTCTTGTCTACAAAAATAGAGGATGTTGATCTCATCTGGGGTGCCAGATTAGGGCTGTTAGGAAGGTCTATTGAAGTTGAAATCTGGAAGTTGGGATGGAGCTGTTTATTGAGGGGGAGGAAATGGAAGATCATTGTAGGCAGGGCACTGCTTATACAAAGGTCTTGAGGTAGAAAACGGCATGTCTTGTTTGAGGACCTAAAAGAAAGCCACATAAGAACAGGGTGAGATGGATTACCTGGGTTCAAATTCCAAATTATTTACTTCAGCCTCAATTTTTTTTCTCTATAAACCAGAAATCGGGATGCCCGGGTGGCTCAGCAGCTGAGCATCTGCCTTTGGCCCAGAGCGTGATCCTGGAGTCCCTGGATTGAGTCCCACCTCGGGCTCCCTGCAGGGAGCCTGCTTCTCCCTCTGCCTATGTCTCTGCCTCTCTCTCTCTTTCTCTCTCTGAGTCTCTCATGAATAAATAAATAAAATCTTAAAAAAAAATTAACCAGAAATTGTATTAGCCTTTCCCTAAGATTAAATGTGTTCTTATCTGGAAAATACTTAAAATAGCACCTGACACATAGTAAAGGTTTCTTAAATCAGATGATTAGTCTAGACAGACTAGTCAATGTGGAGAAGGAGAAATGTCTATTCTGACCCTCCATGTTCTCCTAGAGGAGACTTCTATCCCCATATCCATAAGTGACAGATATTGGAGTAAGCACATCTAGTTTCTCTTCACTCTCTTTCTTCTCTGTGAGGGACAGGTTGACTTATTAGACAGCGGGAAGCTAGAAGTCTACAGGCCATGTATACACAGAGTTCTGGGGTCCTCCGTTAACGCTGCAAGGCAGATGTGTGCTCTCTCAGGGCCAGCTATGACTGGACAGGTGAATTACATAAATCTGACACTGGGTGCCAATCTCTTCAGTTCAGTGGAGGATAGTGGGAAGCCATGGTTTGGCTTCTCCAGTAAAGTTTTCTACTTGCCCTATTTTAGATTTATTGGATATTACCCAACTCTCAATGAAGGTGATACTTTGATACTCATTTAGTGAGAAAGAGGAAGCAAAGGGCTAGAATCCTGACCCCTAGCACATTAGTGCACTATCTGGAAACCAAAAGATGAAATACAAACATCTAGAGAGCAAAGGGCTTAGACACGAGACTATAGATCTTGGTACAGCTATTGTGGTAGGCTGTATGAATGGGCAGTTCCAGCCTTTGTTTCTGACTTGTTTTGGTGGCACTGGCTTGCAGTAAATTGCTGCTGAGGCCAATATTGGATGATTTAGACTTTAAGTATCCAAAACTAAACAAATAGAATAAAATAAAATAAAAATAAATCCAGCTAGATTCCATCCAGGGTAGAGAGAATGAGAGCGTGTGCTCTGGCTTTCAGGTTTAGTGCCAGATACTAGGAAGACTGCTCAGGTGAATGAATCCTTTTTATCCTTTTTATCTTGTTTGGAATTGCACAGGCCCAAGGGGGGACCACGGAAAGACTGGTTTCCTGATTTATATAGTTTGTCCACAGCCTCCTACAACTCTCTACCAATGGTCTCAAATTGAATTTTTTTTCCCATAAAGCTTATGTCTTAAACAAGATATGATTTCTTAAATCCATACCTGACTGTGATATGGATTTAAAAGACCTAGGCCCAGATGATGGTTAAAAGTGTATGGCCCCTGGTTCATTTTTCCAGGTATCTGGCTAGAAAGTTTATTCATTTATTTTTAATTTTTTAAAAGATTAAAAAAAATTTATTTATTCATGAAAGACATACAGAGAGAGAGAGAGGCAGAGACACAGGCAGAGAGAGAAGCAGGCTCCATGCAGGGAGCCCAATGGGGGACTCGATCCCAGGACTCCAGAATCACACCCTGGGCCGAAGGGAGGTGTTCAACCACTGAGCAACCCAGGCATCCCTAGAAAGTTATTTAAACTTTTTCTTGAACCATCTGTGTCTGGGATAGATGAGGTGTAAGGAAGAATGGAATTGGGTTAAAGTACAGGCTTTGATCTTGCATTCAGAACACAAGCTGCTGGAAATGAAAGAAAATGAAGGAAGATGCAATGACTGAGTGGAAGGAAAAGACTTATTTCTTTAGGGGAAAATAAGAGATTTTAGAGGCTGGGTTGGACAAATATGAACCTAAAACATTCTAAATGCTCTTAAAATTGGAAGTTAGAAAAGCGGTAGGACTGAAGCTTTAAAAATCCAACAAAAAATTAAAGAAAGAGAACAAAGGAGGACAAATGCCCCAGAAGATATCCAGATGTGGAGGACTATTAGAAGCTGCTTGAATGGAAGGATGGGCGAGCCATGCTAGATGTGGTTACATGCCATCTGTACAGGACTATGAGAGATGACTAGGATCAGCAGGATGGAATCCTGTAGGGATTATTTCAGTATTGCCAAGTTAACACAGTTGTTGAAGTGATGAAGCAAGTACAGTGGATTGCCATTAGAAATAGAGTGCATCAGTCCTTAATGGATGGTTTAGGGAGAAGGAGAGATCCAGCCTTAAGGGAACTGAACCCTGACCTCCAGGGAAACATCTGGCAATGCCTGGAGATATTTTTGATTATCATGATTTGGGGAGGAGGAGCTACCGGCCACTAGACTTCTTACAATACACAGAACAGCCCCCATAGCAAAGAACTACCCTGTCCAAAGCTTCAGTAGAGCTGAGATTGAGAAACTGCCTTAAAGAAAGCCAGGCTGGGCTACAACATTTGAGTCTGGATGGTGTCAGATGTTGGGCCAATGGGAAGAATTATCCAACTTGGAGAACTAGCCACGAACAAGATTTGTTTGAACTATGGATGTTTTGGCAGCTTCTGAAATCACTGACTTCACATCTCTTATTAAGGAGGATCTCAAAGGGCAAAATCTAGAATAATATCATGAAGAAAACAAATTAATGGGGCTGAAAGCGTACAGAAGGAGAATGGAGGGAAGGCGCCGTGCTCCAGCCAAGGGTATTAGTACCACATATGGAAAAGGTAGGAAGCCAAGTTAGGAAGCATATTACTCTTTTTAAAACAGCTGAGTTTGTTTGAAAAGAGTGGAGAAAGAGAAAGGCAAATGAAACATTAGAAGCATTTGCTACTGCAAGAGGCATAAGGTGACAGAGATGAATGTTCTTGTTACCAACGAAGTAGCATAAATCACTCAAAGTCTGGAGGTTTAAAAATTAAGAAAAAGCAAGTTTTGGGGGAAGAGCACATGGTAAAAGATGTGCTTCCCACTTGAGCATGCAAACTGCAGCTGTATCATCAAGTCTTAGGAGAACTATTGAGGATAAGTGCCTACTAAGAGAAATAGGCAAGCAAGAAAGCTGTATCATTCAGAGATAGGTCAGCAGCAGTGGTTCTTAAACCTGGCATGCATTAGAATCACCTGGAGAGCTTGTCAAAACCAGATTTCTGTGTCCCACTCCCAGAAATGCTGATATAACAGATCTGGGTGGAGCTTGAGAATCTTCATTTCTAAGAAGCTCCTAAGTGATGCACCGATGCTGCCACATTTAGATAACCAGTGGTGTACAGAATTCCAGTGTAGGAAGCAAAGACAGCAGACACTGCTTCCTGGGTTCCTGCAAAGAGGGAGAAATACAAAAAGTAGAACAAAACATTGAGGTCCTGGGGAAGGCATTAGCCCTTGTTTAAACACCTTGTTCCATGAGGGAGAAGATGCTGAGTCATTCTAAGGAGCCCACCCAGTATTCAGCAATGGGGAGAAGGGCCAAGTGTGGGGCTCAAACACAGACTGAAAATTAAAAGGACACACACCATAGAAGAGAGACACAAGAAGACCTGGAGATGAGGGCCATCACTGTAATTTGTTGATTTTATGATTATAGGAGTGTCTCAAATGCCTCTGAGAGAGGAAACAGGGTATATAAGCAGAGTCCTTCTCTTTCCTTGCCTCCAAGGACACAAGAAGCACGGTGTTTGTTACAAAGAATTTCTTCCCATCTCTTGGCACAAAATTTCTATACTCAACTGTTTATGCTCCCAGGTCATGAATGCTAGATGGGCATTCTTACAAAGCTGAAACCAGAAACATTTCCTTTTTCTCCAAACTTTTCTGCAAACCCTTCTCCCTAGATAACACTTAGCATTCTGCTATGATCCACGGCTGATAACCACAATGTGGATCCTGTACTTTGTATCCCATTGCTCTCTGTGCATATTTTCTTTCTGCAGGAAGAGGGACCAAATAATCAGATTCAGGCATCAAGCTCATTCCTAAGCTTCTCTAATTGATGGTTCAATTAAACCAGAATACATCTGTCTAGTAAGAGACTATCATGTACCATCAACAAAAACACTCCAACTTCATGAAGACTTATAACTGCATCAAGGAAATATTTATGGTATAACAATAAATAAAATATCATATAATATAATAACAGAATTATTATAATATAATAACAGAATTGAATATATAATATCATAATTATATGAACACATGAAAGCAAATAACATACTATTCACTGAGGAAACTAGATGAAACTATATCAGAAAGCATACTGAAACCATTCTTAAGCGGTAGGATTTTTTTTCAAAGTTTTTCTTTTTTTTTCTTTTTTTTCTTTTTAAAGTTTTTCATTATATTCATTTGAGTGTCACATATAACAGTAATAATAAACTTTATCAATTTTAAGTATTTTAATGCCAGTGCTAGCCTTAGAAAGTCACAGAGAACTTTATTTTTTTCTTAAGATTTATTTATTTGAGAGAGAGCACACACGAACATAAGTGGGGCATGTAGGGGCAGAGGGATAGGGAAAAGGAGACTACCCATTGAGCAGATACCAGATACAGTGCTCGATCCCAGGATCTCGAGACCATGACCTGAACAGAAGGGAGATGCTTAACTGACTGAGCCACCCAGGTGCCCTGGGAACTTTATTTATTTATTTATTTTTTAAGACAAGCGAAGAAGATAAGTAAATAAATTTCAAAATGATAAGGAAGGTGTGAGTGAAGATGTGCTTTGAGGTGGTTGAAAGGCATGTGACTAGAGAAAGGATTTATGGCGAGGTTGGCGGGGAGGAGGAATACTCCTCTAATAGGTTATTCTTGACATTTTAGGACTAGCATATATTTGATATACAGTCATTTAAAAAAAAAAGTCCAAAAGCTGGGGTGATATTGCTAACGGACTGCCGAAGTGTGAAGGAAAGTTTTAACACTGTAGATAATAATGAAAATCAACAAAGTTAGGAATTGCTTTAATGAATTCCACATGGGAAAACAGAATGAATTGGCTATGAAAAAAATTAGAAATCTCCCTTTGAAAGGATGGCTACAGTATCACTTTCCATTACAAATGAGGAATATAAACACATTGTCAAAAATACACATTGTCAAAAGAATTTGAACAAAAATATTTTAGCTTTCTGTCAGTTGACTAGAATAAGTTTAGATTTTAATTTAAGCATCAAGGGACATGATCTAATGGTTTATGAGCAGCTTTGCAGAGAGCAGAAGTGATAAAAATTGCAAACAGATGATATGTAAATAAATATTTGCATCAACTGGTATAAATATTTAGAAGTGCTGACAACTCCCAATTATCTTGTTTTAATTGGTTCACATAGAAACAAATTTTTGACAATTGTATTTGGCCAATTAACACTTCAGTAGCTCAGCTAGTCTTTGATCTTAAGAGTGCTTTTGGGGACAAGTCTCTGGGTAATCACCTCTTTGTATGTTGGAGAAATAAACTCTTCACTCAGTCATGAAAATACAGTGGTCTGTGAGCCTCCTTCTGCAGCCAAAAACATCTTTGTCCAAGAGAATGGAGCCAGAAAGGGTGTAATATTAAATGTCAAAACTAGTGGTGTTGGGATTGTGAGTAGGAAGGCAAGAGAGGGACAAAACTCACAGGAGGTATTAGACAGGGGCTTTGAAACGTCTATGTCATGACAGTGGTTTCCAAAAAGTTATGGATGATCATAAACAGTGCCTGGTTTTCTGAGAGGGATAACTTAGGTATCATTTCAGAGGAGAAATCAGGCATAGGCTGAAAGCTCATCCATTTCTTGCTCCCCTCCCTCCCAATTTATATCTCATATCTTATATCTTTGCAAGTTATATAGTTCCACTTAAAAAAATAGATATACCTGGATAGATTGTGTCTGTCTTATATTCTAAACCAATATATTTAACTTTATTATTTATTTTACCCAATAGCTTTTGTTGTGTCCCACAGTACTCATTCATACACTTTGCCAAGTATTTCTAACTCTCCACCTTCTAAGCACTTTGAGAATTGGCTTTCTTGGCTCCTTTGTGAATGAATGAGGTCATATGACTAGTACTAATTTCAGCAGTTTTATCCCTGTGAGACCAATCCCCTCGATTAAATTCCCTGTGTTAAAAATCCTAGACTGGTTTTTCCCTACTCTTGGCTGGTACGAATAAAACATTAAGTCACAACTACCAGAGATGAATAGAGAATTAGATATTCTGGTTAGCTAAATTTTTGTTTTTCACAAATAACTTTTGACTAACCAAAGCACTCATTAACTCTTAATGCTTGGGGCACATCTTTGTAAAAGGTATGAATAATTTTTCCTAGCTCATTTGTAAGTTAATCAACAAATATTTATTAAAGGTATATTACATGTCAGACACTGTGCCGACTTTTCATGGAGTTTACAGTTTGCTAGGGAGGGCAGACACTGATCACATAAGTACACAAACAAGCTATGGAGAGGATATGGAACCTTATGCCAGCTTATGGTAGGATGCTTTCTTCAAAGATCAGGAAGCAGAGCTTTGAAGGATGAGCATGTGTTGACTACAAAAAGAAGAGGACAGTTTTCTAGGCAAAGGAACAACATATGTAAAGGCCTTATGGTAGAGGGGATGTGGGTTTGAGGAGCAGAGAAAGTGCTGAAAGGGATGCAGGACATGGTAGATTTCATTGAGGACTATATACTTTAAGAGCAATGGAGAGTCAAGTTATTGAAGGCATTTAGGCAACAGTAGTGATGGAAAGGCTGTAATGAGTGTGACACGACCTGGGTACATTTAGGAAAGGTCATTCTGGAGGACGCAGAGAAGTTAATTTATGGGATCCCACAGTGGATAAACAGACCCATTATCAGGTGATTGCAGCAGCCCCTCCCACAGACTGGGGGCTACGCTGGAGAGACACAAGGGGAAGGACAGCATATACAACAGAAGTTAATCTTTTTGCAATGCATCAGAATCTTCTTATGATCTCAGATCACCATTATAACTATCCTCACTAGATAAGAGTATAACTATAGAAAATTGGGATGCCTTCAGACTTGTAGTATTCCTTCTTTTCATCAAAGAATATAGAAATCAACCATTGGTTACTTTCTATATTACTATCCATATATATGTATACTTATTCATTCTCAGGTACTTGGATACTATACTATAGTAACATATACATACATTAGAGCAGGATGGTATGCTGGCCTCCAAGTCTCTCCAACCCAATGGTATCCAGTAATAGAGTTGCTCACAAGACTACTCAGAAGGGCAAGAGGAGTTGAACTGAAGATACTGGACCAGCTATGTCTTCAACCAGAAGAGTTGAACCTCAATATCTAATACAACCTTTACTTGCATCAGATATTGGAGTTCTGTGTATTATTTCATTTTTAAGTGACTTCACCACTAAATAAATAATCTGATAGTCATTTCTATTCTTTTATTCTTAGAATAGAGAAACTGAGGCCCAGGAAAGTGAAGTGACTTGCCTGTGGTCAAATAGTCAATTTGTGGTAGGGTCATAATTAGATCCAGAATCTCCTGACTCTATGCCAGTGCTCATGGCTCTTTCTGATATCAAAAGGAAAGTGATATATTTACTTATCTTCTGGATTAAAAAAATTCCAGGGGAACCTGGGGGGCTGAGTCAGCTGAGCATCCAACTCTTGATATCAGCTCAGGTCATGATCTCAGGGTCAGGAGATCCAGCCCCTCATCAGGCTCTGCACTAGGCATGGAGCCTCCTTAGGATTCTTTCTTCCTAGCCCTCTTTCCCTCAACCCCTGCTTGCACTCATACACACTTTCTCTTTCTCTCACTCTCTCTCTCACAAAAAAAAAAAAAAATTCAGTTCTGGAAATACGGAAAAGTGGCTGTACTTTTTTCTCTTCCTTGGATTCTTTGACACTGAGTAAAACCTCACACCTGTTTGTTCCTCTAAAATTAAAACTTTTTACACTCCACATGTTCCAGTAAGCTCACTAAATGTTTGAAGATCTGCTAATCATCATTCATACATTTTTAAAACTCATTTAACAAACATACATTAAATGCTAGGATATGTGAGCTACTACTAGGTTCTAGGGATATGAAGTACCACGTGAGCATATCGTTATAGTAGGATATTAAAGAAATGATCATAGACACCTACACATATGAGCCCAGAGCCATGGGATCACAGAGGTGAACTTGGCTTAATTGGCTGAGCAACTGAAACTGGCACTAGGGTTTCCATATTTACCAAATAAAAACACAGGACTTCCAGTTAAATCTGAATTTCAGATAAATAACAAGTAATTTTCTTACTATAAGTTATCCCATATATTGCATGGGATGTGCTTACACTAAAACTGTATTTGTTGTTTATCTAAAATTCAAATTTAACTGAGTGTCTGTGTTTTATTTGGCCATCTTAGGTAGAGCAGCTGAGCTGACTAGTAGATGAAGTTCCATGGGGTCAGCATGGGAAAGTTACCAAGACATCAAGGGATGTTGAAATTCACTAAGGAGAGTCAAATGAAAATGCCAGAAAAAGTGAGGATATCTGAGGGTAGAGGTGGGGAGAGAGTGCACCAAAGTTGGGGGATCAAAGTTGAGTTTGTGATTTCACATTGTTCTGGAAGATCAAGCCAATGTAATGAGAACCAGAACAGAAGTGAGGTGTATGACCTTTGCCTATTGGAAAAAAAATATCGCTATTTTCAGAAAATATCCTCTTAAGAAACCCATGAGAATCAGCCAAAAAAATACTGGAATAGAGGGGAGTTCAGTAAGGTCATTAAGTATGAAATAAACATTAGAAAGTCAGTAGTTTTCTTTTGTAACAGAAATAACCAGTTAGAAAATATAATGGGAAAAGATTGCATCTGGAAAACCCTCAAAAATATAAAGCAACTGTGAATAAACTACAAAACCATGAAAGGTGTTGGGTTTACATGAAAAACAAATTTAACACTATCAGAGACATAAAAGGAGATTAAAGTCTGAGGAATCATGCCATATTTCTACACGAAAAGACCAAATATTGGAACAATGTAAATTTTCTCAAAGTTTATTTTTAGTGAAATTATAACTAAGATCTCTGCAGGATATATACATAATCATCAAAAATGATTTTAACATTTACTTGGAAGAAAAAACTAATAAAAGCAGCTAGAAAAAATTTAAGAGAAGGTATTAATGAAGGGGATTGCTAAATCTACCTGACATTAAAACACTGCAAAAACTACTTTCCTTCCATCAGAATTGTGTTTGGGAAGAAAGAAACAGAGAAGACAACAGAGTAGAGCTGAGAGCCCAGAAAAGATACCTCAGTGTCTAAAACACTTATTTACACACCATGAGAGAAAACACAGATTAGAAGGGTAAAAGAAGGATTGATATAGACAGGGTGCTAGAGAGTTGGATATCTATTTGGCAAAAAACTATTTTTTTTTCATATCATAGGAAAAACTAATTGCAAGATGCACTAAACAGTTAGATGTGAAAATTCAACCAAACAGAAGAAAATAAGGGCAAATATTTATCTGTTCTTGGGGCTTAAATTATTTTCCATGTGGTTTAAGGGACAGTGAATACTACGTAAATCCAGCCAATCAGGAGACTTCACGGTTTTTTTAAATGTAGATTTGTCCTTTGCAGAGTGTGTGCTGATTGCAGAGAAAAGGGGTACCTGAAAGCAAATTAGAAAACCACTGGAGTAATCTGGACCAGAGACTTCAGGACTCAAGGTTGGCAGTAGGGAAAGAGACCAGAAGGATATGGAAATGAAAAGTAGCCTGCCCTGGTGTACTATACATCTAGACACAAAGGACTATGCTGGGGATATGTCAGATGGTCCATAAAGGGGCAGTTTTTTAAGTAAAACCTATTTTTATTATTCCCACATACAAGACCTCCCCACAATTCAGGTCTTTTAAACTCCCTGCCTAGCATAATCAAATTCAGTGTTTCCCACTTTCTATGTTTTCTTTTCTCAGTCTCTGGAAATATGATATAACTACGTTTCACTGTAATCGATAAAATATTGTACAGTGTGTGTGGAATCAGATATGTCTGTGTTTTTATAAATGCACATTAGAGAGGGACAGGAATGGGACAGAACAAGGCAGACTTGTTCATGCTTTTTAATATAGATATGCTGTACGAAACAGCATGATCTGTCATAAAATGAAAGCTAATATTTGAAAATGAGATTGCAGTCTCTCCATGTTTAAATGGTTTTCCTGGGAGACAAATCTTCTTTCATTTGAACAAACACACACAAGTGTTTTTTATGGAGTACTAGGAAATACCCAGCAGTAAAGTTGGGTGGGAGAAGTATGAATTGCTGGCCGGCAACTTGCATAACTTCCACCAATACAATTCTAATCAAGCCACACTTTGACCTGCTCCCAAAATAATGTCCAGCTGTCAGGTGAGAAAGAGAAATTTGTATGACACAATGTTCATGGCCCTGCTGATTAACCACAACTTTTTCTCTAAATATTTAATATTCTACTAGGCACCAGAATAGCTCTTGGTGGCTCAAAAAGAAAACAGGCATCAGGGATCTCCACCTCAGGGTTGAAAGGCACTTGATCCAGTCTGACTGGATCTGATTTTGATTAAACCTTAAGATCCCACACTTCACTCCCTAGTGCAATTCCTTGAGTGGATATAGAGAGGAAATAATCATTTCTTGCATTTACATGCTCTCCAAATGGAGTCATAATTACAAATTTTGAATTCCCTACTCAATACCATAGACTTTCTGTTAAGTATCCACTTTTATTTTAATAAGAGGTAGTGTTAAAATAGTGAAGGTGGAACTAATTAAAATCTAATATGATATATCTACATACTATTGGTAGGTAATGTTCATGCATTTGTTTCTTCTCTTCATTTTAGTAAGATATGCATGGAAAGATCCATAGGAATGGAGACATATGCCCCATTACTGAATGGGAGGTGATCAAGCTACAGGCACTCACAAAGCAAAGAGAATAGTATGCTGAGTGGGTCACTCTCTCTGAGTCTGGCTCTGCCACAGACCCTATAGTCTACTTCAGAAGAAAGAAATTGGCTCAGAATTATCCTTTTTTGCTTTGAGCGCAGAAGCATCTGCTTCCTCTTGGTCCTGGGTTTTCATACAGAACTAGTTGATTAAGTAAAGACTGGGTGTTTGACAAGAGACAAGCATCATAGATAATGGCACAGCAAAAGTGAGGGACCTGGAGATGAAGTCTAGGAAAGGGGAGGTTGGAGGGGGCGGTCAGGGAGGAGCTGAGTTTCTCCTCTGGTACCTTGACTATGTGCAATAAAATTCTCTAAAACAACTCATCCCACAAAGGCTTATCAAGCGCTGACCTCCAGGAGCTAGGTAGATCCTTGAATACACAGAGATAAACTAGACACAGCCTTCAAAAAGCACAGAGGCCAAAGAAAGAGAAGCATGCGATTTCCAGATTACAAATCAATGCTGTGTTCCAAGCACCCAGAAGCACGGGAGAGGGCATTCAACTTCCCAGGAGAGCCGAGGAAGATACCAATCTAGGGGGCAGAGTTTGGAGGCCAAGGGAATATTAGCACCCTCAGGGTGAGCTGTCAATACGTGCTGATGAAATATTCTTTCCTGTACAACAGGAGAGGCTAAGTGATGCAGTTTATGCAACTTCTCCTCAGCTTCCAAGCTGCCGTCTGTCTCTTCCCTCTTTCTCATTGTGAAATGTCTTCCACTGTCTGCATGATGCTTGTTCACAGAGGACAAAGGTGGACAGTGGGGAAGAGGGGGAAGGACGACTAGTTTATACTGCTGAGCTTTATCATTCTATTTATGAATGACAGAATGATATCTATAAGATACAGATCCAGTCTCAAATGTTGTTAGCCCCAGCTGTGGTAGGCTGAGTAATGGCTTCCCAAACATGTCCAGGCTCTAATCCCTGGAACCTGTGAATGTATTCCCATACATGGTAAAAGGGACTCTGCAGATGGGATTAACTTAAGGAGCTTGAGATGGCTTGATTATGCTGTATTGTGCAAGTGGGTCCTATGTGATCATAAGGGTCCTTGTCAGAGGGACGCAGGAAGGTACGGTAGGAGATGTGATAATGGGATGAGGAAGAGGCCACAAGCCTCATGCTGGTACCTCTAGAAGCTGAAAAAGATAAGCCCCCAGAAGGAATGCAACCCTGCCTGACACCTTGAGTTTAGACTTATGACCTTCAGAACTATAACAGAATAAACGTGTGCTGTTTTAAATCACTAAGTCTGTGGTATTATGTGACAGCCATAATACGAAACTAATACACCAGGCTCCTCATGAATATGGACAGAAAAGTGGCCTCAAAGCCAGTAGGTTCTTGGGAAGTTTCAACAGATAGAAAAATTTACATTGGTTTCATGTGATGTTTAATGACACACTCTGGAAGTAGAAGGTCATGCTGTGCATGTGTGTCTTAAGGGGACACACAGCTGGCCTATGTCAGAACTGGGTTGTATGAAACCTTAGTTCCATGCTTTTCTCCTGCTGTAGACTATTTCTTCATGGTCTAGGGAGACAGATGATATGCCCATCTCCTGTGTCAATTATTTTTCTTCTACAGAAAGTAACCTCATAGATCTTTGCTCAGATTCATAGCTCTGCCTGTGTGTGTGAGAGTGGACAAAGTAGAATGCTCCAGAGCCACAACACTGTTGGAAGTGTTGACTGATTCCTAGTAGCTCCATGATTTGGACAAACCACTTAACCTCTCCTGAACTGTAAAATGGTATAATCACACAGATCATTCCTGACTCACTGGGCCATTGAGGATCAAGCGTGATAATACATGTGAAAGAGCTTTATAAATTCTATAATGCTATTCAGATGTGAAGAATTATTATTTTTATGTGCTCAAAAGGGCTGGCACAGCCCCTCTCCCAGGTGACTAAAAAGCATATGTGATTTTATTTGCTCCAATAATTTTATTCTTATTAGTACTTGTTCAGTATACTACATGGGTATACACAATGCACAAAGCATTTATTCTTCTTCTGGCTGCAATAACTACGCCCCTCTCCCTCCAAATTTACCCTTGTAAAAACAAATAAGACTCATAAAACAAAACAAAAGCAAAAAAGGGGCATGGCGGGTGGCATCATTCATGAGAACTGTGTGTCATTGAAAGCACTCACCTGTCACTTTGCAAATGAGCTGCTTTTGATAGTGGACAGTTCATTCTTTTAACTAAGCGACTCCCTAAAAACATGGATCTATTGCTCTTTCTTCTCTCTCTCTCTCTCTCTCTCTTTTCACTTTAATTTTTAACTTGGTTTCCTAACCTTCCACTTCAAGAGGTAAATACAATTCTGGCAGAGTCCCGGTCTAATTTAGTTTATTAGGGCTTTTACTACAAGTTTTTAAGCACTCGCTGATTTTCAAAAACATATTAAAATGGCCATGGCCAATCTTGTAGATTGGTACAAGTCCACATTTCCCAAACGACTTAATAGTCTGCAACTGTGCCAGACAGAGAATGATTTCACCATTCTCTTTCCCACAACCTAAAGGCTGGATATTGTTTTTTAACTCTGCGGTGAGAAGAAGCAGTTTGCTTTGCCACACTGGTCTCCTCCCTAGAACTCCCTCCTATAAGTTTTATAGGCTTCACTGTCCTGGAGGGCACATTAAGTCCCCAAAGAAGTTTTTTGTAGGGCATTTCTGGGACTACCAGCCCTGCCCTGGCCTGTTCTTGGAAGGTAGAAGTCCTAGGAATTTTTCCAAAGTTTGGTATTTTAGGCAGGGGGATCAGAAAGGTCATGGAGACCTTGTCCTATGGAAAGGTAATTAAAATTGGCATTTATGTCTCCAATTTCTTCCGTCTTTGTCTTTCTCTATATCTTTTCCAATTCTAAAGACAAATTCAGCAAACATTTACGTAAAACAAATAAATGAATGGATAAATATTTGAGTACCTTCTATTGCCAGGCTCTGTGCTGAACACTGCATTATGGAGGCAAATTTATAATCTAATGGTGGGGGAAATGACATCAATATACATGTGCCATGCAGCCCTCTGGGGTGACAATTGGGTTTAGAATTTTGGCCAGGTGCCAAGGAGACATAGTTAGCAACATGGTCAGAAATTGAGGAAAACAATGATGGTAGATTCCTCACTAGAGTGAAACTCTACAAACACTGTGCCTGAGATTCATGTTGCATTTCTGACTCACAGGTTGTTATTTTATTTCCATCTGTTAAGCTTCTGCATAGTCCAGAGAGCTAATGTTTGTCTGATGGTCTATGAAAGGCATCAAAGCACCTTGATATTCTTAACAGCTGGAGTGAGGTTCTAGTTTGAGTTCTGCTGCAAGTAGTGAACTCACTTGGGATCAGTCACTTCATTGCTAACCTAAACCAAACAACACAGGATCTGTCAATCTCTCAGGACTGATCGATCTAAGGATCTACGGATCAAATGAGATCATGAGAACAATGAGTTATATGAAAATGTGTATGAAAGTATCTAAAATGCCACTGAAGTATAGAGGATTATGAAAAATCTAATGAAGTAGTTTCAAATAGCTAAATCAAATTTACTGTTACGTTCTTTCCATGTAGTGTATATGAATGCATATAACTATAGACATGCATACCTATGACACACACACACACATATATATATATAATATGTGTTTGTTGAAGCTAAGAAGAGAAAGAAAACCATGGGAAAGGAACAGGCAATGGTCCAAGCACTGGAAGTTCACTTTGCCTAGTGTGTGGCTGAAATAGATGGTTAGGAATTCATTATCAGAAGGCTGGCTGCCTGAGCTACCACTTATGGCTGTGTCATCCTGGGTAAGTCACTGCACCCATCTCAATTTCATCATCTGGGAAATATATAATTGGGTGGCCTCATTAGGTTTTTACAAAGATGAGATCACATAATATGTATATTTTGTAAAAAGTCTGGCACACAGTAAGTGCTCAGTAACTCCTGGCTAGTATTATTACTATGAAATTTTACTTTTTTAACATAAAACTTTGGGGGAAAAATTCTCCAATTTCAGAGACCAGGATACAAAAAAAGATACTATAAAGATGGGTAGTATGGTTCTAAAACCTTCCAGATAAAAAGACATTTACGTAGAAAAGATGAAAATTCCTTGCTGTGTTATGCTAGAGATGCTATCGACATTATACAGAATTAGCATTGTTTTTCTAATAATATAAAAAAGCGTCACTCATTCCCTAGACTAAAATAGCCAACCAGGCAATGGGAAAAGGCATATATTATGTTAGCAAATTGGAATAGAAACTCCTTTGAAAGCTGCTCAATAAAGAGCCCTTAATGTACTATATATAATGTAGGGCAACATATTTTGTAGTTAATGAACCCAGAAGCTAAAGCCAATGGTGTTGCTTAAAATCAGTGCTCGTTCCTTGATGCTACAAGGTAAATTAGCATCAAGTCCTCTGTCGTGAAACTTTCAATAAAGAACCGATTATATAAGGCATTAAGCCTTTCTCTAATTACAGCTATAAATATAGATAATCAAGTCGTTTTGAGTACTAAAATCAATTTCACTGTTTATGCTCTTGCCATGCTATATATTTAGCTGTTGACTTTTAACTTGAAGACATAAGCAGCTGGTGAAAAATATCCTTAGAATACTAATTATGTTGTCATGGGGGATACCGATAAATGTTGCCTGTAGGAGAGTTAATAAGGATTGAAAACAGTATAATTGTTTTACCAACGAAAACACCAAATATGAGGAGAACCTATGATTTCATTTCATAAATTAGATGCTAACTACTTTTCTCTGGCTATTTTCAAAAGTCTCATCTCTGTAGTAAAATTCTCTTTAAGTACTTAGTTGCAGGTGTAGGTCTGGGTCTGAGATCAAGCTTTTGACCCTGAATCATGGGATCTGCACATTTGGGTGATGTGAAAGATATGAGTGGGGTTACAGAGGAGACTCTGATTCCTCTTTACCCACTTGAAAGCACGGAGAGGACCACAGGCAAGCTCCCTCACCTACTCGCAGGCAGTACACAGAATGGCAGTTGCTGAAGTCAGCTCTGTCTGTTCTCAGATGGTCGGAGGTGGGGAGTGACTGCCCTCTACAAAAATGTTATCCAGAAAACTATTAGAGGGACTATCCTTCTTGGGGAAGATCAATTAAGAGTTGGAAAGACCAAAAGAATTTCCACCGACACTCCATGTATGAGAAAAATAGAGGACTACCTGTTAATCACTTCTTCCTCTGTGGATCTATGGTTCTTTATTTTTTCATTCACACACAACTATTCGGTCACACAAAAATATTTATTGAACACCTTCTCTGGTCAGGTATCATGCCACGGGCTGAGCTCAGTCTACTGGCTTTCATATGTTGGAGTACACAAGGAATGCTTCTTGAATTGAAATCAGGTGAAAGGAAGTTGCTTTCATCTTCAGATCTGCAGGAAGGAGGAAGGAATGTTTTATTCTGCTAAGTCTGTCTCTACTAAGCCCTGAGCTCTGAACTGGGTACCTTACAAACATGATTTCATTTTTTTTCTCCCCTCAGAGACTCCTTGTGTAGGTAGGTAACTCAATTTTGAGATTTAGAGTGGCAAAGTGACTTGCCAAAGATCGCACAGCTTGTGTGAAACAGAACAGATCGGAGTCTCAGATGGCCTTTCGTCTTAAGAGTCAGCCTCCAGGTCTCTGTGTTTTCCCAGGCTGGTCTAGTGGCAGAAAAACCCAAAGCCCGTTCTATTATCCCAATAAATGGCTCTTGCCCCAATTTTTGCTTTTTTCTTGGCAATTTGGAAAATGTATTCTCTTCATAAAGTTGTCAGGACCACTGAAAATGCAGCATTTCACATAGGCCAGGGACTCCTCATTCAGCACCCAGGGAACAAGGGTGACCTGGCATATGTCTGGCCTGTTGCTTCTGGGTAAGGAAACACTGGGGGTTTGCTTTCCATTCCCCTATACTACTAAGAGCTAAAGTGTTAACAGAGAAATCTCTCCATTTCAGCTTCTCATTTCCATAGCTTAGAGTTTCCTAAACTATGTTTGAAGGGACACTTGTTTTATGACCGAGGAACATAATTCAAACAGGTTTGGGTATGTTATACTACTGTGATGATTCAGGATGCTCATCAGCATATAAAAGATTCTGAGAAGTTCTGCAGCAAGCAAACAAACAAAACACATTCTCTTTCTTTAGGCCATGCCTTGCAACAAAACCATTATGCTCCTTGGAATGCCCTTCCTCTCGGTTCTGAGGATAAAAACCCTACTCATCCTCCAAGGCTGGATTTGAAAAATATATAGTTTTGCAGCGCCCCCCTCAGCAAGCCTGATTTGGGAGAAGTCCAGAGAATTTTAAGCACCTTCTAAAATACATATTTTAAACAACTCTGTAGGTAATTCTAAGAACCAACCACTGAATTCACAGACAAAACCTCAAATTTCAATCTAGTTTTGCACTCTATTCAGGAATCCAGGGGCTGAAATGTGTTCACACCAGCAAACTTAGCTTATGTTGTCAATTATTTATATTGATAACTTTATATATAGTGGGACATGTTTAAAAATTTTGAAGAAGTTCTGCTGGTTCTCTCCATGCCCTTAATAATATTGGAAGCAGCCCCAAAGTGCAAACTACTGGGTCAGATGGTCCTGGGTCTCATGAGAATGTATCCCAAGCCTACTTTACTTAAGTCTTCATCTTTCCCTTTGAAGACTCTCATAACTTTTTCGGATCTTTTTACTTGGTTACAAAAAGTTGGTGAGGACCTGCAAGGACCAGTGAATGTCATCTGGCCACCCCCAAGAGACCAGTTATCAACTAATGTCAAGGCCTGGTTACATTAACATATAGGAAAAAAGTCTGTAAACAGGAATTTCTTTAGTAGTTGTTCTATTGTTTACAATCAATTCTGTTGTGATTTCCCCTAAGCAACAATGAAATCCCAACTAAATCATGAACTTAACTGGAAAATACTGCCTTGGAACTTTAATATTAATAATGTGCTAAAAAAAAATTCCCAGCAGCTTGAAACCAAAAACAAAACCTGTGCTGGCAGCCCTGGTAAAATTAGGAGCTTAGACAGTTTAAAAAAAAATAACACCAACATCATAGAAAATAGTATTTTCACAACTTTATTCCTGTTGTTATAAACATCATGTGCTGCAGCCTATAAAAGGCATTTGTTTTCTTAAACAAATGTTATATTGGTCTTTTATCTTTTGAGGCAGTTTCTGATTGTAGCAAATAGGTCCAGACAGAATATTGGAGTCGCCCATCATGGGCTTGAGCATCAGCCAAAAGAGAGAAATTAATTGTAGGTGGATTACGAAAGAAACCCTCCTGCAATCTCCTTTTCCAGGGAAGATGGGCCAGGAGTCTCCAACTTACTCTTGGCTTATGCTACTAAGCAGCTAGTCAAGCCCAAGGTGGGATGGTTTTCCACATTACACATACCATCATGAAAAGATGGGAGCTCATTCTCATGCTGGGAAACCAAAACTCCAGCTGCATTGTGGAGCAACAGCAGCAGAGTGTGCAAACGGTGGCTCATGGTCATGCCCCCTTGAATATGGGCCCATGTTTGAAAAGGTCATGGAGCTCCAGCACAGGTTTGTGGTTGGATGGGGACCTCCTCAGGAAAACCAGACCAAACCATTAAAGTGGGATTCGTGATGGCCAGTCAGCTGTTCCTTCTGCCAGTCAGTCTGGAATAACGCTGTTATTCACCAAGGAGAGAGGGGCATGCGGGGCATGTCACCTGGGGGCTGAGAGGAAATGTGGCCTTTTCTACAAAGAAGACAAGGGTGGCCTGAGTTCCTGGAAATTCTAATTGAGCCTTCTTGGAATTACCTGGCTTGCTTGTTTTGCTCAAGGTAGGGGAGGGTTGGGGTGGTAGTATGTAGGGGAACATGAAGTGTTCTGACTTGGGCAATAGTGATTGTGTCCTGAGAGAACCATATGTCAAGCAATAAGATGAATCTTTTCTCCTACGATATATAATCACAGCCAAGCTGGTAACCTTACAGGAAAATAGGACATGAGTTTGAGCACACAGATTTTCCCAGCTCTATTCCTGCCTCTGCTCTTTACTGTAGAGCTCCTTCTCTCCCCTCAGGGAAGATTTTCCAGCAAATCGGGCAGGTGATGTAGTTCAAGGCTCCATTTACATGCAAGTTTTGAGAAAGTACTTCGGGCACAAAGTACCCAAATGTCCCCCTTCATCCCTGTCATCCAATGTTTTGTGAAGGCCAACGATGTTCAAAATATGCGATGAAGCACAGACTTTGACACAGTAACCACAAGGAATGGTTAAGACATTCTGCTTTGCTATAAATGGAGTTCTCTTAACTCCTTGTGCTCATTGAACGGGTTCCAACATATAACAAACACTCCAGTCCCATGCATTCCCAAGCGCATATCCATCAAAATCCAAACTTTAAACTTGAGTAAATATATCTGTCTTACAAAGTCCAAGGTATTTATTACAGGGATCACCCACTTCAGGAATTTAAACAATGTTCAGACCAAGGAAAAATTTCTTACCAGGGGTTTTAAACTCCATTTCCCCTCTCTGCAGCTGGCTAGCAGAGCCTGGCATGAAAGCAAGTGATCCAAGCAACCCTCACTCTCCTTTCCTTAGTCCAGGACTCCCTGGTCTCTTTAACCCCTCCCTGCTCAGCCACACGGATTTGCATCATTTGCAAAAAAAATGCAGTGGGTGAGTTGGTGCCAGGCTGGCTGAAGTCCCTCAGGGGATGCAGCAGGGTGGTAAGAACACCCCTTCTTGCACACGCACACACACACACACACACACACACACACACACACGTCACTTCACACTCCGCAAAATCAAATACATAGATTTAAATGAGATCATAAAAAGATATTTTCTTGTCTCTCCTTCCCCTCCCCCCACACCATCTAATAATAGGCTATTAATTCCAGCCATTTTAGACTGTCTAAAGTGTGGTGTGTAAACCGTGGCTGCATCAATCAGAGATGTGTGTCTAGTTATTTCAAGCATTCCCTGTTGGCATAAAGAAAGGCTGGTTTGTGCGCTCCAGCCCAACTGCAGCTGAGATCTGCATTGATTGATAACTGAATGCATGAGCTGGAAACTTGTACAGCTGGGGCTGCGGAGCAGGCATAGCTGAGGGATCAGAGGGAGGGAGGGAGAGTTTGGGGCTGGTGCCTGAAGGGTGGGGAAAGGTGGAAATGGACGCTGACAGAGTGTTTTATCCAGTGAGAGTAGGCGGGGGTCTGGGCTTCACTGTTTCACTCTTGCCTACCAGCCTGGCTGGCTCTGGTGTCATGAGCTGAGTTGCCTGTCCCTGATGACAGCCACGTCGCTCTGCAACATGTGTAGCAAATTCCCCAAACAGCTCAACTCCTGAGTGCTCAGCACCAATGTCACAGAAGCATTATCTTCTTGACACCATAAAGTTTCAGCAGGGAATCTATTTATTTTTAAGATTTTATTTACTTATTCATGAGAGACAGAGAGAGAGACAGAGAGAGAGAGAGAGAGAGGCAGAGACATAGGCAGAGGGAGAAGCAGGCTGCATGCAGGGAGCCCGATGTGGGACTCCATCCTGGGTCTCTAGGATCACGCCCTGGGCTGAAGGCAGCGCTTAACGGCTGAGCCACTTGGGCTGCCCCTCAGCAGGGAATTTAAATGTACTAATAGCTGCAAGAGGCAGTGTCTTAACACCCGACAAGTTATAACCAGGGTTTTTTTTCTTAAGTCTCTCCTTATAAAAAGTCTTAATTGACTGGAGCGCAGAGTTTCTAGCCTGTCATATCTTCACCACCTTTTTTCTAGACTAAAAATGACAACACAAAGGGCAAAAAATGATAGAATATTCGTATTTTGATATCTGGCTATAATCCTGCAGACATCAGAAGACCCCAGTTTTTCCTAAGAGAATAGCAGTAGAATGTAGCCTGGGTGTCAAAATTGGAAAATAACTTTTATATGGATTTGCTTTCTCTTATTACTTTTCACCTTGAAATCTGGATGGAGGCGGGTGATCAGGGTACAAGAGAAGAAATAATGGCACAGAAAGAGGTAATGGACTCCATCCCACTTACTAAAAAAATGAAGAAAATCCATTTAAGTGTATGTGCTTTATAGACTCATTCTGACCTGGGTAAAACCCACCCATGCTACCAACATACTTAAGTCCCCAAGGTTAAGCTTGTCTTTCGAACATAGACATTCAGTTTGAGGGAGGGGAAGGATGAAGTAGGGGGTGTTGATGGGGGAGATCAATCTTTGTTCATCTTTGTTCTCTCATTTGGGATAAATGAATACATTTGAGAGGGGGTAGGCAGGGGTCTGAGTGCTTCTGGAGGCTTCTTTGGGCAAAACACAAGCAAGGAGCTGCAAGTCTTGTGTTTTGTCTAATTACAGGGCCCTTACCAGGAACGAACAGCAGATCTGAAGGGTAGAAATCAACCATGAATCACCAAAGATGATGGTGAGAAGGGGTAAAGGCTGCCCAAGGGCACAGAAAGACCACTAGGGGTAATGCAAATAATTGTATCAGGTCTAGCCAAAGAGGCTTCAAGTAATTCACTAAAAAGATCACTTACTAGGGAGGCAAGCCAAACTCAGTCTCTCCTCCCTCCTCTAATCCAGCTGTCCCAGAACATGACTGCACTGTACACTTGCTGGGCATTCCAAGCACTGTCAGCTCCAGCGTCCCTGGCTGAGCTCCAGAAGATTTCAGACAAATGTCACTAGAGGGCCAAGGGGGCACGCACGCCTTTGAAATAGTGCTGGCAAGGGGTGGCTGCCCTGTGAGCTTCTGCCTTTTCTGGCCAGCCCCGGAAATGAACGAGGGAGGGCAGAGATGACAGTGTCCAGGAAAAGAATGCAGTCGCTTCCCTCCCAAATGCACCGCCCACAATGTCAGAAGGACCCAAGGATTCTTGGAATGCAAGCATGGAGGAACCTAGCAGGCAGCACCGAGAGATAGCAGCTCACCTCCTCTTCCCCCAGACTCAGGCATACCAAGAGAAAAGAGGGGGGGAGTCCACTGTGACCAAGAAGAAGCATTCAGACAGTTTGTGGAGGGTGTCAGACAGGTAATTCATCTTCAGGATGAGAATCTCTATAGTGGGTCCCAGAAATCTGTTATTTCTACAAGCCCCAGTTGATTTTTGTATATTTGTTCATTCACTAAATATTGCTTGAGTACTTTCTCCTAGGCATCGTTCTAGGTGCCTGAGATACAGCAGTAAGGAAAACAGACAAAGATTGCCCTCCTGGGATTGACATTCTAGTGGGGGAGACAGTGAAGTGTGTGGCAAGATGGAACGGGCTGAGTTCCACAGGGAATTACAAAGTGGCAGGAAGTGCAGATATCCGTGCAGCATAAAATAGGGTGGTAGGAAGTCATGGAAAGCCTCATTGACAAGGTGACAGTTAAGCAGAGACTTGAAAATGGTGAGAAAATGAGCCATGCCAGCATCTGGGGGAAATACATTCTGTGCAGAGGGAACAAGCAGAGCAAAGGCTGAATGAAGGCAGGAGCATGCATGAGTCACAGCCAGGTGACAATATGGCAGGGCCCAGGAGCCCCAAGGAGGGTCACAGGTGGGAACCCGGAGGTAGCACAGCGCCAGATTCACTGGCACAGGGACTTCTGAAGAAACTATTCTAAAACTGGGATTCTGAGAGTAGCTGATAAAACATTGACGAATTCCCAGCCTGTTTAAGAATCCAGTTTCACTGATTTTATTCGTGGTTGGACAGAGGCCTTGGGAAATTGGTGGAGTAAGCTGATCAACATTTGTAATTGGAATTCTAGGCTATGGGCTAGATGCTGGTTATAGAAACCCCAGTGAGGCAGCTCCTGCCCTCTAGGACCTTTTATCATAGTGGCAGGGGCTGAAAACTAACCACGCAGCACCCTGTTGGTCAAGAGCTAAATGTGTGGTACAGACAACAGATGCTATGAGCGCTCAGAGGGAGGAAGGACGTGTCCCTCTTGGTTGGCCTGGCTATAGACCACTTCCTGAAATGGGCCTTGCCTGACCAGTAGTATCAGGTGTCAGGTGGTGCCGGTAAGATAGCACAGGACAGGGGCCAGTGGAGAAAATGCTCCCTCTCACTCACTCTCCCGAAACCCCAGATGGACCAGCCTGGCTAGTTTTTCCAGCAAATATGCCCATACGGTCCTGCCTCTAATTCTGTGGCAGCTCCCCTGGTTCCTAATTCCGGGCTTGGATTCTGGACTCTCAGTTGGCACCTGTCATGTCCTGCTCTTGGGTTCTCACTACCACCTCCTAGCACCGACCTTGGAGGCTTCCACGGCCCTACGCTTTGTATCTGACCAAGCTGGTCACCTGGTTGTTGCTTCCTGGACCAGAACCTGCTGGATACAGTTCTTCCCAGTGTGATATCTTGACATTTCATTTGGCATGATAACTAAGACTCAGGTAAGTGAAAGGTGGGCGGAAGATACTGCTTACTATCAAGGATGCAGAGGAAGAAAGCTGGAGGAGTTTTGGGGGAGTGAGGAGTACACCACTCTCCCTAAAGTTAAAAAGTAAATAAAGGAATGGTGTATTGTGACATCTTCGGCAGCATCCGTTCTTTCAAGTCAGATCGACATGGTTTTGAATCCCAGTTCTGCTCTGTTGAGGTATCTGCTCAGGAGCTAAGAGGTACTTAATCACATTTAGTTATTCTTCTCACTTGTAAAATAAGGATAATGATGTTCACTTTTTTAGAATAGTGGAGATAAAATAGATAATCAATATAAAATACCATGGATTTGACAAGAACACAGTAAGCATGCAATTAAAACCAGAGTCATTTTAATTTTGTTACTGCCATAGACTGAATGTTCAGCTTCTCCTGAACTTTGTCTGTTAAACCCTAACACACCCAGTGTGACAGTGTTTGGAGACTGAGAATTGAGGGGTGATTTGGTCATAAGGGCGGAGCCCTCATGAATGGAATTAGTGCCTTTTTTTTTATTTATTTTTATTTTTTTTATTTTTTAATTTTTTTTTTAAATTAGTGCCCTTATAAAGGAGGACCCAGGGAGCTCTCTGGCCACCCCCTTCTGCCCTGTGAGGACACAGCGAAAAGACAGCTGTCTATGAACCCAGAAGGGGTCCTCACCAAACGCCAAATCTGCCAAGTCCTTGATCTCAGACTTCCCCACCCTCCAGAACTGTGAGAAATAAATTTCTGTTGTTTGTAAGTCACTCATCTGTTGTACTTTGTTCCAGCAGTCCAGACGGACTAAGACAACTGTTATGATTATTCCTGGTACTAACTAGTATAAAAGGATGCTGGGGGGTCAAATTCTGGAAGGTCTTGATCAAGGAGATTCAATTTTAGGATGATAAAAAACAAAGCCAGGCAAAGACCCTCCCCCGTCCGTTCCTCTGCTAGCTCTGCTTCCTCCATGTGTCCTCCTCAGGACCTCAGTGCTGGACTGGGTCGAGTCTGCATTTCAATCACATGTTTCCCTGCTGTTTCCTGTCTTCTCCTCTGCGAGGACATCTGTGTGCCTGGACAGTCTTAATAGGTCCGTGTGAAGACCCAGACTGGGAGTGATGTGACCCAGCTGGGGACAACCTCTTGTTTCAAAGACTTGCCCTCTTTTCAGAAGGTTGCCAAAATGAAGAAAATAACTTTTCCTTGCCAGTTTCCACAAAGTGAAATGCCAGTCCCTAGCCTTCAGATTTTTTCCCCCTTCTGTTCACCCACCCTGTTTATGGAAAATGAATCATGCGACTCATTTACACACAAATGGAGAGGTAGTTTGGGGATAAACAACACAACTTCCTGGAATGCCCTGGATGCTCATCACACTGCTGTTATAACCATTGCTGCAAACTCTGGTTTGTAGAGAACCTCCTGGGGTAGAAGGTGCTGCTTAGGTCAGAGGGAAAAACAGGCTCCTGGCCCGTCCACTGGGCTAATTAATGTTCGAGACAGGATTCCTGTCTGCACATGGCTCCTTCCCTGGCACAGAGCAGAACCACTCACTCCAGACTCTCCAGTTCCAGTCCCTCACCTCCGCCAAAGGAGAGAACAAGTACAAAGGCCCGGGGAGGACATAAGACAATGTCTTGGGCTATTTCTACTTTCCAGTGGAGGTCCCACAGGGAGGCCCCGGAGCCCGTTCCCCATCTAGTGGGTTTCCTAGTGCCAGTCCTGCTTCCTTCAGGGACTCTGACTGAGTTTCTCACTTCTGTCAATCTCTTCCTTGGGGTCCAGACCCTATACTGCTTGGTTCTCAGGAACTCCTCCTGCTCTCCATTTCCTTCCAGGTGCAGAAGGTAAGTTTAGAAGTGATTGTTATTTCCAAAGGGACTTATAACAAATGGAAAAACAGAGACATGTGTGGTGGTAGTAGGGGCAAGTAAGAAGAGACATAAATAAGGGGATGTTATGACGACTGGAGGACATTTCATGAGACTGGCCTTGTACAATCCTTGTACCTCCCAATGACCTACCCACTCACACACACTCCTATCAGCCTCCTGCAGATTTTGTCACTTGCTTCTCTAGGTTCTTATAACTCTTACAACTATTTCTGTATTTGCTTTGGTGGCTATTTGCTTAGGTATCTATCTCCCACTCTGCGTAGGTAACCCTATAGGACAGGGTTTGAATACCTGGCGGCACCTAGGATATAGGAGGAGCTCTACAGATGTCAGCTGAATGAATGGATGGGTGCTTTCACTAATCATTATTTCCTTTGTTCTACAAGATCATTTTTTGAAGATACTTCCATTTTTATTTTTTATTTTATGTGAATCCCTGAGTCTTAGAACAGAAGCAAACTCTCGGAACCCAGAATGGGGACCTGAAAAGTTTCTTCACCTCTGAATGGCTGACACTGATGTATGTGGATTTTCCAGATTGGTCTGATTGGGCCCTCTCTCCTTATTAACACAATCCCTGCAGTCTAAGCTTCCTGATAGATCATTAGATGGGCCAAAAATCAGTGAGTGACACCATCAGAATTATCCTGGGCTACCTCCCCTGCTGCCTCCCAGCTTAAGCATCTTCAGGAATCACCACCAAGGCTGCCAGCAGGGCACACTCACCACTGCAGCAGGGACAACAGGGCAGCTGTTGATTTGTTATCATTACCTTCAAGCTATGCCCTCAGCATGGCTTGGCATCGTCCCCAGGAACCTCCAGGAGAAGCCTGCTCTGCAACTCCAGCTAATGATTATTTTACCTGTCTGCTCTCCTCTCATCTCTCGTTCACCCTACAATCTCCCCCTTGTTTTCCTTCTTACTCTTTGTGGATACCCCGCCTCACACTTCAAAAAGAAATTAGGAACTGACAGAGGGTCCCACAACTCCTGACCTCTGTACTCTTCTTCTGCTCCTTTCTTTTAGTTCCAGAGGAGAGCACAGCTGGTCCCCCACATAGATTCTGGATGTCCTCCCTTTGCCTGTCTTCAGGAATCATTACTTTGTTTCCACTTTCTCTTGCATCTCCAGAACCCCCATCCCTTTCTCCTGGATAACATTCCCCATATTCAAAGAGGTTCTTTTATCACCCTATTAAGACAAAAAACAAAACAAGACACCTCCCTTGAGACCACTACTCTAGTAGAGTGGAAGGTCTACCTTTATTTTTCTTCATAGTAAAAATTCTAGAAACAGTTCTCTAAAGCCTGCTGTGTCCACTTATCCATTCACTCCTCAACTTCTGCAGATAGTCCTCCATCCCCTGAAAGCAGCAACTCTGGCTACTGTGGCAAGTAAGAGTCATTTCTAGACAAACAGAAAAGCAGTCTGCAGTTAACCACTGGAGAATGATGGAAACTAGCACCAGGATGAGTTACAGTATGAGACATGTGAAGCGGATTAAGTCTGAATAAATTTTGAGAGTGTGGCAAAATGCAGGTATTGAAAGACTCAATACATAATGTAAGAAAAAGAGGAGTCCACGATCACTCCAGGGTTTCTAGGCAGCTCAAATGGAAGACGATGCTGCCTCTTACTAAGACGAGGCTGACGACAGAGGGCACATGATTCTGTCCCTTCAGTACCATAAACTCTGTGAAGGTGGCTGCTGTTTCTCATATATTTACCACTATTTCCCAAACACCCAACCCAGTGGGCTCTTACTTATTTAATGAATAAGTCTGAATATACAATAGTATTAGTTTCAATTAGGATATTTTCAGCTGGAAGTAATGGAAAACCTTGTTTCCAATTAGCTTAAAAAAATAAACAGTTTATCACCTCACCTAACAGGGAGAGCAAGTTCTGGGCCTGACTGATTCATCCCTGCATCTTTCTGCTCTGTGGACCTCAGCCTCAGCCCCAGGTTGGTGTGTGGCAGTTTTCAGGGTCCCATCCAACCCAACCATAGGAGAAAGAGGCAGTTTCTCCCTCTCTCTCTGCCCCCCATCCCTCTGTCTCATGAGTGAGAAAACTTTCCCCACAAGCCATCCAGCACACTACCTCTCTTGTTTTTATACGGCAAATTGGGGCACAACCTCCTTCCCGAGCTAGTCAGAGAAAAGGAAGCACGTTTAAGTCACTCAGGCCCTCCTTGGAAGCTGGGGTTGGGCCTATCTGCCCCGGCACCTGGCTGTAATATGGTTAGGAGGAGACCTGAATCAAGTCTGGATTTTGTTGAAAAGGAAGAAGAGGGGAAATTGGCACCCGTATGACACCAGTGTTGTCATGCTAACAAAATGCCTTATAATAATAATGAAACATAGACTTAGGAGGAAGTTATGTGAATTCTGAAAGTGTTTGTTAAAAAAAAAAACAAAGGCAAGTGCTTTTATGTTTATGGATATTCTAGATATAACAATCATTCAAAAAAAAACAATCATTCAAAATGTTAAATGAGTCTTGTAATTATCACTCTATAACCACAAACCACATTTCCTATGAATTTAAGATAGCTTATGAAAAATAACTTCAAATTGCTTATTAAAGTGATTTAGTAAATATTTCTTGAGCACTATGTGCAAAGACTTGAGTTAGAAACAGAAAAGGAATACAAACATATATACAACTTGTCCCAGTTCATCAGGAGGAAAAGAGGAAAGGCGCCAACAGTTGCTGGAGACCTGGACCCACTTGGTGAGGTCATTACATTTAATTCTCCCAAGAGGCCTACATAGTAGTCATTATTATCCTCACCAGACATTTCTAATGGTCATCAGTGTCTGGTTCACTTCTCCTTCTGAGTTCATGAAAGGCTGTACTTCCAAGGCCCACTGAGGTTGACTCTGTGACTAGAAGTCACGTAGGTTACTTCTGTGCTGGGCATTAATTGCTGGTGTGAAAACTTCCCCTCTCCTCCACTGCTACAACACCTGGAGTTCCACATGTCCAGGCTGACACAGTCGTAAGATGCAGAAGCCAGCTTCCACCCCCAAGTCTCTGAATAACTAGCAGAAGCACAGCCTCCCATTTGTCTGCAATGAATGTGTAGCACGAGTGAGACACTTTTGTCAGGTACTACCATGGAGAGATTCTGGAGGTGTCAACTGAATCACAGTGCAGGATAGTTAGTCCTCACAGACAGTGTACCCTAATATAGAAAAATGAAGGTATAGAGGAGTTAGATAACTCACTCTAAGTTATCCAAAGTAGAAAAACAGGGCTATGAGAAAACAGGCTTAGTTGGTTCCGAAGCTTATACTGCTCTACCCACACCATGCCAGCTTCTAAATTATGTATAGTTCTTGTCACAAAATTGGCACTCAATATATGTTTTCATTATTGTTAATGATAGCTTGTATGTTTTTATATGTGTTTAATATTTGAACCAAGGTTTTGAAACATATATATGTGTGTGTGTGTATATATATATGCATATATATATACATATATATATATTTCTTTTTTTTTTCTCATTTAACCCTTACACTAAGCTCATCAGGTAGGTCTTAGTAAATTTCTGTCTCTTCCTCCTGCTAAGCAAATAATTATTGATTTTGTAGGATGACCTAGCAATCTGTTAGTTGCTGGATGTCCAGTAGATGCTATCCAAGAATTAGATTCAATGACTTGTGTGTGGACTTGCAACTAATAGAAAGAACTAGAATTTAAACACAGCTTATCTAGGAGCACCTGGGTGGCTCAGTGGTTGAGCATCTGCCTTCGGTTCAAGTCGTGATACTGGAGTCCTGGGATCGAGTCCCACATCAGGTTCCCTACAGGGAGCCTGCTTCTCTCTCTGCCTATCTGCCTATGTCTCTGCCTCTCTCTCTGTGTCTCTTATGAATAAATAAATAAAAATAAACACAGCTTATCTTAAAATGAGTTTATTTCTAGTAGAGGGCCAAGAAAGCTACATAAGTATCATTAAATATGGTACTCAAGAAGGCCAGTGAGGTGGTATAGTGTTCTCATGATCAAGTGAAAACCTACTGTGGGGACTCAGGTATGGAGGGCATGATCACTCCCAGCTGGGGTTACTAACAAAGTTTTCATGAGGCTCACCTGAGCTTTGTAGAATGGGTAAGATTCTGACTAAGGACTGTGACTTGAAATCAAGGGCTTTCCAGTGACCTAAATGCTGCAAACACATTCAGAGGAAATGTTCAGAGTGCTGTTGGTCATGGTGTAGGCTCTGCATTTTGGCAGTGGATGGATGAGATCAAAAGAAGGGGGTAGGACTGTGGAAAGTTAGCACAGGAAGCAACCTCAGAGATCAAAGCCTTCAGGGAGGTCAAAGGGTTCTGATCTTAAGAGTTAACTCTGGTCTGCTAAGTGTGACTACATGGATGATTCTGAAGCTCCCTGGGGCTCAGTGGGAAAAAGCCAAGGACTGAGGAACATGAATTCCAAGGGCACTATAGGAAAGGAATGGTTCCTGAGTGCCACTCATAAAGCATCTCGGTTCTTGTCCAATCACTTGATTTCATCGTCAAAGGAAATATGATCTAAGAGGGAAAGCCCTTCCAACGTCACAAGACTCCACTGTGGCACAGCTGGGACTGAAACAAAGACCACCTGATTTCTTCCCTTGTGCTTTTTTCTTCTCCACACTAGGCATCAGATTCTGGAAGACCTTAATGCATTTAACTATTATGTAGGTGAAAGGGAGGCTCTGCATGTTTTTCAGCAGGTAGATTGCACTGAAATGAGAGTGAGAGTGTACCATGCAGAGGCATATGTGGAAGGCAGTGGCAGGGAAAGGGTTAGGTGAGTTCCAGGGTGGAATAAGGAGTCCTGTAAACACACCTGAATTAGGGCAATGGAAAGGAAAAAGGATGGAGGAGTGTGATTATAACAGAGGAGAAAGAATTCTCGTTGGTATTAACAATGCTGACAATGCTGTTCATAAACAGGATCAGGTCACTGTTCTAGAAAGTGATGTTGAAAAGGACATTTCCCCCGAGAAAGCCCAGACTAATCCCATGTTTAAACAATCCTTGGATGTTGTATTCCAGGCTGAAGTGAGCTGTTTCTCTGAGTGCCAAATACCCATATGAAATTAAAAAAATGAGTCCAACATCTGAATGTTTGGGCTATATGACGCCAAGCGTCCCACACAGCTGATTCAGAGGCAACAGGAGGGCATGTGGTGCTGACTGCTGGCACGGGCATTTTATAGATTCCACTAGGACTCTGAAAAGTTTGGGTATGTAGAACACATTATCCAGACAGCACTCATTTGTATTTTCTTGGCAGATCTACTTCACTTGACAAGGAGATGAGACATAGGGAATACCCGATCTCATGCCAATAAACTCCTGCTTAGTGAGAGTGGTCTATATAATATTGGCCTATATACTACAAGACAATAGTCTAGAAGATACAAATTACAACGGCATTTGTATTTGAATGCTCACTCTCTGGGTAATTTTGAAATATTTTCTAAAAAATAGGGCAGCCCCGGTGGCGCAGCAGTTTGGTGCCGCTTGCAGCCCGGGGTGTGATCCTGGAGATCCGGGATCGAGTCCCATGTCGGGTTCTCTGCGTGGAGCCTGCTTCTCCCTCTGCCTGTGTCTCTGCCTCTCTTTCTCTCTCTGTGTGTGTCTCAATAAATAAGTAAAATCTTAAAAAAATATATTTGTAACTGTTAAGCTCTGTGATGGAACAGAAAGAAACAGATCCCATCCGACTTGGAGGAAAATCTGTATTTGCATTTATTCATCTTTAAAATGCTTAACAAGGTGACAGGAACACAGTAGGTACTTAAGCAATATAAATTTTCATTCCATTCCATTGACAGAGAATTTAAACTTCATAAGACAATTCAAGTGAACCCCATTTCATTTGATGAAAATCAAGTTAGGTGGGCCTTGAAACACGAACAGACTTTGCCCAGTGCCACCCAACTAGCAAATGCCGAGGACCAGGCTTGAGTCTATGCCTTTTGGCTCGAAATCCAGTGTACTTTTCACTACAGCATAATAATGAACATATTATGTATATTACCATTTCTTCTTAGCAGGCTATAATTTTGGCAGTCCATACTGGGTTTTATTTTCCACTGTGGCTTGTGCAATAGTTACCACCACTGAGTATTTTTAACTGACAGAACAGATTTCTATTGAGAAACAAATTTATGCATTATCCTGAGAAATGGGCTGAACTCTGTAACATAATGCCCCAAGAATAATGTGGGGATCACAGGCTATTTTCAACTTGGAATCTGAGGGACACTAGTTCATATTATTATTATTTTTTTTAATTTTTTATTTATTTATTGAGACACAGAGAGAGAGAAAGAGGCAGAGACACAGGCAGAGAGAGAAGCAGGCTCCACGCAGGGAACCTGACGTGGGACTGGATCCTGGATCTCCACCCGGGCTGCAGGCAGCACCAAACCGCTGCACCACCGGGGCTGCCCCCCGAGTCCATATTAAAGGAAGTTTGGTATTACTTTCAAATAAAGATGCTTTCAGAAAGTCCAGATTGTTGATGTTAAGAAAGTTGTCTCTCCAATTGTTCATTTATTTTTTCATTTTAATTAATTTGTTCATTTATTCATTCATTCATTTGTCTACCCATTAAGCATTTATTGAGCACCAGGGACAGTGCTAAGGGATGGAGATTAAGAAGTCTACACAGTCCCCACCTCATGAAGCTTGCAATTTGGGTAGAAACAGACACAATAACAATGTGTTACATGATACAGGATGAGAACAGATAAGTATATGGAGAATGTGCTATGAGATGTTGAGGAGGGACATCTGACTGAGATGAAGAAGCAGGGAAGTGGGGAGGGAAGGATTCCCAGAGGATCTACTGTTTGGGCTGGGATGTAAAAGGCCTTCAGAAGTTATCAGGATTAGAAGTGCATGAGACATGATGGAGGTCTTTGCCAGCAGAAGGGTGGGAAAGCATGGTAAACGGAATGTGTACCCATAACTAAGGAGAATAAAATGATGTGTGTGTGGGACAAATTATGAGGCCTCAGAGTTCAAATGTTTACTGTTTAATATACACGGGGGTACTTTTTATACCAAAGTCATCCCAGCTACTGCTGGTGAATTACACCCAAATTCTGTGATTATGGGTATAAACACCAATACACATACATTCCACAAAATATATCCCATTATGCCAATATGCTGAAGGACAATAATAAACAGAGCTGTTTTAAGTTTCTAGATGATCTCTTCCTCAGAGATGGAGTTGGAACTTTCAATTACATAGCTTATTTGGCTTGCCATCTAAATCCAGTGAACTACTATTCACAGACCCTAGAAGTGAAGGAGGAGGAAGGTAGACACTATCTGGCAAAGTTCACTGGACAAAGTCCTATTGAGGTCCAAGTCCTGATGGCACTCAGATGCCACCTCACCCCTACACAGACATAAATAATACAAACCACCTCTAAACTTTTAGTTCCATCTCTCAGTTCCTGGATTAATGGAGTACATCTTTCCAAGGAAATATGGGTATGGAGGATGAGGGGTCTAGAAAAAGTAGACATTGGTCATGGGAGAAGACCACAAATGCGGGTGTTGAGAAAATATGAATCACAGGACCATAAACTCTGAGAGCTGGGAGTTTTAGGAAGCAAGTTAAATAGCCCAGGATCCAGCCAGGGCTTTCTGCATCGCTACATGAATATTGTTTACTTGATGTATTGCTCCAGGCTGGACAGAGTCAAGTCTGAACAGTGGCCAGAGTCGAAGAGAAAATCTGTATGTGTAGTGGAGGTAATATGAGTCATTTCTGCTTGGCTCTGCTCTCAGAAAAATCTCTGAAAAATTTTATAGGCAAAATTGGCATCTCAGATATAAAGTGGTTACCAGTTCTTGTTTTCAAGATTCAAAAGTGTCTTTATTTCAATTTTAATTTTTTCAAGGTCAGAAAGCTAAGCTTTATTATTACTACTTTTATTTCTTTCCCACATAAATAATTCTTCAATTCTTTCCCAATACCCCCTCCCCCATTATAGTAGTGCTCAATAGCAACTCTGTAGTTGAGGATCAAATATGTTTTTAAAAGAAAAATAATGGATGGGATAAAACTATTTATCTCTGTTCTAATTAGCTCAGTCAGAAAATCCAGAACATCAAAGATCTTTGTAGACTTTGCTAAACCATTACTCCATTTTCACTAAAAATTGCTACAGACAACACAATGGGTGTTTGTCCACAGACATATCCATTCATTTAATTCAATAAATTAGTGTGTTTAATAGCATGCAGTTATGGGCTGAATTAGTCACCCCATCCCCACTCCACCAAATTCAAGTGATAAAGTCTTAACTCCCTAACCCCCGTACTTTAGAATGTAATTGGATTTGGAGATAGGGTCTTTAAAGAGGTAATTAAAATGAAGTCACTAGGGCGGGCCCTAATCCAATAGGACTGGTATCCTTATAAGAAGAGGAAATTTGGATATAGACATGTACAGAGGGAAGACAATGTGAAGACATTGGGGAAGATGACTATCTAGAAGCCAAGGAGACAGACCTGGAACAGCAGCTTCCCCCATGGCCTTCAGAAGGAACCAACCCTGCCTACATCTTGGACTTCCAGCTTCCAGAACTGAGAGACAATAAATTTCTGTTTGTTGATGCCAGCCAGTCTATGGTGCTCCATTATAGCAGCCCTAGGAAACTTAATTCAACATGCATATTTATTCTATCTAGATATTAGTAAGTTTATATTATGAACGTTTATTTTTTGCCATCTGTTCCTTTTTAATTTGGCTGCAGCACTCTTTTAGGAGAATCACCTCTCCTCATTTTATGCATTTTTGATGGGAGTATAAATAAGACATTTGGGGATAGGGTAGACATGTGACCCACGTTAGGCCAATAAGACTCTCCTGGGACGTTGACTCTTACAAGAAATCAGGATGAAAATAATGACAGGGGCTTATTCGTGGCGCTGCCAACAGCCTGCTAAATAGTGTCGGCTCCACAAATCATGTTGTTGCCAGCATCCTGGTTTTCCTATAAGCATGGCTATACGGCAGTCTCATGGATTCTAAGAGCTGCTCCAAATGTTCTAATAAATTGTTTTATCCTAGATTACAAAGACATATTTTTCATAGCTTACAAGCAATTATTTTAGTTTGTGCCATTTTTTTTATTGAAATCTAATTTACTTAAAACCCTTTCCACACGTGGTTCTCTTTTATTCTCCTATGTAGGTTTCATGCATTCATTCATCATCTCATAAATGGTTTGCCAAGCACATATTATGTGGCAGATATTGCCTTAGGTGTTTTCATCAAACTGGGAGCTAGAAAATATTCTGTATGATGTGGGGTATCATCAAATATTTAGAAGTTAGATATTTTACATATTTTGAAACTGCACTTATGCGGAGCCTGTATACATTTTTATCAACAGCTTAAATTGCAGAGGTGGAAAACCCCATCTAAGCTTAGGGGATCTCAGATGCAATGAAACGCCGGGACACCTGCACCCCGATGTTTATAGCAGCAATGTCCACAATAGCCAAACTGTGGAAGGATCCTCGGTGTCCATCGAAAGATGAATGGATAAAGAAGATGTGGTTTATGTATACAATGGAATATTACTCAGCCATTAGAAACGACAAATACCCACCATTTGCTTCAGCGTGGATGGAACTGGAGGGTATTATGCTGAGTGAAGCAAGTCAATCGGAGAAGGACATTGTATGTTCTCATTAATTTGGGGAATATAAATAATAGTGAAAGGGAATATAGGGGAAGGGAGAAGAAATGTGTGGGAAATATCAGAAAGGGAGACAGAACATAAAGACTCCTAACTCTGGGAAACGAACTGGGGGTGGTGGAAGGGGAGGAGAGTGGGGGGTGGGGGAGAATGGGTGACGGGCACTGAGGGGGTCACTTGACGGGATGAGCACTGGGTGTTATTCTGTATGTTGGTAAATTGAACACCAATAAAAAATAAATTTATTAAAAAAAATAAAAAAATAAACTTAGGGAATCTTATATCAGAAAGAGGTTAGCACCTACTGTATACAAAGATCCATATCAAGTAATACAGGGTGGGGTATAAAAGAAAGGGTAAAGGTTGTCCACCCTAAAGGCACTTACTGGGGCCTCCTCAGATACATTTATCATTAACAAATAGGAACAAGTTCTATATTAAACACCAAACCTTATGAAAAAATGAAAAAAGTCAATCTGAATCCTCTGATAACACTACCATGGGAGAATTTGTTGGGTTTACATCATGTTACATATTTTAATGTCTGATTTCATTTAATATTCATAGCAAACCTGTGAGGTAGGTACTATTATCATCCCATTTCACAGAGACAGAAACAGAATAAATGCTTGAAGCCTCCTTGCATCATTTGTAATTTTTTAAATTGCACACAAATCTCTAATTCTAGAGGCCAAAGGAATCCTTTTTTTTTTTTTTTTTTTTTTTTTATTCATGAGACACACACAGAGAGAGAAAGGCAGAGACATAGGCAGAGGGAGAAGCAAGCTCCATGCAGGAAATCTGATGTAGGACTTGATCCTGCTTGATCTTGATCCGGGACTCCGGGATCACGCCCTGCCTGAGCCAAAAGCAGACGTTCAACCACTGAGCCACCCAGACATCCCCCTTTTTCCTCTTAAAATAGTTAACAAAACAGAACAATTTACCACCCCAACATTCAAGGAGCTGGAGTTAGAACCTGTACAACCTTGCCACTGTCTCCTGTTCTCTCCTGGATTCAGAACTTTGTTTTATTTAATAATTCCATCCTCACATCCAGGCCATCACAACTATTTCAGGTCTAAACCCTGGGGATATGAGCTTTGCCCCAAGTTCATTTCTAAGCTTGGAGGTGTAAGCTATAGTAGCAGACTACCAAGACTAGAATTTCAAAATATATCAGCATGCATCTTCTATGGAATTCACTGCGATGGGATTTTATATTTATCATTACTTGGCTCCTAGACTCATTTAACAGAGGCCAATTGGCAGCTCCCATCACTTGTAAAAGTTTCCAGAAGACAAAACATGAAAGCTCAAGTCCATTTTTTCCTGGGATTCTTTATCTTATATGAGCATCAGTAATCAAAGTGGCATTTACTAGCTTGGCAAATGAATAAATCTTTACTTTCCCACAAGCTCAGTTGTAGGCATTAGGCTCTCCTAAAGTTTCCATAGCAGTTAGTCAGTTGAGTGTGTAAAGAAAGAGAGAGAGAGAGAGCGCTCAAGAAAGAGCGAGAGAGAAAGAGAAAAAAAAAAAGAAAGAGGAAGAAGAGAAAAGAGGGAGAGAGGAAGAGAAAGAGGAAGGGAAGGAATGGAAAGGAAAGGAAAGGAAAGGAAAGGAAAGGAAAGGAAAGGAAAGGAAAGGAAAGGAAAGGAAAGGAAAGGAAAGGAAAAGAAAAGAAAAGAGAAAAGAAAAGATAAGAGAAAAGAAAAGAGAAAAGAAAAGAAAAGAAAAAAGAAAAGAAAAAAGAAATAAAATGAAACCTATAAGGACAAAAATCATATAACAAGGACCACACTGATCCTACATCAGTTTTCTAGTGACTTGCAGAGTTTATAATTTTTATCATTTACCTTTCTCTCCACTACACCAATTCCTAAGGGAGGGTTCATTTTTTATTCATTCTGAAAGTTTACCATCAATCATCCTCTTAAAGAGCTTGCCAGAAACTTGGACAGAGCCTCATAATAAAATTGCAGAGACAGAGGACTAATTGATTTCTATAAATAATGTTTAGCTGTAAAGATATGAAAGGTGGTTAGAACCACATGTATTAATCTCCCTTTTGCTCCATCTGTGTCTGCAAAAGCAGACTGTACCTTGACAAAGTACCCTGACTATTTTGCCCTGCAAACACACAGCAGGAGATTAACACCAGATGGCCTACCCCTCCCATTTCCTTGCCCTGCCCTCCGCCCCGCCCCCACCTCCGCTGGCCAAGTCCTCTAATTACTCCTCCCCTCTGGTCCCCACTTGATATCCCATAATTTAAAAATTCTCTTTCCATTAACATCCCCGCACTGACAACTTGCAGAGTTGACAATCCCCCATTTCTCTCCGCCCTTCCACCTTTCTGTACAATAAACACAAATACAACCCAAACCTCAAACACAAAAGCTTTTCATCAGATTGCAAAACCGACAATGTTCAAGAAAAACTGTAACTACCAGTGCTAAAGAATTATTAATGTGTGTGTCTTGGAAAGAGGAGGATTAGAGAGAACTCAGGCCGGAGGACACTCTCACGCACTACTAGCTTTAATCACATGGCACTGAAACACTCAGCAGTTACTACTTGTCAACATCATATAAAACGGGAACACAATTAAATCTGGGGAAATAAATGCTGGCTGGACAAAGATAACGCTATAAATCTCGTGTTGCTGGAGAAAGGCTGAAAACTCACAGAAGCACCATCCGCTCAGGCCAACGGTGATGCACTGAAATAAAAAATGAACTAAAGACAGGGCAGGGCTGTGTGATAGATGCCCAGTTCCAAATTATGGACATTAGGTGGTTACACTGCACAGGCTGATTCATAAGGGCACCATCTTAACTGGTTCAGTCAATCAGATGGGTCCAGTCCCAACTAAACACAACACAAAATGTCATGCTTAGCATTGAATATCATTCTTCTGGCTACAGATTAAATACAAAATGAATGATTACTTTCACTTGGGAGACAGGAAAATTGTCACACTAGATAGAATTCAATGAAACTGGCCCATTTTTTCTTCTTTTCTTTTCTTTTTTCTTTTTCTTTTTTTTTTCCTGGCCTGGACTGCTCCTAGATGATGGTAGATAGATATTTTCCATAAATAAGAGTGCTAGGGAGTCTTTTCAGTGGGGTAACACAAATGACTAAATTGGTTCAAACAAAGTGATTCCACGTCGATCTAATTCTGATAGCATTACATATTCTTGGTGATTATCATACTTGAAATATGGTCATAATTTTAAAAGCTTTCACAGATACTTTCCTTTTTCAGTAGCTTTTTATGTGAAGCAGATCAAACTTTCTCAAAGCTTTTATTTTAGGGGGAAAATGCATGCTGTGTTTCGTAATTTTAAGTCTCAGTAAAGCTAACCACGCTTGTAAAAAATCATTTATTTTTAGCGTGGGCTCCTTCTGTAGCATTCACTTCCTTTCTACATACCGTTTAGTTGTCTGTCTTCACCCCCCTTGAATTGGCCTGCTCATGTCATTTCGGCAGTTTCTCATTTTGATGGCAAGCCCCAAGAACGTAGGGGCTGTTCCAGTCTCACCTGCTTCGCAGGGAGCCCCCGGGGGCTTCGGGAAGGCTACCAGCTCTGCTAACAGCCTACAGGGTTCTGGATTTGCTGGACTTTGTGTTATACAGCCACCAGCCACTTTTCCAAAGTTTGTGTTACACAAGTTCCCTTTTACCAAAGATCTACATTAGTACCTGTTTCACTAACTAAGGAAATCCAAAAAGGAATTTTGCCTTTACCAAAAAAATGCTGAAAAGCAAAAATAGCACTTAGCATTTGTTTTGCTGCAAGCCATCCTGGAGGCTGCACACACCCTGGGGCAGCCGGGGAGCAGCACTGCCCAGTTCCCCAGTTCCTTCCCTGAGAACTACACTCAGCATCGCAACATCAAGTGCCATAGCTTTGAACTGTGTCTGTGAGCATCTGTGCTTTACTCCCATTTGTTTGGTTGTAATCTGTTAGCAAGATGTGCCCCAAGGTATCAGAAAAGCTTAAGAAAAATTATTTGGGGGGCCTGGGAATGTGCAAAAATTTTCCCCTATAAGTGAATTGTATTTGCTTCTTTGGTTTATGCCACTTAGGCTCACAAAAGATTGTGTGGGAATGCTGTGCTTTCTGATAGCTGGGGAAATCTGAGGTGTTGTTAACCATTTCTACGATGACCCTAACCTCATGTAAGCACCAGGGTGGAAGAAGACCCAGGAAGGGAATAGTTGATTGAACCCAACAAAGTTTTCTTTCTTCCTCTTCTTTTTAAAAGGTCTTGGATGGGGAGGGCCCATGCTGGAACTGAGCCATCATGCCACTTGATCTCTCATAACTATTGACCTGCTTCTAGGATTTAGGTAAGAATGCCCTTGAGGTGTATGTGAGGGGAGTTGCTCGGTCAGTGAATTAGTGAGGATGTCAAGGCACTGCATGGCTGGTCTAAGTCCTGAGTCCATGATGTTCAAACGACTGACGCATTTTGAGCAAGCAAAAAAATGAGCACATCTGCTCATTGGATCAGTGGAAGGAGCCTACTGAGTTCTGAAACACCATGCCCGATGGGTCTGGTGAATTATTTAGCATTCCAAAAAGCTGGGGTGTTCTCCATGTAGGCTGGTTGGAAAGTTTAAAGTGCCAAGAAATACATGGTACTGTATTTATATTACCTGAAGTTGAAGAACTGTGTAACTCAGTTTCCACTGCTTACGGCAACAGCTGAAGTCTGAAACCAGGAGTCAAGAGGAATCCCTAAGGATGAAGGTCAAACTTGGATTCCACACATCTAACCAAGTGAAGCCATCAATGCTTTCTGACCAATAGGTCCACACCTATAAATGTACCCTCAAACAGAGGGTACCTACCTTGGAGTGAGTAAATAATCACGTGTTGGGATTGAATGCAGAGTCATAGCAGAAAGGTCTACCTAACTAAGTGCATCAGTGGAAACATGGAGGCCAAAGAGAATGAAGCCAATCTATGGCTTTCCTGAGGGCCAGGCAAGGAATGAGTCCCTGACAAGACAACATAGTCCCTACATAGTCCTAAAGTCTTGAGAAGAAAAGAGGACTCTCCACGTAGGCCCATAAGATTCTGAGCTGTGGTATCTGAGAATAAGCAAGCACAGCTTTCAATGCTAGTGATGGTCATCTGTGGTATAAGGGGATGTGCCCTGAGGTCCACAAATACGTCTCCCAGACAGGCCCAGATCTGTGTACATTGATGCTGAGGTGGTCAAATAAATCTGCTGCATCAGCCTATTTCCTGAGCCTTCAAGCTTCCTCTTACCTCTGGTATAGAGAGCGGCCTTTTTGGTCTGAAATTGCTAAGAGCAAGGATTTAGTGTGCCTTATCTCCTCACCCATGCCCCTTTGGCCAGAGTCCTCATCCTTTCCCTTTGCCACCCTCCCTAGGTGACCAGTGCTCCTTTTCCGGCTCCTAGGGGCCCAACATCACTTGCTGTGTACTCCACCAGGACCACGCCTTCCCCAAGAAAATCTCTCAGTCATGCTGTTTTGAAGACCTGGAGAAGGTGTTCCCTTTCTAGTTGATAATACATAAGCTACTACAATAAAGCCATTTCAATTAAGGGAACAGAATAGTGTAGAATGGGAATGGACAAACTTTATAAAGAGCCAGTAAGTAAATATTTTAGCCTTTGTAGACCATGTGGGCTTTGCTGCAACTACTTATGTCTGCTGTCCTGGTGCTAAAACAGCCATAGTCAGTACATAAAGGAATGAGTATGGCTGTGTTCCAATTAAATGTTCTTTATAAAAATGGGACGAGTTGGATCCAGCCTATGGGACCTTAGTTTGATGAACCCTGGCATAGAAGAAAGAATACTACATGGGAATAAAGACCTGGCCCTGTCACAGCCCTGACCTTACCCAGCTGCATGACTTTAGGCAGGTCACTTCCTTTCTCACCTCTCATTCCTCCCAAAGGAAGCATGGAGTAGAGAGGGTAACTTGTGAGACTGGCCATGAACCTGACATCTTCAGTTGTCCTGCTCATCCATGGAGTTGTTGACAGCTAACAAAGCAAAGGTTACAGTAATGGCTCTCATTTTGAGCATCTGCTATGAGATAACAAATACAGACTCTCCTTTCATCGTCTCAGCTCATCAAAGTAAGTAATATGATCCCTCTTTAATAGATGAAGAAACAGAAACCAGGGATGTTAAACAACTTGGCCAAATGGCAGGGCGACTAAGTTACAACAAGGTCAGGATTCAAATCCAGGTCCATCCAGCTACACCCAAATTTCTGATCCATCATGTGGCCTCCTATGTAGGCTGTTTAGTTTTCAATCCCTTCACTCTAACCATTTTTTCAGATACTGTCTCTGATATACTATGCTCACCACAATTGCTGGAGTGATCAGATATTGTCACTTCCATGTGAAAATCTGCCCAGTGGCTTACCATTGCACTTTGGATAGAATAAAACCATTCCAATTAAGTGGGCAGAATGGCGAAGATCCCAAATCCTTTTGACGGCTTTTGGGGCACCTATAGTCTCTGTGATCTCACTCTACCCCTCTGATGTCTCTTCTCTGCTTCACTTCCTCTGTTCTAGTCCCAGACACTTTGCTTTGCCTTACACATGTTGAACAGACTCCCACATCAAGATTTTCACCATTAAATGTCACCTCAAAGAGAACTTTCTTGACCACTCTACCCCTACAAATACCACCCATCACTCTGTCTCCAGACATTGTTTTTGGTTTTTTTGTGGCACAGAGGCAATAATCACATGAATCTTTTTTCTTATTATTCTCTCTTGTTCATTGATAAATGGTGTCTAGTCTCATAGGCTTTCAATGACTATCTGTTGATTGTTGAATAAATGAGAGAATATATTGGAATGAGGAAAAAGAATGTGACTGGTTCAGGACTAGTTGATCACTAACTGGAGGCAATGATTCAAACCTATCAGCCATGTGAAACCTTGTCCCCTAGGTCCCCTGTAGGAAGGATGGGTTGCTTGCCTTTACCAGAAAAAAATCAGGGTACTACTTCAACTCATCTTTGGAAAGTATCTAATGCAAGAGACGTGCTGCAAAACTGGGAAAGATTAGTCTCATAACTGAATGTCAGAGATTATCTAGGGCCCAGAGTTTTCTGGCCACCAACCTCTGAGCCACTTGTTGCTCTACCTCCTCCACTGTCTTAACCATTCTTTTCTGCAGGAGCTATCCCTGACCAGAATTGCCCTCTCTGACAAATCCTCTTCTCCACAGGCAGGAGGGCAGTTGGAAAACTTCAGCTAATTACTTTTGGTGGAAAAACACTATTCTTACCCAAACACCATCACTTGATGGATGGAGAAACCAAGAGTTAGAGAACTGAAATAGCTTGACCACGGTCCTACTGCTTATTAATGTCACATGCGAGTCTATAGGCTGTGTTTCTTGATCAGGAGACTGGCCCTTGCTCCACACTCCATGCCAAATGGTAGAAGTAAACAACCAACCAGATCCCAGGTTGCTCATTCAAGAATCCATTCAATGATTGAGCATCCAAAATGTGGCTGGTCTTATAATTGTTAGAATCTGGAGGGCAACAATGAAAACAGTAGAGTCCCTGTCTCAAAAGAGTTTACTGGAAGTTTGAACACAGAATGAAAGAAATAGGACTTGAATCCCTGTCACCAACCCATGTTGTTCCAGAAGACCTCTAATGTGTCTTGAAAACCTTCCAGAGCTTCCTCAAACAGTTATGCTTAGGCCTCATATGATTTTTAAAAAGAGAGCAAGAGAGAGGGAGGGAGGCAGGGAGGGAGGGGGGGAAGGGAAAGACAGTGAGAGAGAGAAGGGACAGGAGGAAGGGAAAAGGAAAGGAAAGGAAGGTTGAATGGTGCTCTGCCTGCTTCCTTCGATCCCTCACTTAGGCATATCTCTGCTTCTCTCAAAGACCTTAAGCTGGGTGTGTGTGTGGGGGGGGGCTCACTCTCCAGAAGTTCTTTGAGCACGGTTCTCACCCACTATGAAGTCCTGGAGTACACGGAAGAGCTGAATTATTTCTCCCACTCAGTGTCTTCTACCCAGCCCTCAGCCCAGACTTCTACATTATTGTAGCAACTTTTGATAAGAGAGTGAAGAAACTTTTGCTTACTATTAACCCAGTCAATAACTGACATTCCCTCCTTCAATCAATGACACATTCGAGGTCTTCTGAAACAACATGGGTTGGTGACAGGGATTCAAGTATTCATACAACCTGCAAGATCAGTAGGGGGGACTTTAGAGCAGGGAGTCTTAACTGTGCCAATCCCCGGCCCAGCCGTTCAGGTTCAGAGATGACTTTCTATGAGAAAAATTCACCCTTGACTTTAGAACAAATCTTTCTTCTCCGTCACCCTAACAATAAAGTCCAAAGAGAATGAAAAGCAGGGGCGGGAGGGGTGGGGAGGGCGAGCCACAAGTGCACTGGCAGAAATAATGGGCAAGAGTTGACGTTGACATGGGAACGCACCATTCCTGATTGCCTTGTGTTTATGTAAATAAAAAGCCAAAGATAAAAGAGAAACCAGAGACCAAGGTACATACTTTCCTCTAGAAGCTTCCCTCCTCCCATCCTTCCCCATTCTCCCGCCTCCCAAAAGATAAAGAGATTATTACAGCCCCAAACTACTTGGGATCAAGACTTGCCAGCGTACAGAAATGAAACCAGCTTTCCCTCCGTCTGACCCAGGATGCTCCCCCGCCCGCCGAGTTCACTCACCCACTCTCCCCACATTTTCCTGCCTGTTGCATGCAAAGCAATTGTCTCCAAACGCCAATTACTGATATTCAAAATTGCTGTTTTCCTACCCTGGTTAGAGACGCCTCCATGAGAGACCCGGGGTGAGCTCTTGAGTTGAAAGAGAACCTGTGGGGTGGAGGGAAACCCCTTCTCGAACCTCCACACAGTTCCCGTTGCCAAGGGAACCCTCTTTGTCGGGGAGGCTAAGAATGGCTGCCTCTCCCACGGCCTGGCTCCAGGAGTGGCCAAATCGCTGCACAGGGTCAAGAGCAGAGGGAGGGGAAGTCCTGCACATACTTCTCACAAAGCACTTTCAAAGAATGAAAGAAATGGCGAAAATATGGTTTTAGGAGGCACCCGGTGGGAGGGAGTAAGTTTATCTATAGCTCTGTGATCACATTTGAGTTGGCTTTTGTACCCCTAAAAGAAGGATTCAAAATTGTATCAAAGAGGAGACAGGGTAGGTAGGACAGAGACAGGGAGACAGGGACGGGAAGGTTGCAAAGGGTATATCCCAGTCTACTTTGGCAGATGCCGAACATTGATCAGATACACAATTTATTCGTTAAAACGTTTAGCTGAAGCTTTGGGCTGGATTATTTTGGCTCCTGGGTTGGTCGGAGGCGCTATCTGCCCATTTTCTAGAAGCCTGATGGGGCCTGGCCTGGAGACAGTAGTGTCATTTTGATGGTGAAGCACATTCTTACTTGCCCTGCATTTTAGGGACCAGGGTTGGCTTTCCTTTTCAGAATACTCTTAGGAAAGATGCCAAAGGAGGAACATTTTGTACATGCTTATTTTGAAACCCATTTGTCAAAGGGAAGACTAGACTTAACAGTAGTTTGGAAAGTTTGGATCGACCTCAAATAGAAGTCCTAGTGCGTGGCACAGGGCAGGTGCTCAATAAAACATCAGCTGCCTGAATAGTCGTTGAAGGACAACTTTCCAGCACCTTGTCTTTCTAGCAAGGTAGGAGGATGAATTCTTACCACATGGAGCAGCCAAGGCTCAAGGATGTGGCTTACCTGAGGACCCACGAATGAATGGTAGTAGGGGAGAGACTCAGACTGAGGGCCCATTACCTCTGATCATGATGTGTAATTGCCTTTTTTTTTTTTTAATAGAGAACTTGAAGGAATTCTCTATCCAAATGTTGCTGAATAACTTTAAGCAAAAAAGGCAAATGAATAAAGAAAAACAGAAACTGAATACCTCTGCATCTGATCTGAGCTGAACATGGGGTGAAGTTATTCACACTGAGCTACAGTGAAGTACCAAGAAAAATTTATACACACACACACACACACACACACACACACACACGTGCACATACAACATATGCATATACATGTTTCCCTGCAAGATGGTCAGAGTCTTATATTACTCATTTTCTAAGTCTCAGCTCTGGCAACAGTTATTCTGGGAACTTTCCATCACTAACCCCAAGCTCAGCTTCCGTAGCACTTTTTAAAGATTCTCCTCATAATACTTACCATACTGATGTACTCATTGGTGCTGTGTATATGATCATAGGGACTTCCCCTACCAAAATATAATCTCTCTGAAGGAAAGCACCATGCTTCATTCCTCCTCCTCTTTTTTTTTTTTTTTTTTTTTGGCCTCTTAAATTCTAATAATATGCCTATTGCATAGCAGGTGCATGACATATATACTCAAGAACTGAAGAGCAAGGAGTCCATTTGTGAATGTTTTATTGAGTGTCAACTACATTAGGCCCCAGGGAGGACTCAAAAGATGTTGACGGTATAGTATCTGCCTGTGAAATTTAAGATTTATGTAAAATGAAGGACGTGGTCCTTAAATATTACTTAAGCCGATTGCAGTAAGTATAGCTGAGAGTAATAGAAGTAATGCATTTATATAATGGATGAAAACCAGCTCTCTCGGTGGTTTTGTCTGTCAGGCTGTGGCTATAAAATCCCAGGAGTGCTTGGGCTGCAACAGGCCCAGTTAGGCTTTCAGAGTCCATGCTTCTTTCTTCTTGTCAATACCCTTGGCTTTTTCAGCCTGCCAGCTCAAAGAAACCCTGGGTAAAGCAGATGACCTAGTAGAAGGGCTGAAGATAGCTCCAACATGGCACTTTCTGTATTCTATGATGTTACTTCTCCTTTACAAAAAGATAAAAACCTACTACCAAAACCTACTACCAAAATACACAAGTTCCAATTCATGCATAGCCAGAAGAGAATAGCATTCTGGACCTTCTTATCGGGTGAGATATCTGGGAACCATATTTCCCTTTCATCTTCTCTAGGGGACACTGACACAAGGCATATTTTGCATAGCTAACAGCACTACATTGTCAACCAGAGGAAGATTCCAGCCAAAGGGATCAGGGTCCTGTCCTCATTGCACCTTTATGATGGAAACAGCAGGTAGAAAGTGTTAGGTGCCAGAGTCTCTGTCAAAAGACTAAATGCTTTCAGGTCATCTGAAGGTCACAGATGAAGACTGAGGTCCAGAGTTACATACTGAGTGAGGAGAGGTTGGACTTGACTCCATGCCTGGAAATACCCCCTCACATCTCTTCAAGTGGCCTCTGACCTCAGGGGCCCTCCTGCAGGCAGCATGCCTCCCACCCTGACCCTCCTTTTGGGTCATGTCACTCTTCAGCATAAGATGCTGCTGCATCTATCCACTGCCCTCTGACCAAGTCCAGTATCTCAAGCTTTCTGTCATCTGCCCTTCCCAGCTCTGCCTCAGAGACTCCACTCCCTCACCCAGTGTCTTACATCTTCTCTGAAATACTCAGGTCGTCTCCTTTCACCACATTATTTCTCTTGCATTTTAGTCTGCTGGAAATGTAATGCAACCAAAGGCAATGTCACAGATGGCACCCCCAAATCAACTTGCCAGACCTCTCTGCCTGTGCCAGGGAGCTGTGAGTAAGGTGCCATGGAAGGAGGGTTTTGGTGGAAGGATGCTCACTTGGAATTATGCTATGATTCACCAGGAGAAAGGAGCAGTGTCTTATACTCAGCACTCATCATGAGGTGCTGTGCATTTTGGGGAGAGAGTGGAGGAAGGAGATGGAGGGGGGAAGGAATTAGAATTCAGCCGTGCTTACCACTCAAGTGCATTCATAGTGTCTGCTCACCAACTAACTTCTGTTTGAACTAATACCATTATCTTACAGTATAATCTCAAAGTTAAATGCCTCCAGGGGCCAAGTAAGTGAGGTAAATGAGGGCAGTGGGCTTTGTGTCAGATAATAGGGAGTGGTGGAGATTGTGGTAAAACAGAGACCAAATGCTATATGTAAAGGGAGCAATAGTAACTCCAGCCACTTCCTAACGGGAAGGATTACAGCCCAGGATTGCCAGAGTTTTTCACTTCTTAAAGAAAAGCTGAAAATGGGAAAATATGTGAAATTTCCTAATTTAAAAATGTTGATTCAAAATGTTAACAAACACTGTGTAGGACAAACAAAATATATCTGGCTCGTGTGCTGCCACTTTGTGACCTTTGTTTGCCCTATATGGAACTTGCCAGAGTTAAGTACAGGCGTCAGGGATGGATAGTTATTGTCAATAATCCAGATCACAAAACTAATGTGAAAACATCCAGGAGGTAATAAGGTAGAGACATAAATGATTTCAACATGATACTTCATGAAGTAGAGGGTACTACCATGATTGGATATAAAATAGTGAGATAAAATCATGGAAAACCTACCTCTTTCTCAGGAGTTGTGGCTTTGTTTGAAGTGGCGATGGGATTGGTTAGCGCTCCCATCCATCTCTGGGAGCTGGACAGCTCCAGAGGTGGTCCTCTCCAGTCTTCCCATGGCCCAGGAAGGCTAGGCTCACACATCGGTGGAAAAAGGGTGGGGGTGTATGTGTATCATTGTGGCAACCAGAATGCCATGCCAGGTGTAGACATATGCATGGCTCAATGCAAGTCCTTTTTCTCACTGGCCTTAAGCATCCTTTTTCCAGCTCTTAGCCAGCATAAACTCAAGGCATCACATCTGGGGAGAGTCTGGCAATGGGGAGATCCCCCTCTTTGGGAAGATCTTTCTTCACCTTTGAATACCTGTAGAGGCACTGGTATGACCATGTGGTCCAATTATTTACAATGGCTGCCCTGCTTCTTGTTCCTTCTGCTTAACCTTGAGGAGGAAACCACTCCTGCACTTCAAATCCTTTTACATCACCACCAGTCTTCTTTCTCAGGGCCATAATAACATGCCCCTCCTTCTCAAAAATTTGCCTTCTGTATCCATTTTAGCTCTTCCCTTCCCTTTGGTTATGATTCAAATCTCACCAATTATTTTTCTATAAAGTCTGCTGGTCCTGAGATACCATCTCCTATTTCTTTGGCCAGCAACCTTATCCAGGTGCTGCTCAACATTCCAAACTCCTGTTGCTATTCATGGCTTCTGAGGAAGGTTTTTCTTGCCTCCAACTCCCCTCACCTGCCCTAAGCATCATTTCCATCATGTCATCCCCTTCCCTATTATTTATTATCTTAAATTAAAATACACAAACATGACCTTAAAAGACTTTTCCCCCACTGCCTCCACGTAGAGCCTATCCAATTACCTTCAGGCAATGGAAAGAGCATGAATTTTGGAATCACACAGACCCAAGTTCACATTCTGGCTTTGCTCCCTGTGGGATCTGAACAAATTATGTAAACTCTCCTGCCTTCAGTTTCCTCATCTCAAAATCGGAATAAACAATACCTACCTTGCACAGTTGTGAGAATTATATAAGCTAACGTAGGCTATCTCTTGTATATGGAGTTAAAAAATGGTAGAGACCATTAGTATTATTCTCCACGAATAATAGAGGGAATTAGAGAGGGAAAGTAGGAGGGTATTTGCATCTGTCAGAAAGATGACAGATATGTTAAAAGAATGTGAATTGAACTAAATAAATAATGGAAATGCATACAGCTCTGTATAGTGCAGAAGACAATTAAAAAAAAAAAAACTATCAAGAAGGAAAACGGAAAGCTAGTGCCACTAAGTCCCAGGAATTTTGTGCCCTGAACATCCTTGCTACATCTCCTACGTTCTCTAACACAAATATGTGGCTTCCGTCCAGGAAAGCCCCTGTGGGTCCCCTGGAAACAAATGGATTGTACCCAACCTTATGGATTCCACATGCGGTGTGCATGGCCTGTGGTCGCCACCTGCCTTCACAGTGCCATTAAGCACAGGGGATACCTGCAAGTCATTGGGGGTCAGACAAACCAGAATGTGAATCCTGACTCTGTCAAGGTCCTAGCTGTGGAACCGTGAGCAGAATACCTGATCTCTCCAAGCCTCAGTCCTTTACCCCTAAGATTAGGAGAACCATGCTGTCTGTGTTGGGAGCTAATGACATGAATAGCTCTTCCAAAGGTCCTCACCTATTTTAACTGTTTGAGATATAATTCTTCTTATTCTCTTGAATAGACCCAATGTTCACATCCTTTAAGAAATTCCCTTGATCAAGTCCTTCTGATGCTTACTGCTTTTGCTGTATCCTCTCAGCAAATGGAATCTTAAAATTTGTATAGTTACAAAGATGAGTTTTTGAGTGAGACAGACTTGTTTTTTAATTCTGGTTTTACTATTAGCTAGCTCTGTTACCAGGATAAGTCTCAGTTTCTTTTTCTGTTAAGACAGAAATAATTGTCCTTCCTTTAGAGGATCTTATAAAGATTTAATGAGACAATGTTCAGAAGAGGACCTAACCAAGAGAAGACATCCAAAAGAGGTTAGCTGTTCTTATTAAGGTGGAAACTACCAGAAGTGTAAACAAGCAGGATGGCATTTGGGTCCTATCTTGACCAAAATATATGATTTTGGTCCATTCATATAACCTCTCTGTTTCCATATATATAAAATGAAAGTCATACCATTTGCCTTATATCCCAGGAATTTCATAAAGATGAAATAATGTCACAGATCTGAAGATTCTTTGAAAAGTGAAAAACACAAGTTTTACACATCTGTTGGCTGAAAAGGTATTTGTTGTCAACCTTGTGTGTGTGTCTGTCTGGAAGCTCCTCAAAAGTAGGGAGGAATCTTCTACTTCTTTTGCACCCATTCCATGGTTTCTAATTTAATTCTGTTGCCTGCTCACTGTCCAGTTAGGGCTTGTTCCTCACCCATGCCTGCCTTGTAGACCATGCTCACATAAAACCACCTACCCCTTATGTGTCGGCAGCACTCCTGCCAAGGCAAAGATTCAGCTTCTAGGTCTGAAGGCCTGAGCTGCCCCAAGGAGAGAGGAAAGATTAAGCATCTGTAATAAATGTTCTCCAGGCAGGGAGGGAAAAATCACCTAACACCCTTGTGGCTTTTAGAAAAAAAAAAAAAAGAGAGAGTAAGAAAGGAGAAGGAGGAAAAAGAAAACGCTGAGCTTTAAACAAGTGGCCGGGCTGTTTGTCATCTGTAAAATGAGGCGATGGAAAAGCACGGAAGGGCAGTGGTCACTGGGTCTGCTTCAGGGATTCGTGCCTCAGACGTCTGCTCCAATGCTCCCGGGCTGCCCATCTGCAATTTCTTTTTCTTTAACAAAAACAGAGAATTCTCACTGGGCTGAAGTTCCCACCTGGCTCAGGAGTTTTCAGACCTGGCCTAGGTGGTCTCTAAGTAAATATTTTCATCCTCACTCACCTCCTCCTGAGGAAAAAAAATCAACTCTTTGCTCAGCTAGAGAAGAAAGCACCCAAACCAAACAGCAGATTATTTGCACCATTGGAACCCTCATTCCAGGGACTCCCGGGAGGGCATGTGGTTTAATTCAGAGTGTCCGGGCTACTTGTCCATCTTCTAGATGAACCTGGTTGACATGGACCTGGAGAAAAAGCTGGGATGTGTGCCAGAGCACTTTAGTGCCTATACAGATTGGCTCGGGGACTCTCACCACCACCCAGTAATTCTAGAAATCCACCTGCAGGCAAAACATAAAGAAACAGTCTAACCTAAAGGGGAAACAATACTGCATCCTTGACTGGACATAAAGATTGAGACCCTTGTGATTTCTCCATAGCTAGCAGATTCAGTGGAGATATTCCTGCTTAGAGCTAATTTCAAGGGCTCTTTTCCTCTTGCATTCATTTGGTGTAAGCTCAGTAGTTTTTTATTTCCCCAGAAAACATTTTAGGTGTTCCTCTATTTGTGCCAGACACTGTGCCAGGCTGCAGGGTTCTAAAGATGCACAAAACACAACCTCTGCCCTCCAGCTCACAGCTCTTATAATGAAGATAAAAAACCCAGATATACAATTATTAAAATAATAGTTTCCTAGGGTTATTATAGCAAATTATCAGAAACGGGGTATTTAAAACAACAGAATTTTTTTCTCACGGTTCTGGAGGCCAGAAGTCTGAAAGGTAGGTGGCAATAAAGTTGGTTTCTTGCAGGGCTTTGAAGAAGCATCCATCCCTTGCCCTTCTCCTAGCTTCTGGTGGCCACTGGAAATGTGTGATGGTCCTCAGTTCGTAGCTGCAGAGCTCCATTCTCTGTCTGCATCTTCACATGGCCCTCCTGATGCATCTCTGTGTCATGTTTCCTCTCCTTTCTAAATCCACTGGATTTGGGGCCCACTCTAAAACCAGGATGACCTCATCCTGAGATCCTTCACTAAATTACATCTGCAAAGACCCTATTTCCAAATAAAGTCATGTTCATAAGTGCTGGGAGTTAGGACTTAACCATATATTTTGGGGGATGCACTTCAATTTGCTACAAAGATCCTATGTGATAAGTGCTATAAATATAGAGACAAGCATGGGCTATGACTACAACAGAAAGTATCATGGTCTAATGCAGCTGTAGGGGGCATCAGGGAGACTTTCTGAAGGAGGTGATTCCCAAGGGGAGTTTCAAGGATAGGTTGGAATCTACCTACAGGAAGACCTACTTGTGTGAAGCCTTGGAGGTTTCAAAGTGTCATGAAGGTGACCCTATGTTTGACATTTGAATGTCAGTGGGCTCCTCGAATCCCTTTGCTGCTTATCCCTCCTCTCCATCACTATCTATGTGACCCAATAAGGAAGATCAGCATGCAGAGGTGCATTGGCTGTAATTTCAAATAGTACAGCCTCTAGACCACCATGCAGAGAGCTCCTCATTTTGGCCCCACAACCAAACAACACACAGAAAAACAACAGCCCAAAGCCACCTCTGCCTTAGCCTCTTTTGCTCTCCTTCTCATCTTCAGACTCTTGTGTGTCTTATTCTCTTCCTGGGAATCCCAGATTGTTGTACTAAGTAAACATTCATTCATACTCATTGGTGGGTGTCGTCTGTTTAAACACCTAGATGCATTCCAGGGTAGGTGATCACAGCCTGCCTCTGGGCAGGCTGATCAAACAGAAGAGATGGTGGGAATGGGGAGTCATGCGGAGTTTGTATGAATGGGGTATGTGGAGTATGAGCAGGGTGGAGGGGAAGTGGCTTCATGCTGGAGAGATAGGCAGGAGACAGATCACAGAGAGTCTGAGAAAGCAGATGTGCTACAGTGAAACACAAACTGAATAAAGTATGTCAAAATCAAACATCTCTTGTCCATTGGTGAAAACCAGGAAGAATGTGCTGTTTGGGGACCATTTTGACTCACAAGGAGTTAAGATGTCAGTATCAGAAAAATAGGTAAGGATGGATGGACAAATGGAAAACCAGAAGGACAGAGAGCCTTCCTGAGGTGTGGCTGGCTGTCATTAAAGGCAAAGTTTTCCAGGGTGTGAATTTTATTCTGGAAAGCTGTCTGCAGGTGGATTCAGCTTTCAGACATAAGGCAGAAATGAGTAGGGTTCTTATGCAGTGTCCTTTGAGTCCATTACTGGTTTATAAAGGTTATGTGCTTCCAAAAGCACCTCCCATCTGGCCAGAGGAATGATTTACTCTTCACAGAGTGAACTTGGTCAACAGTTAACCTTTGATGTAAGCTATAAGGGGAAACCTGGTAAGGATATTTTCAACATGTCATTTCCATCCAGTCAATGGAATTATCAGAGCTGCATCTGTGTAGCTTTTTTTTTTTTAATTCCTATTAAATTGCCTGTACCATGAAATTAGACCCAGCAGCACCCTGGTTATAAAGAAGTGGGAAGACATGGGATTGGTAATGCTTTTTGGATAAGGATATCAGAGCTTTCTTTGGTATGAAGCAGTTCATGAATCTGTGGACATTAACTACCTCTACCCTCAAGTACTGTGCTTAAATGATTATCACAGCACAGCAGTGGGGACATGATGTAGAAACACAAAGTGCATTGGAAGTATTTACTGAAAGAAAGCTTTTCCCCACCACACCCTGATAAATGTTTTTCAAATGGTCCTTTATCCGAAATAGCCCACCACTCCAAGAACACTATATGGCTGACTCAGGAGGCCACATCCCATGCATTCTTGTTGCCATTCCAAGCTCATTATTTATGTGTGGCTTTGGATGGTCTTCAGAAGATTTGCTGAAGCATTCACACCAATTCAATCCAAAACTTCACTCTTTTGCTGGACCATTCTTTCTGTGATAGCCTTGGCATCCCAGGTCATTTTAGAGTAAAACATCAGGCATATGATCTCCCAAAGAAAAAAAGTGGAGATAAAATAGCCAGCAGCCCCAATCTTCAACTATTCCTCCTTAAAGACCCTATGGTATTCCATATTAGAGGCTTGGAAAACAACCACACAACTGTCAGCAAACTGCAGGAATTGTACTGGCAAGTTTGGCTTGCGGTAGCTCTGTCTACAGATTGTGTTTCTTGTCTGCCTGCCAAGCCCCAATGTCCCTGATAAATGTAGCACTCAGAGATGGCCTACAAGAGAGGTAGATTGTACCATTCAAACCAGAACTCTGGAGAAGATCAGTGAGGCCAGATCTAGAAATAAAGCAAAGATGGATTGAGAATTGGAGAATCAAGAGGATCACTTTGGAAAATCAGGGGCATATCAGTCTGTGATCATTACTTGCACAAAACACAACAGGTAAGCTAATACTAGGGATTGTGGAGATATGAAAAGATATATTATGTGGCCTTTGCCCTCAAACTTTCAGTTGATGTGGGGAGCTAACGGACATCATATGGAGGATCATAAAGTGAAAATATGGTTTAAAAATAGGGCAGAGCTCTCTGGGCTTGGACCTGGTTGGTGGGGACATGGCCAAATGCACCAAGAAGGTCAGAATCGTGGGTAAATATGGGACCCATTATGGGGCCTCCCTCAGGAAGATGGTGAAGAAGATTGAGATTAGCCAGCATGTCAAGTACACCTGCTCCTTCTGTGGCAAAACCAAGATGAAAAGGCAAGCAGTGGGCATCTGTCACTGTGGCTCCTGCATGAAGACCATAACCGGTGGCACCTGGACCTACAACACCACTTCTGCTGTCACAGTAAAGTCGGCCATCAGAAGATTGAAGGAGTTGAAAGACCAGTAGAAGCTCTACCATTTGAGACATTGCTAGCCTATAATAAATGGGTTAATTTATATAATAAAAATTTTAAAAATAGGGCAGATAAAGGGTTATAATTGTCTATATATATATGTATATATATAATTGTAATATATTAATGATGAGAATAAGGGAAGAGATCATTTCCAAAATGGAATAGCTAGAGAAAATACAAATTTTAATTTATTTATTGTTGTGTATAGCATTTATTAGTTCTGAGTGCTTGAATGATACTAACTCATTTAATCCTCCTTCGTTGTCCCATGATGTAAATACTATTAGCATTCTCTTTTTAGATGAGGAAACCAGCACAGAAAAGTTAAGTTGCTTCCCCAAGGTCATACAGCTAGTAAGTAGCAGAGCTGGGATTCAAAACCTCCATCACAGGAGGAAAAAGAACTTAGATTGGACTTTGAAGGTAGGTTAGGAAAGCAAGAAGTTAAGAAGGCCTTCCTGTTGGATGGAAATGGCAGGCCATTCCAGGAAGGGAGTGGTATGATGAAAGATTCATCTTCCTCACTCTGGGATGGTTGGTCTTACAGTAAAATGCAGGAGATGTTAGAAAAGGAGGCTTAGAAATAAACTGAAAGTGCAATGATTTGGTCAATACCTGGCTTAGTTGTGGCTGTGAAAAATGGAAATGAATGGATGAATTAAAAAGAATCTATAAATGATGAATTAACACAAATTGATAATCAAGTAGATATGAGAAAAAAAACGTGGGAAGTCAAAGAATTCTCTCAAATGTTAACCTAAAAAATGATGGTACCATTAATAGAATAAGGAAGTCGAGATGAAGCTTGGGGTTTAAAAGACCAGTTATGTTTTAGACATTTTGTTTTGAGATGATTGCAGGATTCCTAAACACATGCATCTATTGAGCAATTGCTCAAGTGGGACTTGAGCTTAGGAAAGTGGTCAGGCTTGCGTTTATCAACCAAGGAACCATTAATGCAGAGATGGGTGCATAAAAGTACTCCAAGGGAAGAATACAAGAGCAGAAGTGAAGGACTGAACTTTGTCCCAATCTAGTTGCTGGAGGAAACGAATTAATTAATAATGAAATGGATAAAGAGGATTAAAGAAGAAAGTTACAAAAGTTACCACTGTGGAAATCAAGAGAAGAACATTGTAAGAGAGGCGATAGTAATGTGTAATGTTGCGATGAGGTAATGGAGAATGGAGAGTGAGACAAGAAAAAAAAAACCATGGTGACTTCTGAGCAGCCAGTATAAATGGGGTGGTCCGTTTCTTCCTTTTCTGGGCTGAGTGTTGCCTGTTCTGTCAACATTTCCTGATACAGGATGATTTTAAACCTTTCATCCTCAGCAACACAGCATAATGAGAAGAAGATGGCATGGACTCAAATTCAAAGGCTCTGCTGATAAACACAAAGTTGGCAGTGAATAGAGCAGGTCATAGCCAAGGGTAGAGCCCTGGTTTCTCATGGTACAAAATTTCCTCCAGGATGTCACAGTCTTTGAGCACAGTTTTTAACCCATTGTGAATCCACTATGGAGACTGTTGAATGTCTGGCTGAAATTAGTAAGTACTCTGTTTGGGAGTGGTCTTAACTTGCCAACACAGTAAATTTTAGCTTAAAGGTGAATGAAGTTACCATGTTGTGATTTGTTCTTGATGAATAAATGTGGGGTTTTGGTGATCACTTTATTTTTTCAAAGTGTTGGTACCTACAATTTAATCATCTTTTCCAGAATTTTGCCAAGAATTTTAATAAAGATATAAGTTTAAGGAATTAAGTTTTGGTGAACTTGGATATCTTCTGATCACTACTCTTCTGAGGACACTCTCATTCATTATATAGCATCTCACAGGTAAACAATAAGATTGCTAAGAGGATATGTGGATTTGTATTTTCAGCAAAATAAAAAAACTTTGCAAAATAAAACTTCTCAAGGCCTGAAAACTTGAACTTGAACTTACAGATGCCTAATAATTCTCTCTCAATCCTGGCCTGAATTCCCTTCTTTATACTGTTTAATCTGTTCTTTTTGATGTGAAGATAATTCTTGCTAGAAAATCTGAATACCTAATACGAGTTGGGAGGTTTTCCTTTTCTGTTACCCAGCACTGTGGTTCATTTTGACAACTGTTAAATGCCTACTCTGTATGGCTTCTATGGCAGGCTTTGGTGACGTGAAGATCTTATCCGAGACTTACTCCATTCTGGTTTTCAGCTTTCCCAGCAATCAGAAAGTAAATGGTACTAATAATGCATCTTCTGATCCAAATCCATTTTCTGAATTGAATCTTTGGAGATCCAAATGCAAAAAGCCCCCCTAACCACTGAAACTTCTCCCTCCCTCCCCATGGATCCACACAGGTTTTATGAGCTGCTCATCCTCTTTTGTTTTCATTGGGATCATTCCAAACTGAATCGCAAATGTCAACTACTGGCATTCCTCAAACTTAGAAATCCCCCTTCACTTTAGGAATCCTCTAAATACAGAGTTTTTTCTATTAATTTTCTTAATTTCTTGAAGCCTTGGGTACATGTCCAGAAACCCTCATTGTACCTTTAACCTTTCTGAGACAGTTCTCTCAAAATTCCTGCTAATTCAACATCACTTTGAAGGCCAATATGAAGTAGAACGGCAATATTATCTTTTTCCTTCTACTTTCTAAAAAATGATATAGTCAATGAGGTAAAGGATTATGAGATATTCTAGTTTTTTTTTTTTTAAATTTTTATTTATTTATGATAGTTACAGAGAGAGAGACAGAGGCAGAGACACAGGCAGAGGGAGAAGCAGGCTCCATGCACTGGGAGCCCGATGTGGGATTCGATCCCGGGTCTCCAGGATCGCGCCCTGGGCCAAAGGCAGGCGCCAAACCGCTGCGCCACCCAGGGATCCCCGAGATATTCTAGTTTTAATAGAATCAGACTTCCAGTGAATTTATGAGGAGATAAAGTCCCTCATTGTACTGAGATCACTTCTGTACTCTTTGTTACAGTTCTTTTTTAGAAAATAATGTTTAATATAATCTGTATTAAGAAAATATCATCTTCAAACACTATCTGGCTAGCTAGCCTATAGTATAATGGCACCAAAATAGAACTTTGGATTCTTTTCCTTTATCGCAACTGAAATGCTTTTTACTTTACTTCCCCTCTCAAATCTGTAAGTTTTTGTACAAGCCTGTAACTCCACTATATACAGGCATAAATTCCTCTCCTTTTCCTACCCTTGAAGGCAACATGCCACCCATTTCCTCTAGTCAGAATTAAAAAAAAAAAAAAAAAAAAGACTCACAACATGTAGGTGAAACTAACTACAAGCCAGCATCAAGCAAGAAAAGCTTGAAATGGATAGATAGGAGGTTTCTGCAAGTGCTCATCACAGCTGTAGTAACAGAAGACAAGCTCTGGAAAGGCATTTGCCTAACAAGGAACTTCCACAGTGCTGAAATGGATTCTGCATACAGCCACCTATGTTCTTAAGGTATTGTGTCTTCTAGAGCCCAATCCCCTAAAGGAATAAATCCAGCCACAAACCTCTATGCTATGTATTCAAAGAGAGGGCCATTTCTTCTGCTACGAAACCCACTCCCTTCTCAACGCTCCAGAATTTTTTTTTTAATATTTATTGATTTTACGGGGGTGGGGCTGCAGGTAGAAGGAAAGGGAATTGCCACCTCAAGCAGAATTGCCACTGAGCTCAGAGCCCAATGCAGAGCTTGAATCTCATGACCCTGAGATCATGACCTGAGCTAAAACCAGGAGTTGGACACTCAACCCATTGAGCCACCCAGGGGTCCCCCCAGATTTTCTTTATTTACCTCCACGATACCTACAGATATATCCAGCTGGCTGGATCTTAAATATTTAATTTTTATATCTGTCTTCCCCATCAGACTGTAACCTCTTAGAGGGCAGACTGTGCCTGATTTATCTATATAGTTCCATCACCCACCACATTATTGATGCTTCTTGAATAAATGGTCTGGTTTCTTTTGTGGGCACAGTTGTGGGAGATGCCCGGTAAAGGTGTCTGGACTTATCAAGAGTGATGCTACTCTTTCAGAGCAACAGAATGATAATATTTGGTGCTTTAACCAGGGCAAGAATTCTGGTCATAAGGATCTGACAATCAGATAGGGTTAATATTGTTATTTTGCCTTTCTCCAAAGGTTAATTTATTGTTCAATCTATCCATAGGCTTCACTATGCAAGTAAATAAATATCTAGGAAATTGGATATATGCCTTTTGTATCTCTTAGCATCTTAGATTGAACTGCTTGTTCCTGCTACTGTAGATTTGGCATATAAATGCCACTTGTCATCACCTAAGAAATACTAGGGGCCCGTCTCCTTGTTCTGTTGTTTCTTGCCATGTCAGACATGACATTGTCCATATAATCTGTTTTGCAGTTTATTTGCACTTTCTTTTCCTCTGTCTAACAAAAATCCTATTTCAACTCTGTTGGTCAGCTTAGAATTGTGCCAAATACATACTTCCGAGTCTCTGTGCAGTATACCCAGAATCTAGCCAGGTCCTTTTTTCTAGTATTACAGGCCACAGCCCAGGAAACTAACATCTCTTCCACACCATCTTTGGCCTTCACATTCCTTATTCATCTTTCTTTTTCCAAAGACCTCCAGCTGGAAGAAGAGATGAAAGCATCACTTGTGTCTTGAGAGTCCCTCTATGATTCTTTATCCAAATCCCTGAGTGTCTCTAGGGACCCATCTGACCACTCATTCTTTTTTTTTTTTAATTTTATTTACTTACTCATGAGAGACACACACACAGAGAGAGGCAGGCAGAGACATAGGCAGAGGGAGAAGTAGGCTCCATACAGGGAGCCCGATGTGGGACTCAATCCCTGGACCGTGGGATCACGCCCTGAGCCAAAGGCAGACTCTCAACCGCTGAGCCACCCAGGCATCCCCTGGGTGCCATTAATTCTTATAGGAGCCAGGAGAAGAGGACAATGGGGTTCAAGAGTGGCTTATGCTCTCCACTGTGGTCTCTTGACCAGCTGTAGGTGCCTCTAAAGGGCAAAGTCCAAACTTTACCTGACAGATCATTTCTTCTGAGGGTAGTAATAGGGTTCTTCTATGCAATGGTTCCTACAAATCTCCTGCATTGCTCTTAGAGCCAGTGTAAGGTAATGCCTCTTTATCAGAATGTCTTATAGCATGCTTCACCACAAGAATCTCTTTGGGGGGGTTCCCCTTTTCTTCTCATTCATATAACTTTGACACCTATTTCCATTCATAAACTCAGCTTATTTTTCTACCTGGTTGCTTTCTTCCTGAATTATTTTTGTACTTTCTATTATGTCCCTTGTTTAATAAACTGGAATGTAACAAAGTGATCCCCAAACTTTTTCCTTCACTTTCAGCAATCACTGAAGCTTGAAAATAGAGCAAATAGAACTCTTCATCAATAACCTCAGGGAAAGAGAAACACAAAATAGATTCAGAAGGTCAAAATATTCTTCTAATCAGTGTGAGTCACTTCCCAGACTCCAGAACAAAAGCATCTGTGGGTCGCAGGGAACAACCGCTTTCAAGTCTTGCTAACTAAAACAAGTTAATCTCCTGCTCATTTATTTTCTCTTAAAAATAACCTATTTATTTGAGAATCTCCAGCTACCTTCCCAGTAGATGATACTGAGATCTCAGAAGCCTAATAATAGCTTTGTGATATAGAAAAAAAACTAGGCAAGGAATCCAGAGAACTGGGTTCTAATTCAAACTCCATCATTGTGTGGTTTTAGGCCATTCATCTGAACTCTGAATCTTGTTTCCTGATCTATTAAACTGATGTAGAAAACAGTTCCTGCTTTTCACTGGGTATTTGTAGAGGTCAGGTATGCACACATACACACATGTATGTATACATGTATAAATACATACATGTTTTGCAAACCACATACTGCTCCACAAATATTACACTTTAGGTAATTATCATTGCATTTTGAAGTTAGCATGGCATCCTGGAACCCTTATAAAAAAGGAACAAGCTAGAATGAACAATCCTAGACTCTAATTTTTGTAGCAGAGCTGGCTATATGAAATTGAGCAAATCATTCAAGCTGTTTGAGAAATTCCCCATTATATGAAATAGGAATGATGAGACTCCCTGGCCTTCCTCCAGAAAGTTTTGCTTCTGGCCCAAGGCTCCACCTCTTTCCCTAAAGAATGATACCAGGAAGATTCACTCTTCAGGTAGCAAAGCACCCCTATCCACTTTTCAGCTCACTACTTACCCTACAAGTGCATCCAGACAACATATTAGAAGACAAAACAGTAACACCAATACCTAGGCAAGACACACTTTACATAACAGTTGACTGAGGTGGGGGTAGGAGGAGTTGACATTTCCTTACACTAGGATATTTTACACTAGGGTGTACAATTTGATACTCTAGTATTTTATAATAGGGTATAGAATAACTTGAAGTAGAACCTAATATATGTTCAGCTTAGAACTCTGGAAAGCCATACCAGCACTTATTAATTAATTGATTTTTCTACCTACAATTTTTTCTATTACACAATTCAGCCAGGACTGTAGATTTAATCACCATCCACACTGACAAAGCTTGAGAGTCAAGAGAGAAGATCATTGATGGGTAGAGGTACGTTACGTTAGGATACATAGCAATGCAATGGAACCCAGAGCCCAAATCTGTGAACACAAAGGAGGCAACGCAGATATGTGTGTGCATACACCCGTACACACACACACACACACACAAAGGTGTACATATCCAAAATAGCATCAGGGCCGAGAACAAATATTGCCACAAATATTACCTTTCCCAGTGACCTCCTCCACCTATGGTATATTGATGTATTCTGATTTTAGGAAACCCCATTAGAGGGGGGCCTTGCTTTATAAAATTGCTTCATAAAATTGAAAACTTCTGAGTAAATATTGATTGACTGAATCTTTTATGAAGTGCACTAGGAAACTCATTACAGTGGAGCTTTTCTGGTTGTCAGAGGTGTACCCTTGAGTGCAGGGCCACAGAGGACCCTGCAGAAGAGCATCCCCCATTGCCAGGACACATCCTCAGCAAGACCTCAGTATGGAGTGGCAGAGGGTGGTAGCCCACCCTGAGATCTCCAGAAAACCCTAAAGTTTCTCTAATTCCATGTTTTCTGATTCATCAAATGGGGAGAGCAAATGTTTTCCCACTGAGGTGAGAGGATTAAAATATATCTTTTAATTAACTGGGCAAAACAAGACTGGACAGAGATACAGGTTTTCGTTTACAGAGAATGAGCAACTTCTTGCACACTATCCCCACAGCTCAGAAGACTCAAACTAAAAAGTAATGACAAACTACCCATTATGGGTCTCCTGCAAAGAGCTCTGACTATGGATGGTAAATGAAGACACAGATCTGCATCAACATGGATCCACGGTTACATTTTGAGTCTGAGGAATCACATACTTAGATTCCTAAAAGTTAGAATACAGATCAGTAGATTTGAGTATAATAATTTGTATCAGAGGAAACTTCACATAGCATTTCCTTAACAGAGTTTCCCACCTAACTTTCTATCTCTAAATCACCTGCATTTGTAGAACCACTACTGTCGTTGACTCTTCTTATATCCCTGTCCTAGAGGAACATATTATTGATCATATAATGAGGCAGTTCTAAACTCTTTAGTAACTAATGCCCTTGAGACAGGTCCAAGACTAGAATCCACTGAAACAGGTCTAGTTCTAAAGAGACACTAGTGCATTTTATAACAGGTTGGGGAGGGGAGATAGACAGCTAGAGTCAGAGATTGAGGGCTTTTTGTTTTGTTTTGTTTTGTTTTTTACTAACTGAAGCAACTATAATAATTTGAGAGGAGACTTCTGATTCAGGGGCCTATGTGTTCCATGCAAATTTTTATTTGGACAGTCCTCAGACCTCCAGGGCATCCTAAATGTAGTAATGGACTATTTCAAAAGATACTTCTAGAAACCTCCTGAAAATTCTACATGCCAAGTCCATGCAGATGCTGCTTATTTCAAGACAGGGGGAACAAACTAACAAATAGCATTGTGGATGATGAATTGGGAATCAGTATCTTATGCTCTAAGCTATGTACACAGTCAAAATAGTCAAATGCAAAGTGAAAACTTCCTTCTGTCCTTTACCTGTCTGAATTTTTTGACAGTTCCCTCTGGTTCCTTGAGTTCTCTGGTACTGTGTAGATTTAACCTTTAGAGAACAGAGCTGGATTCGTTTTAAACTGCCCCCCATCTCAGATGCTACATTCAATTTCAATTTCAGATAGATGCCTTCCTGCTTCTGTGAATATGCAGTCCTCTAAGTGGCTCACAGAATAAGAAAAAAAAAAATGGAGTTAGAAGTCTGACAAACACCCAGATCGGCCAGGCTCACCCGATTCAATCCAAGGTTTGACAAGTCGCTGTACAGAAAAGCAGTCTTTGGGAGGCGACACTGCTTGCCAGCACGCACATCCACTTTGGAAGAGGACAGAACACCAGCTGCCTACAGACTCACTCAGGCTGCATCTCCAAGAGCAAACAGACCTCTTCAGTTTTGGTGAAATGAACTTTTCCCCAGCTAATCAAAATGCCACTTGCTTGGCTGACTGAAATATCCTCCAACCCAGTAAGGCTGCACACCTTTTTCACAGCTATCCTCTGCCCAGAGAGAAGTCAATAAAGAAACAAAATGCAAATAAATTAGCATTCATCGCTGCTGATCTAGTATAAATATTTATAAGGGAAAGATGCGGCGATTTTGAGTGATACCATGATCTTGGCCCCACATAAACAGTTAAAAACAGCCATACTTGTGAGATCGCACTTTGCCTTTTTTTTTTCTTCATTTCACATCACCATAATCACCTAATAAATATTTAAATGGACCCATTTGCTGTAACTATAAAAGAACCGTGTAAACTTGTTGTCATCTAGACACATTAGCCGTGGTGGAGTCAATGAATTTCAACAGTCACTTAATATTGCAGCCACTAGCTACCTTAAAACTGCCAGCTACGGCCTGCCAGGAAGCTACTGTAACAGTCCTGCTCACTAACTCCGGAGCAAGACACGAGCTTCATTATGAATGCGAGCATTGCCGCTCTAATTAGGCCTGGGAGAAGTTTAACAACCATCCTACAGTCTTGCTGCTGACAAATATAAAAATAAAGCCTTGTTCGAATTAGCAATGTGAAGTGAGAAGGTCTAGAAGCACCAACTGTCTGACCGGCCCTGGAACAGCTCTAATCTATAGTGGGGTTATTTCGGTTCATAAACTGCTAGTATGTTACCTGCAGGAGGTCTCCCCTGTAAAATGAATTATAGTAAGCTATATGTGATAATTAACCATGCATTAGCAAATATCTTGAAACAGGGAGGCTCTGTTTTCTCTGTATTTTGACTAATAAAAGCATGAATTTGTTCAACAAATGATCATTTAGGTTGTGGGATTCTAACCATATTGGAAGGACACAGTGAGTAATACAACATTGTGCTGGTCTAAAGGGTTTCCTTACCCAAACAGGCTGCTTAATAGACTGGCTCCATACTATGATGCTATTCACAGACCTAAAAACCACAGCGTTGAGAAGACAAATACAATATACATTTAAAATAATATGAACCTTGTGCTCTTATTTACTTTAAAATCACCCTATATGTGACAATTAAAAAAGAAAAAAAAAAAAAACCACGGCTGAAGTTCTATTTCAGAAAACGACGTTTATATTTTATTTAAAATAATTTAAAAACAACCCCGGTAACTTTGCAACAATTAAAATGTATATATAATTGAACGATTTTTTACGAAGCTGTTTTCTGAGAATTTTCTTTAGAAGGCTTCAAAGACGCTCTGCAAATGAAATTTAATCACAACACAGGAAAAAAAAAACCCATTAATTTTTGAACTAATCCATCATCCGAAAGGATGTACATGAGCACAGCTAATGGGTATCAATGACTGGGGAAGAAGTGTTTTGGGTGTTGGATTGGCTGGGCGCTGGGAGGGTTCTGAGAAGGGGGTGTCCTCTCTAATCATCAGGGTGTTCAGTGAGAAGAGGAGCCAGGTGTTTCCACCATTACAGGAAGCTGTGAACAGACACTGCCAGCATAAGGAGATGGCAATAATGCTTTTGAATTTACAGACCTTCCCCTTGTCTTGCAGGACACCAACTGCTTTTTTATAAAAGGTAATATTCTTTCTTTTTTTCCTCCCCTCATCTTCTAACCTCACAGTTAAAATGCATATTTATATGTAGTATATATAAACACACGCACACATACTTACACAGATCTAAAAATAATCCAGACAGACCACTAAGGCAGCTTCAGATTTTATCCCAAATATGTGACCAATAGTTCTGCTTTAAATAGTCTATCCAAACCCATCAATAAGTTGAGGTTATCCTGTCTAAGCAGTTTCAAGAGCTTATGTGTTTATACCTAAATTGGTTCCATGGGATAGTAATAGATGTTATGCTAAAGAGGTTCTGTGGTCAGATATATATGAGAATCTCTGGATTAAGTAAAGTGACATAGGTTTCTTTACTACAGGACTTCTCAGAGCCTTTACTGCCGCCTTGGGAAATACTGGCTCAGTGTAAACGTTAGGTACACATAGCCAGTCCTCATTGGAAAGAGTATCCAGTGTTACAAAAAGTTTCCCAATGATGCAGAGAGATGAAAAGAGATGTCGATTCTGAAGACTCCCTGAAGGACCTGGTGGGCTGAGGGATAGTCTCCAGCAAATCTGTCCTGCCAGTAAAAGGACAGAACTCTCTAAATTCAACTAGAGAACACCTAATCCTAAGTGGGGCCAAGGGCTTTCCTGGTTTGGCTAAGGAATTATTCTTTTGATAATCAAAACACCCTTCAGCTGCAATCCACTCACCCACTCCAGGTTCTGCAGGAAAGTCACAAGGCAAACATGCTTCATCATCCCAGCAAAGAATCTTTCTTTTCCATGTTAAATTAAAGCATTTCTACTCTTTGATCACTAAGAACCTATGAGGAAGGAGCAGGTGGATGGTCAATAAGCCTTCATGAGGGAGGTTAAAAGACACCTCATTCCACACAGTCTTTCTAGCTTAGACCATCCTCACAGCCTGGCTTGATGTATGAGGATTGCTCTTCTGAGCAAGAGCTCTCTCTCTGTTCACCTCCCGGTATACTGAGTGGCTAGAACCCAGACTACAAACTCCTATGAAAACAGAAATCAGCACATTGAGTGAAGATCCTGGAAGGGGAAATGGAAGAACAGTGGTGTTCAAAGAAGCTCCAGACTCGGTTCTGTGAAGTCTGCTGGCTTGAAGGTTGGTGTAGGAGCCTGGAGAGACCCAGGGAGAATAAATATGGATCCTGCAGGTACCAACAGATATGCTTGAGGGCTGGTGGCATGGGAATGATCTCCATTATCTAGTTCCTCAGTAGTGCCTCTGCATCTCTCCACAAACACATTTTGCTGAAATTTCTAAGAATTTTACTTGGTGTCTTTAAGATTGGAATTATATCTATAGGTGACTGGAAGTCTTCAATGCTGGGCTTCAAGTTTTCATAAAGTGTTTGCGGGAGTCTGAGACTACATGAGAAAATACTGTGATAAGTTGGTCTTGAGTTATGTTCCCTTGTCTAGTGGAAAAGGCTCAGATTTAGAATCAATCAGACAGACGCAGGTTCAAATCCTGCCTCTGCCACATACCAGGGCAGTATAACTGGCCTCCCTGAGCCTCAAGTTCCTTATCTATAAAGTCATGATAACAAGATAGTGCATGTAAAGCACCCAGCACACAGGAGCAGCTGAGTAAATAATGGTTATCCCTCACCCCCCTGTCTAATGCTGCCCAATACAGAGACTCATTCTACAATTACACTCCAGTGCTCTGAGCCAGTCTAGACCTAGGTAGAAATAGGTAGAGAAATCCCTGAGCATATGCTTAAATAGTAGCTGGTCTTTCTGAGTATTTATAATAGATGTGCCAAGGCTTTGTGCAAAGCAGGGTTTTTTTTTTTTGTTCGTTTATCCTATTTAATCTTAACAACCTCCCTAAGATTTGGAGATTCCATTTCTAGTAATGAAAGTCAAAGATTTAAAAAAAATAAATCCCTGGTGATGAGAGTGGTTTCTTTCACTCCATTCTGCTGCCATCAAGACCGATCTTAAAGCCCTGCACTGTTTCTGCACTATTTATTCATCAGAATGGTATTATTGACTGGCCTTGGGAGCGAGTGCTAAGAGTGCCCCCTTTTGGTCCTTGAAAGCCTTACGCCCATCTGGGAGAATTAGGTGTGAAGCGTCCTTAGGCTCTTTGCAAGCGCATTCAGGGTTATTTGTGTCTCATACTGTTGTGTCCCCCAGCCGGTCTGTATGTGGCTTTTACATTCCTTAATAAAGTAATAGACATGAAAGAATTCTGTGGCTGACGCCAGCAGCCACAGAGAACACCAAGTCTAAAGTCAGCTAAAGGTAAACATATGGAGCCATCCAAGGAATGTGGCAATAAAAATTGGAACATATGACAGAGCCTCCCCTCCCCCCCTCTATTTTTCTGGGATAATTGTGTCAAGGGATGGGGGGAAGCAGCTCTTTGCAGACAGCAAGCCTTCATTGTGATCTGCTGTCCTCTGGCAGGGGGAGCCAGTCAAAGAATCTTTCAAGAAATAGCTTTTCTTTTTTTCCCTGACTTGAGTGTTCAACTACCAAAAATCTTTCAAATCAAATCCAAAGACAATTATTTATTTTCCAGACTTAATTTAATAGCAAAAACACCCCTGGAGGACTGAATGTGGTATTTGACTTTTATTTGGGCCACTCTGGGCATCACCAGCGGCTTTATTCTCCAAAGTGTGACTTTGCAGTGAGCTCCATGGCCCACAGAGCTGTCCAGGGGCGCTGGCTCGGCTCCTCACTCCCCTCGCAACAGCAGCCGCGGGGGCCAGGCCAGAGACAGCACATAAATAATGCTTCTCAGTGCAAGTTTGACTCGGTATTTCTTCTCCATGGCTCGTACTCTTCATGCTCATGGAGGGAAAACATGACCCCAGTCTGTCCCCAGACCACCTTCCCAGCCTTGTCTGACACTGTAGTGGCCCCACTGTGGGCTCATTCTGCCCCTGTCATGTGGGATTAAGTGATGCTTGCCCCCTTGTCCTGCTTTCACTTCTGCTGTGCGATCACCTCTATCTGCCGCTTCCCTATCTCTACCAATTGCATTGATTTTAAAACATGTGCTGTGGAGTTCAAGTGATGGATTCAAACCCTGACTTCATTATTTACCACCTATATGTTCTGGATAAAGTGAACTGGCCTCCTAGTACCTCCCGGTGTGTTTCTTCATATGTAAAATGAACACTATACAGGACCAACTCGCTTTATAGGACTATTGAGGATAAAATGAGCAGATGATTCAGCCAATATCTGGCACAGTACACAAAGCACTGTGTAACCTTCAGTTATTATTATAATTATTATTAACCCCACTATGGAAATCCCACTCACTGTTCAAGAGACACATCAACCTCATTTCCTCCATGAACCCCCCCAGGGAGTTTCCCTTTCCAGTCTCCTTTTATTCAATTGTTCTATCTCCTAGGTTTTCATTCCTTTATTACACTATTTATTAGTCCGACTTGAAATAATTTCATTCAGTTAGTAGCCATTTATTAAACACACACAATGTAATGTGCACAGCACATTGCTAGAGATACAATGATTGACCAAACACAGGATGTCCTTCCAAGGAGACAATGATACAAGGGATATCATGGCCAAGGCTGACTTTGGTGTGAGGTTGAAAGTGCTGAGTGCTATGAGGCACATGCAAAAAAGATGCCTTTGGTTAGGGAGGGGTATGGAGGAAAGTGAAGTCAATTGTAAGTTGAGGTGATCAGGAAATGCTTTATGGAAAAGATGGTGTTTGCAGTGGATCCTTCAGGCTTTGAATGTTTAAAGAAGGGGAAGGAGGTAGGGAAGGGTAAAAGTAGTGAGACAAGTGATTATTTGCATCTGTCACTCCAAGTACGGTGTTAGTCCCAAGAAACCAGAAACTATTCCAGAAACTGCGCCACCTTGCCATTAGGCATGTTAAGAAGTCATAGGTTGGGAAAGGGAAACGAGAGTAGCATGGGGTAAATGCTAGGGAGACCTGACAAGATGAGAAGAAAAGGGATAGCTCCTGGAGGATGGGACTGGGAAGGGCAACCCATTAATCTCAGTGGGAGATTTGGTACTCTAGAACATTCCAGGTGGTGTTCTAACACATGTAGTCCAATCCAAGGGGCACAGTAAGGACATATTCTTGAGTGCTAATCTACTCACTTCAACAGAAGTGAAGAGAGTTTTCCTGAGCTTCTGCTTGAAAGAGAAGGTGGGCTCCACCCTGGGTCAGAAGCTGGCAGAGGTTTTGGACAAGACAGGTAGGGTGGGCTTAGAACTCTACACTCAGAATGCATCCCAGGAACCCTGGAAGTAGTGGGCTGAGTAAACTAGCTCCTTGCAGGCAGGGATGCCTGGCCCTCTACTGTGCCCTGGTGCTAGGGTCGGATTTGTAGGCTACCATGTTAAGTCTCAGGGAAGCTGCAGCTTGAATGTGTGTGTGGATTATAGTGGTGTATAACAGAAGCATGGATTTTTGGAATCATCAGACCTGGACTGAGCTCATTAGCTCTGTGCCTGAGCAAATCATTCAGTATTCTCAGCTGTGTTGCTTTCATTTCGTCAAATGTGGCAATTCATACATAATACATCAGGGTCAAAAGAGAGGACTATGTAAAGAGTTGAGAGTGTGGTTCACAGACCAGCCATACTGACATCAATTGGGAACCTGTTAGAAATGCAGAGTCTCAGGTCCCATTCCAGAACTGCTGAGTCAGAATCTGAATTTTAACTGGACCCCCAGGTGATTCACACATCCCTCAGAGATTGTTAAACATCAGATGACAAGAATAGATGACTAAGGTAGATGCTCCAAGTGGGCATGCCTGCTGTTGTTTTCATGGCTCTGTGGATTCCTGGGCTGCTGGTCACTAGATGTGACTAATTGCAGCCTAGATTCAGGGCAGTAGAGATGTTTCCAGAGGGGTTCTTACTGGTTAAAGGTCTGAGTGGGGACGACCCCGCCAGGGAATACCTCTCATAAATTCTTGTAGATTCAGAGTGATTCGCACAGTGCCCCATGCGACACGCACGCTCACACATTATGCGCACCAAGCTTTCTGGAAAAGCCAAACATGAATTTGTTAATCCATGAGCAGTGAGGTCTCTCTCTTTATGCCTAATTACTCCTCGCTTCTTGCCTCATTCCTTTGGTTTCCAACCTAGCACACCTTGCAATTTCACACTTATAAATTTGCTTTCCACTCACTGTACTGGTAGCTATTAAACACGGCTGTCTTGATTCTCACTGGATAAAGGCCCATACTTCCTGCTACAGTGAAAATCCTCTGTGTCCTGTTGGGAAGCCTGGGAGAGGCTTTGCTCTAAACCAGAAGAAAACAGGTCACCGGACATCCTCCTCCCCCTTTTCAGCTCTGGCCCACCAGGTGGTTCTGGCATATCATGGCCTCACACCCCTCCCCCCATACCATAATCCTCAAACCAATCCATTAAAATCCCATTTTGTGTAGTATTGGCTCCAAACTCCCTGTGCTACATTCCCAGAGTTCATTGACTGAAGGGGCAGTCCCCCCAAGCCATACAGGATAGGTTGAAAGAATTAAAACATGGGCTATAGAATGCTGCTGGCAGATTTAGTACAAGCTAAAAGGTCTTGGACCACATATGTAGCCACTTACTGTGTGACCTTGAGTAAGTTACTTAGCCTACCCAAGCCTCAGTTTCCTTGTGTATAAAGTGGGGGAATAATTGTACATGATTCAATGATATCATCCATGTAAAATGCTTAGTATAGTTCCTGGCACATAATGAGTACTCCATAAATGTTTGCTATTAATATTAGGCTCACCTTATACAAAGAGGTTACTCTCTGCCCTCCTTTTCCCATTTAATAAGCAAACAGACAGCTCAGACTTGGAACAGAGTTCTGGTGAGCTCCACCCAAATGGAAGCCAAGTGGTGCCTCATAATCCCTGAAAAAACAACAGGTAACCTCCAAACTACACACCCAAAGGAGCCAAGACCAATGCTTTAGTGCCCATTAGTCCTCGTCTGGCTTTCTATAGGAAATATGACCACTTTTTTTCAGCAACTATAATTTGTGGATTAATTAGACTATTTGATTTTCTTTCTCTTTCTTTCTGATGGCCAGAGGGCCTCATTAGCACCTCCATTAGCATTTGGTCAGGGAAGGAAGAAGCAGTGGTCAGTTCCAATAGTCTGAAGCAGGAGAAAGGAGCAGAGGATGAATTAAGTTTTCTCTTTGGGATCCTGAGTTTGAAATGCGGATAGGGATGAGCAATTATCCATGCACACATCACATGTTTATTAAACCCCTGCTGCATGCACAGTATGCTTCTAGTCATGGTAGGGGGTAGAAGAAGCAAGGTACATTTGGGGATGACAACAAATATACACAGAAAACCAAATCGATGATATGGAAGTAAAACCGCAATAATAAAGCAGATCTCATTCACATTTCCTCTCGGAGTTTGTTCCTTCATGCATCAAATGAAGAATTTCAACTATAGTACAATAACAGACTTCCAAGGTTGAAAGGAACAATGGTGGTCTTCTGTGCCAAAATTATTTTCTTTCATAAAATAATGGCCTATCAGAATCTGACACACCTCCAGAGACAGGGCTCTCACTATCAAGAAATAGCTCATAATCATATTTATATTTTGTTGAAACTCTATCTCCCTGTAACCTCCTCACATTGGTATTATTTCTGAAAGTTGGCCAATTCTCAGCCAGTACTCAGAGTGGCCAATTCTCCTAATGGTGGATGCCTTCTATGCCAATTTGCAGAAAGCCAGTGTGTTAAATGTCCAGGCCTGATCTTCAGCTGGCAGGGTCCAGAAAGGCTGTGTCAGTTGTTAGTGCAGTTTTTTTATCAGTGATGGACAACCACTGCTCAACTTAAAGCCTCCTTGAGTCTCCACTATGACCCCAATATCTTGGTATCTTCCCCCAAATTTCCTTAACCTTCCCATGATCCAGAAACCAAAGGCTTGATGCCTAGTACAGCAAGGAGGTCCTCTAGGGCTTTAGGAGGGCCCTACAGCTAATATCCCTCTGACTGGTCCTTGCTTGCACTAAACTGATTACCAGTATTTTCACATCATCCCTGTAATATCATTATTCTCTGGGCCAAATGTATTAAACCTAAATATCTTTCTATAAATGTTTGGAGATAACCGTCTAACTTAGTAACTGAATATTCCTCTTTCTTGTCACTTTCCACCTGAATGTGTTCCAATTGGCTACTATCCCTCCTTGGGGTGACATTCTTGGTGAAGGCTGAACCATACAGAATGGAGAAGTCCCACTGCCCTTGCAATGTATACTTTACCTCTGGCTATATAGCCATAGATAGTGTCATCTCCAAGAGGCTTATCACATATAATTCTAAGATACCAAAGACAAAGACAAACGTAAGACATTACAAGACAAATGTCCAGTTCAGGATTAGGCTACTAAGTGCCCTCAGCTCATGGGAGTAGAGATCGTTAACAGCTAAAGTGCTGATTCTTTGGAGGATGTTTAATTTGAAAGTCTTGAAGAGGAGCAGAGGAAGGTAGTTACAAGTGGGAACAACTACATCAGCAAAGGAGAGAAAGGGTAGCACTGAGGAAAAGGGAATAGAACAGTTTGGAATAAGATCTTCCTAAAGGAAGGAGGGAGAAATGGGAAAAGTGGAGGGATCTGGTGGGGTTGTGGGTCTGGATGCTCATTTGCAAGTAATATGGAGTCACAGAAAATTTTAGCTGGACAAGTCATAGTGCAGTTCTAGAAGAATAATCACTTAATGTTATGACAAAGGAACCAGAGAGGCAGGGATACAGGTTAAAATGTTAGGGGATTAGGAAAGAAAGAGATACATTCGAAAAGCATGAAAAAGTTAGAGTAAGTGTGATGGATGACCAAATAGATTATAGTAGAGGGAGCAAGTGGGGCAAGGGTTGGAGGAATAAAGAAAATACTATATATTTGAGTGTGAGGGACCTGAAGAATAAATAGCACACGAGGAGGGACAGGACATTCACGAAAGGGAGGCTGCTAATGGCAAGTTAATACACAAATCTCCTGAATTCCACGTAATGGTACAATTCCCTATGGAGGCATCAAGAAGACAGCTAGAATTATGAAACAAGTAGTACATTCTAGAAAGTTGCCTATCAGAGTAAATTATTAATTTTATAAATTAGACTTCCGATTTTATTTTCATGCTTGACCAAGTGTTACCTGACAGGGCTGGGATAAGCAAGTGGAAGTATTTCCTGAGTTGGCAAGGGGTGGTCTCAAGGATTGGATTCAATTGTAAATGGCAGATCTCAAGACTGTCAAAGGCCATTAGAAACACTCTGATAGGAATCAAGGTCAACACCAGGAAGAAAATGCCATGAATCAAGTAAAAAAAAAAAAAAAAAAAGAGGGTGGAGAAAGTCTGACTTTGTGGAAGAGCAGAATAGAGGGAGACATAGAAACAGATTAAATCGAGTGGTGTAAGCCCAAGGCCATCTGTGAATGGCACGCTGATGCTGGAGAATTCCTTTTTATGAATGATAATGGCAATGATGACAACTGTAGGTGATAATAAACACAGGTGAGAAAGGGGATAGAAATGGTAAACCTGTGTTGCAAGAATGAATGTGTGTTGTTGATGGAAGGATGCAGCATTATTTGCACATTAGGCTTGGGCACAGGAAACCTAGGTGGCTATTTGAAGTGTCAGCTCATGGTCACAACATCCCTTCCAGCAGTGAAGACATGATGAAGAAGGATCTGACTACTACAAACTGCTCAGCTGTGTGCAGTGACATAGGAAATGCTACCATTTATCGGGAGCTAACTGCCAAGTGTGATGATGATGCCTTTTTTTTTTTTTTTTTTTTTTTTGATGATGCCTTTTCATCTCTTAGTTTTCATCATTGCAATAATCTTGAAAAGGAAGATGAGGACACTGAAGCTGAAAGCAATGAAAAAACTCAACTCTAAGTCACAGGTCTGGATGTAGTTCAGGTTTTTCTGTTCCTCCATGTTTAGTGAAATGCTCATTTGTTCAAATCTAATAACTTAGCCCACACCCTTTAAGCATAAAGTGTGGCTGAACTTAGAGCATTAAGTCCTTACTCTTGTATTTTACTGAATTCACATCAACGTCTCTCAAATAGGCTTTAACGTTCTCCGTCAAAGACTAAAAAACACATCCTACATGTCCTTCCCCAGCTGGTTAATGCCCTACCTCTGGACTCTTCTCTACTAAGTTTCTCAAAAGAGTTGAACCCTTCTGCCTCCGTTCCATTATTTTCCACTGGCCTAGTGCACTTCCCCACACCACTGCACCACAGAGCTTTCTGGAAGGTCACCAATGACCACCAAGACTCTCAATCCAAAGCGACTTCACCCTCTTTGACCTCTGAGTGACATTCAAAACTGCTGACTGCCTGCTCCCATCCTTGAAATGCACTCTTCCTTTGGCTTCAGAAACCTTACAAACTCCTGGTATTCTTCTTACTTATTTGGCTGCTTCTTTGCTGTCTCATCTCTCTTTATTTTGCCTTTAATGTTGAAGTTCCTCAAGGTGCAGTCCTAGAAGGTCTTCTCATATCACTTTTTAAAACTCTTCCTCCAGGCAATTGTGTCCAGGATTTCATTTATGATCTATGTGACACCCCTCTCCCCAAATTTATACCTCTAGCTCAGATCTGTTCTGCACTCCAGATCCATATACTTGATTGTTTATTATAGATCTTACAGTTCCCTGTGGATCAACGTGTTCAAAACTGAAATCATCTTTTTCTGTCTTACACAGACCTCTTTCACCTCTCCAAATCATGTCCATGTTTCTTATCTCAGGAAATGCACAACTCTCCTCCAGTTGCCAAGGCTTGACATCTTTATCTACACCACTTTATGTATCACGTCAAACAATAAGTTCTCTTGATTTTATTTCTTAAATAGCTCTCAAATCAATAGATTATAAATTTCTTGAGGAAAAAGATGAAATCTCTTTTGCTCACTGTAGTAAACTTAATATATCATATGGTACTTAGCAAGGAGTAGACTACATAAATAAATGATGCAATCTTGTCACTTCTTACCATATCTACTACTGCTCTTCTAATATAAGCTGCTATCATTTCTGAGCTGGGCTACCCATCTCAGAGGGTTGCTTGGAGGATTAAATGTATCTTAATACATGCAAAACACTTGGACAGTGTTTGGTATATTGTATGTCCTCAGAAAATGCTAGCTGTCATCATCAGTAGTCATAGCAGTAGCTGCAGTACTAGATACTATAAGGAACATAAGTAAATTCATTGTCATAGACTCTGAGGAATAAATGCATCTATTTGATTTTATAACAAAGATATTTCCATGTAAATCAGCATTTTAAAAAGCGTTTGAAAAGTAAAGGACTTTGTGGGAAAACTGAAAAGCTCATACATTATTAGTAGGAATATTGGTGTGACCCCTTTGGAAAGGAGTTTGGAGAACAGTTCCTCAAAGGATTAAACACAGAGTTACTATATGACCTAGCAAGTCCATTCCTAGGTATTTATCCAAGAGAAATGAAAACATATAGTCTCATAAAAATGTTTGTATGAATGTTCACTGTAGCATTGTTCATGATAGCCAATAAGGGTCAGTAATCCAAATGTCCAGCAATTGATAGATACAAATAATGTGATATATCCATACAATGAAATGTTATTCAAGAATAAGAGTAATGACACATGCAATAGCATGAATGAACCCTGAAAACACTATGCCAAATCAAAAAATCCAGTTATGAAAGACCACACTTTGTATGATCCCATTTATAGGAAATATGGCAAATAGGCAAATCTCTAGAGATAGAAAGTGGGTTACCAGGTTGCCAGAGCTGGGGAATTGGGGCAAATGGGAAGTGACTGCCAATGGATACAGGGTTTCTTTGGGGGCGATAAAATGTTTTAAAATTGATTGTGGTGATGATTGTATAACTTTGTGAATATACTAAAAGCAACTGGATATTACACTTTAAATGGGTGAATCGTACTGTATGTGAAATATATCTCAAAACAAGAAAAAAATTAAAGGCCTACACGATGAAGGGAGAATCTGAGAAAACTGCTGTTCTGGGACATCATTTTTCTTGGGGCCATTCCTTTTCCAATTCCCATTTTGGTTATCTCTGGTGTGACTGAAGAACAGAGAGTCTTTCTAATTTGTTAAAAGTAAATTACCATTTAAAATCTTCTCTAGGCAAACTTAGCAAAATCTTCTCTAGAAGATAACTAGATTTTGCAAATGCCTTGGGTAGCATTTCTCTGGCCTGTTCCTTTGAAGGGAAAACTTGAGGTCATACATCTTAAGTATTTTTGTAGTCTGCTAATGATTCCTGAGAGCTCATAATCTGCCTCTTTCTTTCTCCTCTATTAGATAAGAATAGTCCCATAATGATGTAACTAAAATCAGGCACCCCTTGTGATGTTACTGAAAGAAAGCCAATCACTCCATTCTTTATGATCATATCCATTCATTTAAAACCCAACAAGTAAAAATTGGGAGCAAAACTGAGTAGTGCCAGGCCCTCCTGAAGGCCTAGGGGACATAGTGGTAAATAAGATAGAAAAAAAATCCTGTTCTTATGGAGTTTACAAATCGAGGAAAGGTGATGAAAATAAGACAAGGTAAGGTGATATTTTAGATAGTGGTCAAGATGAGCCCATTGGAGGACTTGAAAAATGTTTTCTTTGAAGTAGAACATATATTAAAGAAAATGGATGAATTTTCACAAAATAGGCACATCTGTATCACTAGCATTCAGATCAAGGAATAGAATATGACGAGCATCCTAAAAGCTATCTTCATGCTCCCTCCCAACAATATGTTGTATTAATTTAAAATATACACCATGTCTTATTTTAGGTTGTGAATCCCTTGAGTACAAAAAAGTATGTCTTTTTTACATTAATTCAATAGATGTTAAATAAGGACCTGATATGTATTGGGTACTGAATACTATAAAGAATAAAACATTATTCCTGAATTCGAAATACTTACAATATCATTATTATATATACCCTCCACAATATAGTATATATATCCTCCCAAACAACATGTATTATATGGCCGTATATTACATATATATAACAATAAATGGAATCTAATGTTCAGCACAGATTCATATATAATCAATGAGACTGAAAAAAGAAGAGTGGTCAGTTCTACCAGGGAAGGGGACTGAGCAATGTCAAGAAAGGCTTCAGAGAGGAGATGATGTTTGAACAGAGTTTTGAGAGATTTCCATTCCTCACAGGCCTAGTGTTCTCTGAACAAAGTAGTTAGTGAGTTAATATGTATTTGGGAAACTGAACTTTCCATCTTGGCCTTGAAAACGCAACAGGGTGGTTAGCAGAAAAGATGGTAGAGAGTCAGACTGTGTACTTCCGACTCCTGCCTTCCCGTCCAGGGGCCCAAGACCATTCAGATTTTCAAAAAAATTATCCTTTCCTTTCTTAGGCTGGAACACTTAACTTCCCAGATACTAAATCTTTAAGTATTAATACTGAGTCCTTTCACTATAAAAAGGACCAAACCAAAGGAGGATTGTATGTGAGTTAGGTTGGGATGAGCCTTCAGATGATCCTTTGCTATTATTTTTCAAAGAAATTTTATTTTAAAATTATATAAGAAATAAGCTTTTTCAAACTCAATGCCTCCCTAGTGGTTAAAATCAATTTATTTGGCTATCTATTTTATTGGATATTTAAAATCCTTTGATTCGTATATATGGATCATTAAAAATATATAATTTTGTTCTGTGAGAGTGCAACTTGCTTTTTCTTATTCTTTGTTTTAGAGAACTTGGTGTATCAGTCACTTTAACTTCTGCTTCCCATTCACTCTTAGGGATAACATGCTCAAATCCTTGAGATTGTCCATTGTTTATAGAAGTGCTGCAGCAGACATCCTTGTCTGTGGCTCTTTGTACATATACGCATGCTAGTGGCCCTCTAAGGTAGTAACAGGACAGGAATTGCTGAGTCAAAGAGCACAATGTTTTAAATTTTAATAAAGCTGTATCCATTTTCTATTGTTGCTGTAACAAATTAGGGGAACTTGCACTCCAAAATAACACAAACTTACTAAGAGTTCTGTAAGTTCTAAGTCTGACATGGGTCTCACAGGGGACAAATCAAGGTGTTGCTAGGACTGCATTCCTTTCTGGGGGCTCTGGGCTAAAAAATCTGTTTCCTTACCTTTTCCAGTTTCTAGAGGCTGCTGCACCCCTTGGCTCATGTCTGCCTTCCTCCAGCTCTAAAGCTCTTCCTTCTCTCATCACTCTGATGTTGCTGATGCAGTCCTTTTTCCACCTCTGACTCTGACTCTTCTGCCTTTCTCTTCACATCTTTTAGAGACTCTTGAGATTACATTGGCTCCACCTGGATAATCTAGGAAATTCTCCCAATATTAAAAACAGCTGATTGGTGATCTTAACTCCATCTGTGACCTTAATTTCCTCCTTGCCATGTAACCTAACATACTCACAGGTTCTGGGGATCAGAGCATGGGCATCTTTAGAGAGGGGGCATAATTTTGCCAAAAGCCATTCAAATTGCCTTCCAAATGTGTTATTAACTCCCCCAACCCCTCGTGCAGTGTAAGAGAGTGCCACTTTCCTTACACTTTCACCAATACTTGGTGTTACTGTGCTTTAAATTTTTTGCCAATCTGTAGATGACAATGAACCACTGCTAGCCCACGGTAGGCAAACTTTTTGACTGAATAAATGAATGAATGTTATTGTAAGTCGTCTCTCCCCTTTTACTAGCCAAGCTGAGCATCTTCTCACATGTATTGTGGCCACTTGTACTTCCTTTTCTGTAAATTACCTGGTCTTCACTCTTGCCCATTTTTCCTGGGAGGTGTTATTAATATGCAGGAGTTCTTAATTTGTTTTTTTTTTTTTATGATAGTCACAGAGAGAGAGAGAGAGAGAGAGAGAGGCGGAGACACAGGCAGGGGGAGAAGCAGGCTCCATGCACCGGGACCCCGACGTGGGATTCGATCCCGGGTCTCCAGGATCGCGCCCTGGGCCAAAGGCAGGCGCTAAACCGCTGCGCCACCCAGGGATCCCAATTTGGTTGTTTTTTTAAAAAAATATTTTATTTATTTATTCATGAGAGACACAGAAAGAGAGAGGCAGAGACACAGGCAGAGGGAGAAGCAGGTTCCATGCAGGAAGCCCGATGTGGGACTTGATCCCGGGACTCCAGGATCACGCCCTGGGCTGAAGGTAGATGTTCGACTGCTGAGCCACCCAGGTGTCCCAAATTTGGCTGTTTTTTTTAAAGTCATAATCCAAAATCAGAAAGAAAAAAATAAAATATGTTTCCACAGACTGATTCCTCATTATAGTTTTCTCTGTTGAACTAAAATGCGGAGAATAAAGCAGAAAGTATGAATATGGAGGACACATGGACTTGCAGTTGAAGATGCAGTTCCTGGGTTCAACTTTGTTGCTTGGACAGCTATGTCATCTTAGGTAAGGTCTCTCTCTCTCTTTTTTTTTTTTTTTTCAGGATCTGATTCTCATCCATATAAAGAAATTTTTGTACTAAAAAGCCTCTAAGACCCCATCCTGTTCTAATAGCCAATTATTCCGCAATTAGGAAATAATTCATCATTTCTCTAGTTTAACTGGATCCTGCTCTACAAAGGGTCAATGAGCTACCTACCACATTCTTCCCAGGTCTGTATCCATTTGACCAGCTTAGATACCACCTAGTCACTACTCAGGGATTCTGTTCTACCTCGAGGGTACGTGACTGTCTCTCTTTAACTTATGATGACAATAACAGTTGGCATGCATTCTTTGATTCATATATATGGATCATTAAAAATATATAATTTTGCAGGGCCTAACATTTATCTTCTAGGCACTATGCCAAAGAGTAAATGTGCACTGTCTCATTAGGGTTCCTATTTGACCAAGGAGAATGTTGAGACATATGGAGGTTGTGTAATTCATCCTTTGTCCCCCAATACACACACGCATGCACTTGAAGCTTGTGCAGCCTGGCTCCCCAGGCTGATTTCTAAATAGTATAGGCCAACCTGAAGAGATCCCTTTCTATGCTTCTATCTTGCTCTCCTTTCACATAATTAGCTCTGCTCATTAAAGAAGTCAACTTGGGGCTCTTTTTTCACTGTGTATGCAAAACTGAGCTTAAATTTCCTCATTTTCTTGTATTTTGAGGGCTTGACACAAGTTCTCACTTGTGTATTGGCTTAGGCTGAAGATTCATTATGCAAAATGCCTAAAGATAAGGTTAAGGCCACCTTACTTCCAACCACTCAAAAATGCAAATTACATCAACCATGGCATATAATTTTCTACCCACAACATTGGCAAAAATGAAATGATGGGTAACATCCAGTGATGGTGAAGGTACATTGAAAAGGGTATCATCATACATGCCATCCCTGAGTGTAAACTAGCACAGTACTTTTCCGAGGACTATGTCACAGTGGCTTGAATAGTATCAAAGTTTCAACTGCACATACAACTTAGGTCCATTAATTTCTCTTTGGGGCAATCATCCTAAAGAAATATCAGAATGCCATATACATACACACACATATATATGTTATACATACATATTTGTATATTTGGTGTATACAGCTGGTACAGGTCTGTCACAGTACAGAAATGGAACAATCTAAATTCTAGCAGTAAGAGAAAAATGAAATAAACTATTGTAACTATAGAATGGAATGCCATGCAATAGCTTAAAAGAATTAGGTATATCCATACACACCAGCTCCCCAACATATTCTTAAGTGAAAAAAGGCTAGCTGTAGACTAAAATGTACAGTGTGAATCTATTTACAAGTTTAAAATAATACAATGCCATCATGTGCATTTATTTTGTATATATAATCCATATCCTGTGTATGTATTCCTGTACATTTTAGAAAAAAGTTATCTGCAGGATATACACCATTAATGGTGGTTGTTGCCGGAAAGGGAGGGAATGGATTTGGCTTGGGGGTATGAATTAAAAAGAGAATTTCACTTTTGTGAACATTTGTTCTGCTTGGCTATTTTACAATCATGTATTACTTGAGTAATTAAAAAAAATTAAAATGGGAGCAAAAAGAAAGGACCAGAGGCTGTAGAAAATTGATTTTTGTAGAAACCAGACTAGCTCCTCATATTAATGATTCATATAAACAGTAAATCAGATCAAAGTAACAACCACAGCTAAACTTCTGTCTTCACCATTCTGGAGGGAGGCCACCTTTTAGGAAGTCAGCTCCCCCAGGAAGGAGCTTACAGTGTTCTTTAGCCCACGAAGGAGCTCTAGAATTATACAATGCGTAACTCTTCCTGGCTTAGTAAAAATTACTCCTTGCTGTGATAAAAGACACTAGCCTGCACTGTAATAACGATTGCTCTAAATGTCTGTATAATTCATATGACACTATAACCATTTTTTGTCAACAAAACCCTGCATGAACAAATTTAATCTACGAGGCAAAGATGATTTCATCTGTAGTTTGCCGCTTGAAGGTTTTGCCATACATTTAAGTCAAAATATATGGCCCACAACACCATACCCTTGATTCAGGCCACAGACTCCCCTCCAATTACCACGTTTATCCTTAGTTCACAGTGGCCTTGCGATGGAGCAGCAACCATTCTGCTTATAATGATTTCAAGTGCTCTTCAGATTTAATGGAATAAACTAGATGAATTATGTCACCAGGGTTTTGCCATCTTTTAAGCCTCACAGGCTTGCTATCACCATACCCAGAGCAGAACCAAAAGGTATTTCTCTATTTGTTAGAGGTGGCTGATTCCTCGTTTTCCTCCTCATCTATTTTTGTTTGCTTGTCTGTTTTGTTTCTCCTCCTGTATATAACTGTATCGAGGGATTTGTTCCTAATAATCCAGCTTTCCAACAACAAATCTTTTTGTCAATGATGAGGAGTTGGGGTTTAAATATTTACTTGTATTACTTTAAGGTATGTCACGCCTGGCCTCAGCAAAAAGTAATATGATCATATTTCAAAGCAAGGAGACTCACAGGTGCACAGGGAGGCTGTGAGCCGCAACTGAGTGGCGATTGAGGGGGTCTGATGGATACATGCCTAGCAGAGACTCAGAAGAGAAGCACACCAGCTTCTTCATAGACCAGGGTCCACTTAACCAGAAAGAAACCACTGTGGGGTGGAGAACATGGGGTGGGAATAAGCAACTAACCAGGAGTGCAGAGATTTGGATTCCCTCCAAGTCAAAGGAAGAAAGAAAATGGATTCCCATTCAAGTTCAAAAGGCCAGCAGCCAGGCTGCCAAGGGGTAGGGGGAGTGGGCCCAGAAGAATGAAACCAAGAGCTAACCCAAATCCTGAGGAAGAAGGATAGACTTACCACTAACAGCTCAGGGGTGGCCAGTTGGCACCCCAAGGCCTCCAGGCTATTCCCCCGAGCTCCAGATTGAGGCTGCCCAGCTCTGTTTAGACTCTTCACCATGGTTCCCAACCAGGAACTGGAAGCTTTGTGCTTCCTCGGCAAACACAGCCTGGCTGTGGCAGGCCAGAATGAGGCACTCAGTCACTATGTGTGCAGGTGGCATACTTTCTGCTGGGACTCACCTGACAAGAGGTGAGGAATCTGACATTTTAGGCTGAGATTTCTTTCCCTTTGCCTTTCCTGGGGAATGTGTTGGGGCCAGTACTTTGTTGCCTGCATCATGGTTTGAAGGAAAGAGTTCAAAGCAAATATCAGCAAACCCAGATTTTAGCCTTGGCATTCATTCATTCATTCAACATGTATTTATTAAGTGCCTATGATTCACCAGGGCCTCAGGCCCTGGGATTGTAAGGTGAGAAAGAGAGAAAGTCATGACTGAATTTGCAACCCAGTAGTGGAGACAGACATTAATCAACCAGTTCCACAAATAAATATGTAATCACATATTGTGATGTGTGATGAAGGAAAGACCACAGGGCTATAAGCATTTATTAGAATGTGGGCAGAGGAAGGAATACCTAGTTTGAGAAGCCAGAAAGCATTCCCTGTAAATTGAAAACGTTAGTAATAATTAACCAGATGAATGGGAAAGGAACGTTTTAGACAGAAGGGATAGCATGTGCAAAGATCCTGGGGTAGGAAAGGTGGTATGGGATGTTTAGGGAAGAAGGCACAAGTGATCAGAACATGAGGGTAAGAGGCAGACTAGATTAATAGGAGGTTGGAGTGGCAGGCAGGGGTCAGCCTTTCTTTCTTTTCTTTCTTTTTTCTTTTTTTTTTTAAGTAACAGAAAACTTCAATTGGCCAACAGTATTGTTAATAAGAGCATTCCATGAAAACAAGCACCACAAACTAACATCTACTGGTCCTTAGATAAAGGAAATTTCAAACAGGTGAGGAGGCAATTTTGTACTCCTATAATGGGGCTGTTAATGGAGCCATGTCAGCTCACGACTGTCCAATCTCCTCACGGTAGCCAGCTGCATACTTGTCTTCCAATGTTAACAGCCTTCAAGTAGTGAACACTTCTTATCCGTCAGGCACTGTACGTAGCACCTTACACATATTATTTCATTTAATCCTTTCAACAACGCTGTGGGTTGTTAAATAGCACTGTTCACAGATATTCCAGGTCTCTCCCTTAATAGGGACAGGACTAACATGATAGGACCGTACCTCCTACTTCCTTGAAGTTAGGTATGGCCTTATGATGAGTTTTAGTCAATAAAACATGAGGGAAACTGAGTTATGTTATTTTTATATAGAAGCACTTAATTGCTGGTGTCCTTATTCAAAGTTTCCTTTTTTTCTGATTATGAAAACATGTGTCTATGATCAGTGATTCTCCCAACTGGGAGTAATTTTGCCTCTTAGGTGACATATGGTAATGTCTGCAGATAGTTTTGGCTGTTACAGTGCGGGAGGGTATTTTGTTTTTGGTGGTTTGGGTTTGTTTGTTTTTAAACAGAGAGGGGTGTTTATTGTCTCCGAGGGCTCAGAGGGAAAGAGCTGAGGGAGAGTTGCAAAACTACTTCCCCTATGCCCAAGGACACACACACACACACACACACACACACACACACACACACATACTCTCCTCCTGGGCCATGGCTCTGTGGGATACCCACAGAAGGGCAAAGAGGCTTACACTGACCTAAAGCTTCTCAGGGAGGGACACAAAAGTGATGACATGATTCTCGGACATGTCATGTAACATGTAACATTGCTGAGGGCATCTAGTTAATAAAGACCAGGGATGCTGCTAAGTACCCTACACTACTCTGGACAGCCCCCTCACAACAATGAATTACCCATTCCCAAATGTCAAAGTGCCAAAGTGGAGAAATCCCGGTTTAGAACGGAGTCTCAGCCTGTGTCTCTGAGTCAAAGACAATGATTAATGAGCAAATCTCCTCTGCGGGTGACACCGAACATAAGCTTGATGGAAAACAAAACTTTGTTGTATTGAGCCACTGATAAATGCAAGACGCTTAATATTCCAGCGTAAGCTCCTAATTCCAGCACCCTGCCTACTACAGTGGTAGATACAATGATTACTTCCATTTAATAAATCAGGAATCTGAAACTCAGAGATGCCAAATAAGTTGCCTGATACCACATAGCTATGCAGAACTGGGAATTTTACCCCAAACATCTGGACACTAAAACCTATATCTTAACCACTCTGTTAATGGCTAACCAAATATTAGTCATTAAGGATCCTGTTCACAGACCCCAGGGTTTGAAAATGGGACCATGACCAAGAGCCACTGAACCCGCCCACGGGAAGAAGGTGGCCTACAAAATTGCTCCTATTTGTCTGATAGCTGTTTGTTGAGGTAATTTAGAAAGATGTTGAGAAACAGGTTTAACTTATAGAGGAAGATAGTATCTCAAATTTTAATATTTTGCTTTTGTTCCTCATACTTCCTTGTACATACAGGAACATTTTTTTCCTAGTCAATTTTGGTACCCTGGGGTTTCTCAGTACTTCCAGAAAAATTAGGATTCTTAGACCACTATCCATTTTCCAGGACTCTAGAGTTTGGGCTCAAGTGCCAGTTCTGTCCCATACCAGCTGTATTATTAAGTTACTTAATTTCTTCATGGCTCAGTTTCCTCATTTGTTAAATTAGATGGAGTAGTAATAGTACTACTCTCAGGCTTGTCAGAGCAATCAAACTATCTAATATTTGCAGTGGTTGGCATATAGTAAGTGTGACTTTAGCATTTATTAAACAAATGAAATTTGAGGCAGAGAAATGGAAGGAGAAAAGAAAAGTTAAAGGAAGAGAAGTCCTAATTGTCATTTAGGACAACACAGTTCTAAGCATAAAATCAAAGTACTATGGGAATATATCTGCAGTCAATCTACTGGGGGTGGGTGGGTAAGTCAGAGAATGCTCTGCAAAGGAGCTACTGCTTGGGCCAGGTCTTGGGGAGAGAGTGGGAGTTACCAGGTAGACACAGTGCAAAGGGCACATTTTGGCAATGCAGAGTAATTACCCTGAGGTGACCAGCTTAGAGGTGTGACAGGAGACAACACTAGTAAGCTCTTTGGTGATCTGATAATAAAGAATTTTGATGTAGTTTCAAAGTTGCCCAATAAAAATGGAGAAAACAGAGCCCAGCACTGAAGCTGTGGAGCACTGGAACAAGCAATGAATAATCGCGCTGAGTTCACCTGGATCCCACCTTACATGATCTGCCATTGCAAAATTCATTGTTGTGATTCTTTAAAAACAAAACAACAATTAAAAAAACTGGTAGTTAGCCATTTACCTTTTTGGGGGACTATGGACAGAGAGATTTTGACAAGATCTGAAACTACCAAGCTTCAGGGGAACAAGGGGAGGGTGAAAATCCCCAGTCTCCATTTATTTCCTAAACTCTAGGCATCCTGAGTCTTCATTTAGGACTTCAAGTGACTCAGGGCTAGTCACACAAGCCCAGCCTCCCTGCTCATTGCTGCCAGCACAGCCAGTGCCCAGGCTCCCAAGTCTCTGCGGTAGCTAGCTGCCCTCTGCCAAGGCTTCTGAGGTGAGAGGAAATCAACACTTCCCAAATTTGATGCAGAAATGAGGTACTTGATCCCTGACACTGAAGAAAAGAACTTTGCCCCTGGGTTTTATTTTGGTTATTTTCTCTGGAGCAGGACCTGAGGCACAAGCAAAATCAAAGTTTCATGTGATGCTCTTGGGACAGCCCAAGAGAGAAGTGTATTTCAACTCCAAAAATCTCTCAGCTTCATCCCTCCCAGCGGATTCCTGGGAGAATGCCCAATGCTTCAGTTCCCCCACCAGACCTCCAGTGATAATCCTGGTTATACTGAGATGTAACCAACCTTTGCATTTCACAGTATATATTCTCAGGTGTCCTCTCTTGAATTTTCTATTACTTTACCCCAAAATCCAGAGAGAGGAGTTGGTAGGGCTATATGGCCTTAAAAGAAGGTTTTTGAGGAACAAGAAATATTATTCACCCTAAGTGAAGAGATGAGGAAACTGAGGAATATAAAAAACATGTTTGCCCAAAGTCCCATGATAAAATTATAATAGTTTTGGAATGAGAAATGGAGATTAAAGAGTCAACCAGCTACCCAAGATGCTAAAACAAAACAAAACAAAAAACCAATTGTTTAATTAGGTGTTATCCTTAATCTAGCAGTTAAATTGGTCCACAAGACTCCATATCACATGTAATCAGGGAAATACAAATTAAAACAACAGTGAGGTTACACTACACACCTATTACAGTGGCCAAAATCCAGAACACTGACAACACCAAATGCTGGTGAGGATGTGGAACAATAGGAATTCTCATTTCTTGTGGGAAGGAATACAAAATGGTATAGCCGTGTTGGAAGACAGTTTGGCAGTTTCTTAGCATATGATCCAGCAATTGTGCTCCTTGGCGTTTTCCCCAAATGGGTTGAAAACTTACATCTGCACAAAACCTGCGTGTGATGTTTATAGCAGCTTTCTTTACAATTGTCAAAAGTTGGAAGCAACCGAGATGAAGGAGGTAAGTGAATGGATAAGTACCCTGGTCCATCCAGACAAGGAGATATTATTGCTAAAAAGAAATGAGCTATCAAGCCATGAGAAGACACAGAGGAATCTTAAAAGTATATTGTTAAACAAAAGAAGCCAATATGAAAGGCTACATACTGTATGATTCTAAGAATATGACATTTTTAAAAAGGCAAAACTATGGAGACAATAAAAAGATAAGTGATTTCCAGGAGTTGGGGGGAAAGAAGGATAAATATGTGGGCCCAGACAACTTTTTAGGGCCGTGAAACTATTCTGTATGATATTGCAATGGGGGATCCATGTCATTATACATTTGTCAAAACCTAGAGAATGTACACCACCCAAGCGGGAACCATAATGTAAGCTATAGACCTTGGGTGATAATGATGTGTCCATGTAGATGCATCAATTGTAACAAATGCGCCACTCTGGTTCAGGATGTTGATAATGGGTAAGGCTGAGCATATGTGAGTACAGTGGGGATATGGAAAATCTCTGTATCTTCCACTCAGTATTGCTGTGAACCTAAAATTGCTCTAAAAAATAAAGTCAGCTTTTTAAAAAGGAAATAGAATAGAAAAGAAACTATTGTAATGCCTCTCACTTCATAAAGGCAAGTGTATTTTCGAAAACTGTTTCCTGTGCATATGTGTATAAAATCCGTATCTTACTATGGGTTGTAGTAGAGTTCAAATATTAGGTTATATGATTTCTAAATGTTGGTTCAACTCTAGCCCTTTTATTTTGTTAATGAGCCAAGAGGAAGACAAAGGGGCATCCTGAGAACTAGTAGGGTTCCCAGCTGAGGATCTCAATGGCCTGTTCTGTGCACAACTCTATTTTATATTGGAGCCATCTCAAAGGATGTTTTCAACTGCAGAGTAGGTCATGAACAGCTGATCTATTTTCCCTGCCAAGAATATCCCTCCTTTCCACTCCTACCTCTATCTCCTTTGTGTACCTGGTAAATTCCCACATATCCTTGAAGACCCAGTTCAAATATCACTTTCTTTCTGTAAATTTCCCTGGGGACCTAAGTAGAAGGAGCTGCTGTTTCCTGGGTATGCCCCACAAGTTTGTGCAGACTCCTCCACTAGCTCTTCCTGTTTTATTTTAGGCAGCTATTTACACGTCTGCCTCTCTCTGGATGTGAACTCTATGCGAGAAGGAGCTGTTTGTTTCATTTCATTTCCATATCCTCAGCTTGGGACACAGGGTTTAGAACAGAGCAGACACTTGATTGTGCTGGTTGAATTAAACTAAATTCTCTTTTCAGCGCATCCTACACCTGCTGAGCCATTCAGGAAAAGAAACCACTTTCATCTCATGGAATGACCAACCCCTGTGATGGGCCTGGGCCAAGCCCTGTTGCCCATCTCTCAGTGAGCCCCTTGGCCATCCTACTGAGGACAAGCCACTGAAGGAATTCCCTCCAGCCTGCTGCATGCTGCTCGCTGGCCTTCTGCCAGCAGATACTCTCCGGGGAAGCTGCTTCCACTTTCCTACTGCCTTTGGCTTTAGCCTTTTCCAGACTTGATAACTAGACATTGACTATGTCCTGTGCCTTTGATCCTGCTCAGCTCTGTTCCTCCCCACCCTGCCAGGGATACAACCTGCAGAACTCTGGGGTGGACAACTCCATTCAAGAAGATGCAGCATGGCAAGAAGCAAGATTCTTTTTTTGGTCACTCATTACCTGAATTCCTTCACTCTCTACTTCAGTGTTGACTGACTTTACAAAGGCTACTGAAGTTGGCATTTTTGCTTATTTTACTGATGTCCATCAGATGCATGTGGTACCCAGGATCATCATCGTAGCAGCCCATCTCAAAGGGCCTATGTTGTTAATTATCAATTAGCAAAGGCTCATTTGCATATTTTGTGTACTACTTATGTAATATTTAATTATCTTTTTAAAAAATATATTTTATTTATTTATTCATGAGAGAGGCAGAGAACACAGAGAGAGGGAGAAGTAGGCTCCTTGCAAGGAGCCCGATGTGGGACTTAAGTTCCCCGGACCCAGGATCATGCTCTGAGCTGAAGTCAGATGCTCAACCACTGAGCTATCTGGGTGTCCCAATATTTAATTCTCAAACATACACTTTCCCCAGAGCTTTGATTTTTCTTCCACCTAGACCCAATTCTCTCCTTAGCACTTCCCTGCTTAGGTTATAACATTATAGCATACTGCCATTAAAACAGTGATTCCCAAATTCCGCCTGCACACCCAAATCATGCGTATACTTGAAAAGACAGATTCCTGGGAGCTCATTTCCACATGCCTAAGGATGGGCTCAGGGATTTTTATTTTTTCAAAAGCTCCCCAGGAGATCCTAATGTTTGTCCATGTTTGAGAGGTACCACTTGATATGAATCCATCAGGAAATAAGATGTTCAATATTCAAGAACTCCCCAGATGAACAGAATTTACAAATTTAAAAATCTAAACAATTTGCTGAACTATTCATCACTCCCTCCCCACATTTTCCTAAAATCTATTAAATATAAGCAAAAGGTAGAACACATAATTAGCCATTATATTTATAATGAGTGAACTCTTGGATATTAAGCCCTACACCGTAGTCTAGTGATGTGCTCATGCAAATTCATTGTTTGCCCCTTGTCTAAGTGGCTCCAGATATTTTTTTAAATATTTTATTTATTTATTCATGAGAGACAAAGTGAGAGAGAGGCAGAGACACAGGCAGAGGAAGAAGCAGGTTCCATGCATATAGCCTGAGGTGAGATTCGATCCCAGGACTCCAGGATCATGCCCTGGGCTGAAGGTGGCGCTAAACCCCTGAGCCACTGGGGCTACCCAGCCCCAGATATTTGGCTTCTCTTTTCAGTGCTTTTCTTCTCAGTTTATGTTCCAGAGAGCTGATGTTAAAAGAAGTAGGATCTCCAGGTTTGGGGGGTGGAGGGTGTGTAAATATGTACAGATTATCTTCAATGATTTCTTTTTTTACACATCACTATGATGTGACTTCCACTAGAATATAGTGTTTGGTGCATTTCTTGGGTTCTGGTGATGGGCTTCCAGGAGTACACCTTGATGATGAATGCAACCTTTGCCCCAAAGGACAATAATTGGCTTATACAGCAATATAAATGGCTGACATGGGAAGAGAATCTTTTAAAACTATATTCTAATCAACATAGGGGCACTTGGGTGGCTCAGTCAGTTACGTGTCTGTCTTCGGTTCAGGTCATCATCTCAGTGTCCTGGGATTGAGCCCTGTGTCAAGTTCCTTGCTCAGTGGGGAGACTGCTTCTCCCTCTTTCACTACTCCTCCCCGTTACTCGTGCTCTCTCTCCCATTCTCTCTCTAAAATAAATAAATAAATAAATAAATAAATAAATAAATAAACAAAAAAATAAAACTTTAATAAAATTATATTCTAATCGACATAGATAATTGCTGAATGTTTGTAGTACTTCTCAAACTTGAGTATGAAAGAGCAGCCAGGTTGCTTGCTTAAAATGTGGATTTTAATAAAATAAAACAAAATGAAATGCAGATTTTACAGCCTAACTCCCAGAGATTCTGAAACATTAAACCGTAGGGTAAGGGCCAAGAATCTGCATTGTAAACTAGGTTCCTAAGTATTCTAATGTGAGTGGCCAATCAACCAGTGCTATTTGAACTATTTCTGGTGAACAACCCATTTTGTTTTTGTATCCCAATGTTCTACTGACTACCTGGAGATACACAGTTCAGCACAAACTTGACTTGTTTATGTCTCATTCCATGAGAAATATCCACTGAACATATTGGAGGTTGTAGCAATGACAGTTTGCTATAAAAGTTTCTAAACACTTACTCTTGAGGCCTGGCACTCATCCATGGACTACACTTTGAGTATCACTATCATTTAGCACCAGGTAGGAAATAATTTCATTAAATTGTAAATTGTTAGAAGGTCCCTACCCCTGATAATCTTAGACTCCTAAGATTGGTTTTAGGAAAAATGAATATCTGGTTGGTTAAAGTGTAAGTTGTGAGGAGGCAAGTTTTATAGTACGCAGTCTAGCCCTAGGAGAACAGAATGGGAGAAGTCATTTGTGACACTGATTCCTTTCCTATCCCGTGAAGGAGTAGATAGGAAGGGATTGTTATGAGAACACAGTGGTACATAGCCCCCTCTGAAGAGTTCTGTGTTCTTAATCCAGAAAGACCTAGGTAGGATCCAAATCATGGCTGGATTTGGAGAAGCCTCAACTGACAGATTGGCCAAATCCTAAATTTTGGAAATTGGGATGGACTGGGAGTGAAACTAGATGGAACTAGAAAGCTGGGCTTGGTGAAGGGAAAAGATACTAACTCTTGGTTACTCTATTGCCTCCTAGATCTCCTCTCTCACTAGGTGACTGCAAAAATATTTGAATTAGCTTTACAAGTAGAAATGTCAAGAGCTATCATTACAGCAACTATTTACTATGACTTAGTTAACATACTATAAAATAATTATCATGTGGTTCACTAGATGTATGCCGCACTAACTTTGCCACACTAAGTTATCCCTCTGTGCTATAGTCTGTTCATGTAATATAACTGTCCACAACCTGAGACGAATTACTGCCTGTAAACCCAATGTGTTTCCAGAGGTAATGCTCACTGGTTGGTTCTGAGAGATTTTTCCCACTCCATTTTATCAACTAAAATGATCACTGGAGGGGCCTCTGGGTGGCTCAGTTGGTTAAGCATCTGCCTTTGGCTCAGGTCATGATCCCAGAGTCCTGGGATCCAGTCCCATATTGGGCTCCCTGCTCCACGGGGAGCCTGTTTCTCCCTCTCCCTCTGCCCATCCCCCATGCCCCGCTCATGTTCTCTAGCACTCTGCTCTCTCTCTCTCTCTCTCTCTCTCTCAAATAAATAAATCTTAAAATAAAAATGATCACCAGAAAAGCTGAATGGCACAGACATGAACCTCAGAATCCTAGAACTCCTTGTATACTACTTCCATAATCTTGTTTTCCGTATCTGCTTAATCTCTAAATCCTATTACTACTTCCTTAATGTCTCTCGGATGTGTCTCTTTGTGTTTACAGCCACCTTCTCTGCTAAAGTTTCATATTTCTTTCTGAATATTGCTACAGTCACCTTGTCGGGACCCGTTTCCCTATCTACCACACACTCTCAGAAAGGTGACATGACCACGTAACTCTTCATTTGATGCCCTTCTGTAACATCACCCACAGGCAGGAATCCAGATCTCTTAAGGGGCTGGGATCCCTCATGAACTGGCCTTGTGCTGCTTCTCAGGCAACACCCCTACCTCTTCTCATCCCACCACACTCCAGCCAGGTGGAACTATTTGCACAAATGGAGCAAAGACTTTCCTCGCTCTTGTTGACCCTTTACCAGAAATCTCTTTCTCCTTTTATCCTGTTTGGTGAATTTCTACCTCATCCTGTAAGGCTGAGGTCCAAACTCTCCTCCTATGTACTTATTACAATGTTGTAGTGATTTGTCTAAATTTCTGGCTTCTGCAGGGTAACAAGAGGTGTCTGGCAAATGGAGACCCGGTCAGCTCAAACTCCGCATCCTCAGAGTATAGCACCAGGTGGCACAACCCCAGTAGGCAGCCAATCCACACTTGTTCGACCCCATCAGAGGCATAATGGAAGAACTAGAAGCCAGACTGGTGGATCAAGAAGAAGGGAAAGAAAGACAGGAGGCTTGGAAATCCAAATTTTACCAACACCTCCCAATATAAAATCACCATTCACTTGAGATTTTAAAAATGTGCTAAATGAAACACCGGTGAAGGAATAAAGCCAGAAAATTAAGCACTTAAGTAACTTGCGATCTGATCCATCACTCCCTTCCCATGTTCTCTAAGTGAAAGGCTCAGTCATGTCCTGTTTGACTAACAAGCCTCAGCATTTAAATAGAAACCACTTAATCCACTGCTCATAAATGCTCCCAGGGTAGAAAATTGGTGCACGGAAAAATAGCATATCACTTTTGAGTTGTGACAAGGTAAGACTATCCATCCATTACTATTCCTTTTCCAAACCTGCTGGGCAAATTGCAAAATGGCAAAGAACATCTTGGCAGGTGTGGACAGGCTGGAAAGCAGCAGTTTTCCTTCCTCTTAACCTCAAGGGCATGTGAGCTTGGCACCGCTTAATATAGATGTAACTGGGAAGACACTTTGTCCTTCTCTTCTCCCATTCATCACCCAACACACACACACACACACACACACACTCACATACCTTCTCATCTCTAGAGATTTGCTCTAAACAGCAGTACATATATTTGTCATTGCTACTTTTTTGACTACAGAGATGGGGATGAGGTTGAGGATTTGCTATGAGGTGTTAAAATATAAATTATAATTTCAGAGCTTATGCTGGTTCTTTATGCAATGAAAGTTGAAGCCCTTCATTCATTTATTCAATAAATACTTAGAGCGTTTTCATTTCAAGCCAGGTACTTCTCTAGGTTCTAGACACATTAAGTAATAAAACCAATTCCCCACCCTTATCTTACATTATAGACTAGACTAGGAGACACATAATAAATAGATAAAGAGGAAAGTATATGGTATGTCAGAAAGTGATAAATGCTACAAACCATGAAGCTGGCTGATGTAATGGAGATAAAGTATGGTATAGACATATGTGTACATGTGAGCACATGGGTTCAAGGGCTCTCTTGAATGGGGTGGTTTTAGGACATCTCTCTGAATATATGAAATCTGATCAGAGTCTATATTGGTTTCCTGTCCCTGTTGTAGCAAATGACCACAAACTGGGTGGCTTCAAACAACAGAAATGTATGCTCTCACAGTTCTAGAAGTCAGAAATCCAAAACTAAGGTTTTGGCAGGACCATCGTCCCTTCAAAGCACTAGGAAATCTGTATTTTCCCACCTTCTGGTGCTTATCACCACTTTTTGACTTGTGACTGTACCCCTCCAATCTCTGCTCTGTGGTCATGTTACCTACTTTTCTGTGTATGTCTTTTTTCCCTCTGCCTCTCTCTTACAAGGTGCTTGTGATACATTTAGGGTCCACCCACAGAATCCAGGATAACTCTTTAAGACACTTAACTAAAATACCCTTTCCCCCCAAAAAAAGGAACATTCAAAGATTCTAGAGATTAGGCCATGGATATCTCTTTTGTGGGGGAGCATGATTTATCCCACAACAGAGACCCAAATAATGTAAGTAATAAATAGGAAATCCGGAGGAATAGTGTTTCAGTCAGAGAGAACACCATGTATGATGGCTCTGAGCCTAGAGCATGTCTATCATGCTAAAAGGAGGACAAGTAAGCCAGTGTGGCTGGGTTGGAGATAATGAGAATAAGAAGGTGCAAGAAAAAGCTGAGAAATATCTAGTGGCAAGATCATGTGGGGCCAGAAAGGATTTCTGCCTTTCTGCTGATATGAGAAGTCACTGGAAGATTCTGAGTATAAGAATAATATGATCTGTCTTGTGTTTCAATATGAGGACAGTGCTTAGGTGGCAGGAGTTGGGCACAAGCTCCAACTTACCAGACCATTGATGGATTTTGAGGGAGGTGCAGATATGCCTATAAACAGCCTTATGGGATGTGCCATACTAAAATTCTCTAGTAAAAAATATACAAGCAGGGGCACCTAGGTGCCTCGGTTGGTTAAGTGCCTGCCTTCGGCTCAGGTCATGATTCCAGAGTCCTGGGATAAAGCCCTGTGTCAAGGCTGCCTGCTCAGTGGGAAGTCTGTTTCTCCCTCTCCCTCTGCCTCTCTCTCCACTCCTACTTGCTCTCTCTCTCTTTAAATAAATGAAAGAAAGAAAGAAAGAAAGAAAGAAAGAAAGAAAGAAAGAGAAAGAAAGAAAGAAAGAAAGAAAGAAAGAAAGAAAGAAAGAAAGAAAGAAAGAAAGAAAGAAAGAAAGAGACAGGTGGGAGGTTCCATGCTGGTGGCAGGGTAGGGGGAGGATGAAACAAGTGTGGTAAGAGGAAGACGAGCTGGGATCTAAGGCAGGATGAGGAGCTGGGGGCATGTGGCAGGGATAGCTCATTTTTAATTTTCAGTTATTTCTACACAGTTCCTATAATACCTCCTTTCCATTCCATCTCCATGTGCAACTCATCTTTCTGAGCCCTCTTAAGGTCAGCTGGGTCCTCTTCCCCAGCACTGTCTGAGAGCTCATTCAAGTCCTTCTTTTCCTCCTTCACAGCAAACTTGCCCCTCTTAGACCTCTCTTTCTTCCTCTCAGCCTCTTCCTCGGCTTCTTCCTCATCAGAGACCCCAAGAGTCTGCTTCCAACTAGGAGTGGTTGGGGGAGTTTACTGGGTGGCTCTGGCTTCTTGACCACTGGGGTCTTGATGGCTCTGGGAGCAGGGACCTCCCGAGGGCTCTTGGAGTTGGGTAGCAGAGATGGTGACAGTGGCTGCACCATAGGAGTGGGCTGGGGCGCAGTCTTAACTGGTGTGTTAGCAGGCTTTCTGGGTGCTTCAAGTGGTTGCAGCAGCCTGGAAGTACTGGCCTCCTCCCAAACTGCCAGGGTAGAAGGCTTTGGGGGTATTGCTGATAACAGGAGCCTTTCGGGGCTGGCTAGCTGGCCTGGGAGCCTGCAGGGAAGGAGGTCTGCTTGGGGCATTCTTGATCACAGCAAGTAAAGGAGGCGACCGAGGTCATTGAGGTCTATGTGCAGGTTCCTCTGTAGAAGGTCTGGTGGTCACTTCCAAACCTTCCATTCCAAACCTTCAGTCAAGATCTGCTACCAAACATACCGACCTTGGCTTAGGTTCCTTTGGATGAAAGCAGTCCTGACTGTTCAAAGTACTGTGGGACTATTATTTGGAATCTGAACAAAAGTCAGGTCAATGTGAATTCAAAGTTCAGTTCCAGGGTCATTTGGGGTGGATGTAGGAGAGCAAAAGATACTATGAAATGAGTTACACATAAAATAATAATAACCAACCATCTAGAGCATGGGACAATGCAGTCACAGTCACAGGGCAGAACCTTGCATCCCTTATTGGACAACCACATCCTACTTTCCAGCTGTCATGGGAAGAGCAGTGCCTGGTGGAAAAGTAGCTCATGGTAGCTGTGAAGAAGGGACAGATATAGTCCATCTTTTGGGGGCCACTTAGTATGAGCCAGGCTTTTTCCATAAATTTCACTTAATTTAGTGCTAAGTACAACCTCAGAAACCAACTGTTATTGTGGCCATCTTATAGGCAAGGAAACTGAGGCCTGGGGAAATAATGTAAACTCTCCAAAATCACATAGCTAATAAACAACATAGTTGGGATTTGCACTGGGCCTTTCTGATTCCAAAAAGCCCATGTTCTTTCATTTATATGAGACTGGTATCCTGAGGCCTGGTTAAGAAATTCCAGTCCAAGAATATCTTACTTCTCTGGGCATCTAGTGACTTAGTTCAGACATTGAACAAAACCAGCATTTTGGATTCCCTGAGGTAGGCACAGTCCCAAGCTACCCCCAGCTTACGACTGCCTGCCCTGACCCCCCAGGACAGTGCCTAGGATGAGATCTCACGCTGGGGTTATGTCATTTTGCAGATGTGATCGAGGTTACTAATGGGTTAATTCTGAGGTAATCAAAACAGGTGTCATCCAGGTGGAACTGATTTAACCACACAAGTCCTTTAAAAGCACTGTTCTTCCTAGCTGGAAGCAGAGAGATTCTAAGCATGAGAAGACTTGAAGTACCTTTGCTGGCTCTGAAGATGGAGAAGAGCCATACATAAGGAATGGAGGAGAGCGGCCTCTGGTCGTTGAGAAGAAACCCCAGTCAACAGCCAGCAAAGAAACAGGATCTTCAGATCCACAACCACATGGAACTGAATTCTACCAACAACCTGAATTAGCTTGGAAGTGGATTCTTCCCTAGACCCTCCAAATAAGAAGCCAACTGGCCAATAAAATTAGACTTTGGCTTTGAGACCTTACACAGAGAACTCAGTGGAGCCTACCTGGCTTCATACTGCGGAGCTGTGAGATGATAGATGGGTGTTGGTTTAAGCTGCTACATTCATGTGTAATTTGTTACACAGATTGGAAGATCAACACACCACCTTGGTCTCTGCCTGTGCTGTGATGCTGACAAGGAAAAGGAGAGGAGAGAAAGAAGCCCTTATCAGTTCCTCTGGGCAGGCAGAGGAACAGCCCAGACCATTTTAAATTTGTATCAACCCTTTCTCCCAGCCAGGCTGGGGCACTTGTACAGAAAAAGCTGCATTATTTTTCTTTTGTAAACATATGCTTTATATTAATATCTTCTTTTGTCATCTTTTCTTCCTTTATGTATCCTGCTGCAAAGCTTTAAAGGTAAAGCACTATTTGGAAATGTCATCATACAAGGTTGGGTGCCATCAATGACATATTTCAATTGCAGTTCCAGAAATTATCTGAAGGGACAGGGAAACTACCCCCTCCATGTGCCCACATGAAAGTTACATACACACTGCAAGATTATTTACCAACTAAGGTGGTCAATATATTTATCTCTGAAGCCCTGGTTGGAGTCATAATACTCTGAAATAAGTAGTTTTCTTTTGAAAATTAACCACATATCCTGTGGCTGCTTTGGCTTAGACCATCTCCTGAGCATCTCCCTCTTTGGTTGAAATAATTCAAATCTGGATGTTATCAACATGGATAAATGACCTTGCTCCCAATTTGCTTTCTAAGGAAATCAGTTCTTTGAACTCCGTGTTCACTTCCCTTCAGCAAACGTCTCTTGATAACTGTAAATATTTTTTCAATAAAGAACCTGCTGCTCCAGATTTGTTAAAACTGGTTTAACAATGTGTTTCTATTCCTGTATCAAATGTTAAAGTAGAAAGAATGTTGAGTATTATGGGTAATTTGTGTTAGTGAAAAGTATATGTGTGTATGTGTGTGTGTGGGGGGAGAACGTGAGTGTATCTGTGTGTGTGTGTGTGTGTGTGTGTGTGTGTGTTTCATTTGTTTGGAAGAAAAATGAAGTGTTTGAAAAATAAATTTTAATTCATAAGTAAATCCTATTTATTTAAAATATATGCTGCAAAATCATTTGTGCAATTTTACTCAATGGCTTTGCTGTATCATATCAACACAGTTACATTTTGTTCTGTGATTTCAATTAGCACATTTTTATGTGTGTTTGTCATTTTTGTTGAACCATGTGCCAACTTCTTTAATTATATTTCCTCTTTTTGATGCTACCATTAGCTATGGAGTTGAGTATTTTATTTACTTCAAAAAACATGTTTTTGAGCAGCTACTACATTCCAAGCTCTTAACCAGCTGTCAGGGAGGTAGGAATGAATAACGCAGTCTGTGCCCTGAAGATGCTCATAATTTATAACAATGGTTCTCCGTGTGTCCCAGGGATAAAGACCCAGAATTCCTCATGCTCAATGCAATTACCACAAAGTGCTCGTATTGTATACTGAAATAAAACAAACACTATAATATTTTATGATAAACGAGACATGATTTTATATCAGAGTCTACTGTAGACAAGTGTTTGTGGGTACCAAAAACTTGAAAGAAAGAAAAAAAGAAAGAGAATAGGAGAAAAAACAAAGCACAAGGGACAATTATACAACTGAATTTTTTTTCTTGTAAATTTAAAAAGAGCCATTGCTATTTTAGTTCATAATGGTTTGGGGGGTCACTGTTTCATTTAGGAGAAGTTAGTATGTAAATAAATTGAAGATGGCGTGTTAGAAACCCTTATGAAGTTTAGCTTTCAGGTGAAACACTGCTTTCTGCCTGTGTTTTTCTCCTTCTCCAAAAGTTTCAGTTCCTCTCTATTGCATATAGGTCAGAAACTAAGCTTCTCACTCCCACCTGGTATCCAGCTATCCATATTCCGGCCCATACCCTCTACGGTCTCCCAGTTCACTCCCTGCATTCTCTGCTTCTGCTGCACAACTGCCTCTGATACCCATTCCCACTGCAACATGCTCAGTGTTCTCCACCATGCCTTTTTAAATGATGGGCCTTCCCTGGTTGCCCCGTCTGATCAAGAAGCAAGCCCAACTCGAATCCATGAGTCTTCCTGGATTTCTTTACCTTTTCAACAACCAGAGTAAATCCTTTCACTCCTAATTTTACATTTCATTGTTAACACTTATAAAATTGTCCCCTGCAGTAGCAGTAGTAGCTGCCAATTACTAGCCAATATGCACCAAGCACAATTCTATAATCATACACATATTGGGAGGAAAAAACACAGACTCAGGAGGTACTGCTGGAGGTACCTGCATGGTAAGTAGCAAAGCCACAACTGGATTCCCAATCTCTCTGCTTCCAAACAGCACTGGCATTATACTCACAGACTCCCTTCACGATCTAATCTTCATGAGAAGGTAGGCAGAAATGTCTTCTTCCTACCATTGTGCCATATACCTGGCAGCTACTCAAAATACATCTGTTGAATTTACATTAGAGCGAAGATAAAAGGTAATACCCACTTTCCCCAACTCTTACTAGCAAAGTTTAAAATGACTGATACTATTCAGTACTGGTAAGTAAAAGAAAAATTTTAAACTCCTTAATTCATTATTAATGGGAGTGCTAATTAACACATCCAGTTTAGGACTATATATTAGAATAAAAATGTACATGCCCTGATATGCAATTCCACTTTTAGAAATCTCTTCCAGGAAAATCAATCAAGTGCAAGGATATCTGCATAAGTCTATTTATTGCAGTATCATTTATGGTAGTAAAAACTTATAGGCAATCTAAGTGTATATTAATAAGGAATAGAAAAATCTCTTAAGGGATGGTGTATGATGAAGTATTCTGTAGATATTAAAAATGTTAACATATACAAATATTGAATCATCATGTTGTGTACCTGAAACTAATATGTTATATGTCAATTATACCTCAATAAAAATAAGAGGTTAATGTAGATCTACATGTGAAAAGGTGGAAGGGTGTTCACAATCTATTGCTGAATTGACAAAAGCAAGTGTCAGCATAATGAATAGAGCATTATCCTGTTATTCTCAAAAAGAAAAAAAAACCCCACAACTTTGTTCTGTTTTTTTTTAACCCCTACCCCCACCCATACACAAAAGGTAAACATGAATTTCTCAAGATTGCAACTAGTATTGTTTTTCTTCTTAGAATCGTGGTTATGGTCCAACAATGATGACTACTAAGTACCCTACATTCTAAAGAGAGCCACCAGCATCTGGTCATGGCCACCTCTCTCTAAGCCATGCAAGAAACAGCCAGAATGCCCTACTACTATTAGCCATTTGCCTCCTTTCTCGCCTCCTCCAGCCAGATTAAGAAGAGTTGCTAAGAGATTATTAGCCTTGGGATGTATACAAGGGTTGAAATGAGAGCTTTGTTGTTCTTCTCCCTAAAGGTGAGAGGTGTCCAAGGGAAGATAAAACTTTAAGAGAGTCCATCTTAAGATAACCAATGTCTGCATAAAGGGGAGACTGGGGTGATTTTTCTTGCTGAATGTCAGTCAGGGGAAGGGAGAACAAGAGGAACAGATGCAGGGAATCATGTCCCTAGAGAGGGTTGGGGAGAGTGGATGAGGGTAGAGGCTACAGTCAGGACCTATGCAGTATCCAGGGATAAAGATGCAGACAGAGACATATCAGAGAGATGTGAGGTGACGGTCACCAGCTGGGAATCAACTGGAAGAAGTGGCCAGATGCCTTAAGGGGCTGTCAGTGCTGAGGAATCAACTTATTGCCCACATTGCCTGTAGGAACCACTACTTATCCTCAGGGGGCTGGACACAGCTACATCAGTGAGTTTGTCTAACCAAAGAGAGGAATGTAACCTCACCCTGTAAGGTAAGGAGTTTTTAGATTGTTCCAGCTCTCCCTCCACTTCTTCCCCAAACCGTGGAAGTTTTGTGATGAGGAAAGAGAGTTGGGGAAGTATCTTGCACCCAAGTTATTTGCTTTCCTCAAGTACCTAGTGCTACTGCTAGGGTGAAGAGAGAAGTGCTTTAAATTGAGTTTGAAAGTAAAATTAAAAATAACAAACAGGGGCACCTGGTGGCTTAGGTGGTTGGGCATCTGACTCTTGATTTAGGCTCAGGGTTGTAAGATCAAGCCCTCTGTTGGGCTCTCTCTCTTTTCCTCTCTCCGTCCCCCTCTCCCCTAACCCCCACTTGTATGCCTTCTCTCTCTCTCTCTCTAAGACAAAAAACAAACAAACAAAAAACAGAACTTCTTTTATCCATTTACCAGACTGAAATTTTTAGTGACTCAAAGTGGCTGAAAATTATAGGAGTGGACCAATATATCACTAAAGGAGCCCGTACCCAGAGGTGAAGTAAGAACAACATAATCTAGTTAGAGATGATTACTGGAATTAATAAAACCTTTCATGCCTATGCCTAATGGATCAATAAACTGGGTTTGTGTGTGCACACACACGTATACACAGTGGTATGTGCCTAGCAAATGGACTATAGCATAAGAGTCAGCAAGCTTTTCTGTAAAGGGCTTTGTGGCCATACTGGCTGAGTCACAATTACTCAACTCCACCATTGTAGTGCTAAAGTAGCCGCAATAATATGTTCAGTAAGGAGTGTGGTGATATTCCAATAAAACTTTATTTATAAAAAGAAGCAACAGGCTGGATGCGGTTCACAGCTCTGGTTGGATGCAGTTCACAGCTGTGGTTTGCAAACTTTTGCCTAGAAGAACTGGTATGATACCCATCAAAGTGTTCATCTTTAAGGAGTGGGGCGGGTGGTTCCACATAAATGGCTTTTAACAGCTGGGTCAATGGGACTCCTTTGAAAGATTTTCTTGGGGATGAGAATGGAAATGGATGTTACTACCTAGTGCAGGGGAACCAGCTTGTTATTCCACTGGTGTTAAACAGCACCAAAGGGCAAAGGGGGCAGTATGGACAGAGAGCTGAAGGTAGGGGTTTTAGCAGGTGATAACAGATAACACCAAGGTAAAAACAAAACAAAAACAATAAAAAAAAAAAAAACGTGGCCTCTCAGGGAGGCAGCAAGGCCTTTCAGGGGACGCCATGTACTTGCCAATGTCAAGCAAGGGGTCATGGTCAGTGCTTTCCATATGAGCTGGTCACTTCCCCAATGGCTATGAGAAGCCCTGTGTGGCCCACAGTGTCCCCTTCCAGGGGAACCCACATCACATCAGTAGATTCATCCATGACTAAGGCACGGTAGTAGCAGCAGCAGCAATGGACACTGAAATGTTTTCTGTATGCCATTTTAGGCAATTTTTCTATGATGCCCACAATCTTGCAGCAGATAAATATTGTTAAGAATTTCTAAAAAGGGAGATCATAATTCCCTTTGACATGATTCTTGTGAGGATCAGAGATAATTCACTAACTCCCCACTATGGCACTTGACGTGATGCTGGTGTTGACTAAGTGATAGTTGTTGAATTAGGACACTTTTTATTTATCAGCATCCAGGAAAAGTTTGAACCAGGGCACAGAGATAGAACAGACAGACATGTACTGCAGGCCTTTTTATTTTATTTTTTTTATATATTGCAAGTCTTGATAAAGCCTCTATAAGACAATGTGCACGTCCTCCAGCTGGGAAAAGGGAGAAGATATTTGTGGGCTGGGCCAATTCTCATCTCTATTTCATGGTGCAAAGCCTAATGCCCAGGACATGAACATCCTTAACACTGGTCCAGGTGAGAAGCCCAAAGAGAAGAATTTGGGTATAGTCCCTGGGTAGCCTGATAAGGGCCTTAAATGGAGAAATTAAAAAATGTATTAACAAATGCAGAGAGAGGTAAGTAGACTTTGAAAATTCAAACTTGGAAGCAAACTGTTTTTACTAGTGGAAACCAATCCACTTCCAATCCTAACGAATTTATTTTTAAAAGCATATGTATACTTTCTTTACCTGATAGCTTCAGCTTACCTAAAGCCTTTGTAGCTTATAATTCTAGATGTTTGTATTTCCCACTGTCTCGTGGGTTCTTCATGTTGCTTTCTTTTGCATCTTCTCACAACTAATATCCTCTTCTTTGTGCCTTTGCTTCAAACTCTCCAAGGGGAAGAATATGACTGGTCCAATATGTTCACTCATAGACCTATTAGGCAAAGCATTCCTCCAGGCTCCCTCATTGCTATCTTGCAACCTTGAGTTAGATTTTTCTAGTAAACCAGTGGCCCCACAGATGGCATGGTCATGTGGCAGAGACTGTAGGAACCCAAGCAGAAAGAAATATCTTGGATTACTCTCCTTGCAGGGAGCTTTGAGTGGAACCAAATGATGCTGGGGTTTCATGAAAGCCCTGTCAGCATCCATAGATGGTCGTCCCACAAAAAAAGAAGCAAGCTGCCAGATGTTTGGCCCGAATCCATCTGTATTAGTTTCCTAAAGCTGCCATAACAACTTATCATGGCTTACAACAACAGAAATTAATTTTATCACACTTATGGAAACCAAAGTCCAAAATCAAGGTGTTGGCAGGGCCATGTTCTAGCAGAAAGCTCTGGAGGAGAATTCCTCTTTGCCTTTTCCAGCTTTTGGTGGCTGGGAAAGTTCCTTGGCTTATGGCTGCATAACTCCAATCTCTGCCTCCATCTTTGCATGGCCTCCTTCTCTGTGATCTCTTCTCTATATGTCTTTTATAAGGACACCTGTTTTAGGATGTAGGAGCCAGCTAGATAATCCAGGATAATCTCATTTCAAAATCTTTAAGTCAGTTACATCCGCAAAGACTTTTGTTTCACAGATAAGGTCACATTCACACGTTCCAGGGATTAGGATATGGACACATCTTTTGGAGGTCAATATTCAACCTACTTAAATCAACAAAGGCTAAGACATAACTATGAAATATTCAACATTAGTCCAACCTCTAAACAGCCTGGCACATGTTAGGAGCTCAACAAATTTGTTGAATGAATGAACTAAGGAGCACCTTTATTTTGCCAGTTAGGAAACTGAGACCTGGAGACGTGATCTAGCCAAGATCATACATCTAGGTTAAGTCAAAGCTTGAACTGAGCCTAGCTCTTTGTCCTCATTCTGAGGCTCCTGAAACCCTGGTAATCTCCTGCCTTATTACTGCTGCCTTACAAGTGAGTATAACTGAGGTTCAGAGAGGCTTGTCCAAAGTCATTTGTTAGCTTGTATCACAGTCCACCTAGTTCTCCAGAATCCCAGGCCAAGCAATTTCCACTTCGTTCTACAACCTTGAAGGATTTCTGTCACCAAGTCTGGAAAAGAAGTCTGAGGAAGTAAAATGAAGTTCCAGAAGATAAAAGGAGAAGACAAAGGATAGCATTCAGTATATTTTATCAGGACTATAAAAGACTGATGACAGTATCATATTTACTTCTCCACCTTTTCCTATCAAGTCCCCAAATATACACTGTTAACATATCAAGAAGGGCCAGGCCCTTGCTCAGTGGAAAAACTTCTGGAAAACTGCTTGATTTATGCTCAGATACACAGCCTGTCCACAAGTGGGGTAGCAAAATTACCTTGGAGCCATGAGAATACCTCCTGAACTCTCAAAGTTTCCCCAAAGCCTGGAAAGCAGTGTGAGAGAAAAATCAAACTTGTTTTACAGGTAAATTAAGGCCTTTTATTCACATGGTACCTTTCTTGGTTTTTCTCTGAATGCCAAATTTAAAAAGAAAAAAGAAGGAAAGAAGTTTGCTGCCTTGGCATCATCAGTACCCATACTTGGTTGCCATGACAACCTCTGACTGCTGTGCATTCTATTCATCTACTCTTTTCCCTCTCCACCAGGGAAATGGTGACCATGGGGACCATTTGCCTTCAGGAGCCTCCCATTGGTGAAACCCAACCAATACATGTGTCTAGATGGTGCCTATTTAAAAAAATATATACTGAGGATTTCAATCAAAGTCAGATTTCCTGATTTTCTTGAAACTGGACAAGTTAGAACACCCTAGGTCCTGAACTTCCCACAAGGCTATAATGGGCTCGAATTTAGTATCTGATGATACCTTCCTGGAGCACAGGTACTCTGAACTGCCCCTGTTTCTACCTGACTGCTCCTATCCTTCCTGGTACCTCGCTGAGCACACTGGAATTTGAATCCCCCACATTTTTGGTCAACTAGTATCAAATCAGTGAGATTTCACCCAAGGGTGTCACTCCTGTCACTGTCAGATGACAATTTGAAAATAAGCAAAGGTATTCAGGCCTACATACATTTAAACCTTCCAAGGTAACTCCTGCTAACTAAGGGCCCATCTGACTTATAATAGCTTGAGCTTGAATGTCAGACTAGATTTCCCTTTAGCAACCCACTGATCTCAGTTTCCATAATGCCAGAGGTTCCTGGTCCCTGACTGCCCGTCTTTTCGTCCTCCTGGACAGCTCCACTTTCAAGGTCTGCTGCAAGTCAGAATATGGGAATCTAAAAATATCTCCGTCATCACTGCGCTGACATAGTGCTTCTGTTGTTCCAAGAGCAGATTCTCTGTCAAAAGAGTAGTTTCAAAAGCCAGTTAGGTTTAGGTTCAAAAACTGCATGTGAAAGGACTTTGAGCTTTCATTGTTTCTCTCTCCCTCTTTCTCTCTCTCTGGTCATAGAAGCACTTTTTAGATGGTCTGGTTATGGCAGAAGAGTAGGAAGGCATGTGGGCTACAGTTCGGCTTAGAATGAGAAATCTTGTTTTGACTTAATGTGTGTGAAGGCATCGGTGCCTGGCATAGTTTAACGCGAAGTAGGTGCTCAAAACATGCTGAAGGGAAGACAAAGAGGCAGCACATGACATAGCAGATGTGCTTTAGTTTCTCCAGTTTGTTCTAGTGGCCACTGTTGAGTGCCACTAGGTATAAAGCATTTTTCTAGGCACAATTGAGTTTCATTCATTTGCTTATTCATGTATTGATTTCCTGATGCCTTCCTGAAGTTCCCATTCACAGTGTGATTTTAGCTCTCTGATTATCACCTTATAATCTCATCACTCACCCAAATATTCTTCAAGAGCAAAGGGCTGTTTTTACTGTTAGTAATCATCACAATGTCCTTCATGTTGAAAGGACTTCTGTTTCACATGGTATAATATAGAATCTCTTCAATCACCCAGGAAAAACCATTCCCCAGTAGCTTTTTCTGTAGGTGAGAGCAATTTACATCCTCTCAAATTTACCTAAACCCTAGAGAACTCTCTGGGACAGGTACAATGGCAGGTTATCCTCCTCTGGACTAAGGTCACTGAATGGCACTTTCTTATATCCAATAAGCCAGCATTGTGTCATCAGATCATGATCAGGCCAGCACAACTCCCAAGAGCATAATCCATGGCATGAAATCAGCCCTCAATAAGCTTTTGATAAGTGAATGAATGAATAAAGGAATGAATGCACAGAGAATGAATGAACAAACTGGGCCCCAATTTCATAAGTTAAAATGGATCCCTGAAAACTACTGGACTTCTGTTCTAGCTATTATACTAACCTCCTTCCCATCAGCAAATCTTTCTTTCTCTCAATGACCTAACTGGCACAGCTCCTCTATTTTGCTTTTATACAATAAATTTGGAATTCTGACAAGGTTCAATGCCTCCCATTCTCTGTGGCAGGGATTTGAGAGAAAATGCAGCAGGCTTCCTTCACCCTCTGACAGTGGAGCCCATGGAGACTCAAAAATATCAAATCTTCCCGACAAAATTTGGAGAAACAAGGGGGAAAATACTTTTTGTTGTTGTTTGGTTTTATCAGGAGAAAAAAACCCCAGGCACAGGGAAAGAAAGGCATTTTATTTTTCAGGTAAGAACTCTGAAAAATAACAGTGACTAACAGGTACTCTCCATCACCAGAGCCCTGGAAGAGTGAAGGAAGCAGGACGGGGTGGACGGAGAAGCTGAGCCTGTGATGTAGTTTCCCTAGAGGGGAACTGGTCCATCTGGGAGCTGAGATGGACCACCAGAATTGTCCTAAAAGAGGGCCAGGCCCTTACCACTCTTCGCTGATGAGTTGCCCCTCATCCCCTGCAGAAGGCAGTTCCAGGGGAGAGACTGAGCTATGAGCCACCAGTAGCTAACGCTTTGGGCCTTTGGGAGAATACATGCCTTGTTTTTCAAAGAAGAATTGGGTGGCACACCACAGAAATACACTGTATTGTTATCTTTATAAAGCCCAAATATTTTCTACGTCGCTATGAGCACATAAAACACACATACACGTGCACACACACACACAAATGACGGGCAGCATAACATAATAGTCAAGGACATGCATTGTGGAGCCAACCTTGGAAATTTACGTAGTCTTTCTGGGCCTTGGGTGCTTCCTTGGCTAAAATGGGGGAATGGTGACAATAATGCCAATCATAGAGGCATTTACTCATAGAGGATTAGATGTGCCAATTAATGTAAAGTTCTGAGAACAGAGTCTGAAAGACAGGTTTAGTTACTTGCTTGTGCCATTCAATAATGATTTTGGACAAGCTTCTCTGTTACTCATATAGATGTAATTCATTCTTTTTTAGTGACTGAATGGTATTCCTGAATACTGAATCCTGGATACTGGATGGTGTATAGTTGCCATAATTTCTTTAACAACCCTCTTATTGTTGTGTGTTTAGGTTGTCTCTGATTTTTTTCCCCACTACAAGTTACGTAGTGTGAACATCCTTGTACATCAACATTATACACGTGAAGACTGCTAGAAGACAGATGCTTGAGGGTGGAATGGTTTGTCAAAGGGTTAACCTGTTTAAAATTTGAGAGGCACTGTTAATCACCCTCTGAAAAGCCTGTGTAATTCTGACTTGGACTTTAGGTAGCATCAGGAGATGAATGTCCTTCCCCTACTTCTACTACTTGCCTCATTCACTAGACAGCAACACTGGATATTTAAAATTGTTTATACTTTTGCTAGTCTAATAGGTGAAAAAATTTTTTCCTTGTTTTAATTTGCATTTCAATCAATTCTTGATAAATAAGCCTTTTTTTCTTATGTTTCTTAGCCACATCTGCATTTGTGACTTGCCTAACTTTTGTCCTTTATGTCTAGGTTATCTTTGTTGATGTATTTTTTAATCTATGTATTGTAAATAGTTTATATAGCTCTCTCACTTGTCTTTTTACCTTTTGAGTTACCTCTCAACTTACAAGGGTTACATTTCCATGTCTAAAATCTGCCAGTCTTCCTTCAAGCATCTAGATTTGAAGTTCTGTGCCTGTAGGAGGTGTGAAGGGAGAGCCACCACTCAGTCAGGTTCAGACACAAGCCCATTTTATTCTCAGAACTGCAAGCTCTATTACTGGCCTTGAACTCTCCATCTGCCTGGAGGAGTCAGTTTCTTTTTGTGTCATTCCTGTTTTTCTTTTTTTAGCCCAGCCCTGGTTATTAAAATCTTAAACAAGGGCTAGTCCCAAATCCCATCTCACAGCATCTTCCTCATGATCTTCCCCTCCTCTTCTGTCTAATTCCACTTCCTCTTTTCACTTTTGACTATGCCCATCTTGGCAGAGATCGGCCCCAGGAATGACAGTCCCTTGTGCCATCATCTGGCTTGTGATCATTCCTCTGCCAGCTTCCACTGCTGGTGTCATCCCTATTTGCCCTAGAACTGATGATAACAGTTATATTGGTATGTGTTGAGGTCTGCACAGTGGGGAGGTGGAAAGGAAGTGTCCCTACGGTCAAACTGGCACAGTGAATTGTGAGTGGTTTCTGCTGATGTGGAGGCACCTGAGGAGTGCATGATTGTTAAACAGCATCAATTCCTGCTGCCCTCTGGCATGGAGGGCCTCCTCAGTGGCAGCTACATCTCCCTTTGGCCCTTGTCAGGGGGTACATGCCACACTCCTCATAGGTTACACATCATGGCTCCTGTCTCACAGATAAACTCAAAGCTCCATCAGCAAGGGTTATAAGAGTGAGGTGGCCCTCTTCTGTGACCCCTTAAGGTCTATAAGGAACTTGGACAGGGTGCTACTGCCTCCTCACTCACTCTGAGCCACCATCCTATCATGTCTCACTGGTTGGGATACTCTGGCAAGCCTCCTGTCTCCAAAGTAAAAGCCCTTTGCGATGTGTCTTGGAGGGAGATGTAGGGGAAGGGAGAACAAACAACTCACCAACTGTTCTTTACTCATGAAAATGAGACTCTTCCACATTCTCCCCACATATATATGGGGTTTGGGGAGGGTGAACTGTCCCACACAGTTCTGAAGTTCTGCAGAGGTGTGCAAATCCTACATTCCAGAGATCGGTCAGCTCTACAGCACTGGTCCAGGATATCTGTGATTCTGTGACTTAGCAAGAGAAGACTGATCATGAGAATAATGGTAAAGATAGTAATGATTGATAGTAGTTGTCGAACATTTTCTGGAGTTCGGCTTTTGGTGTGATAGAATAAGTGGCCAACAGACCAATCTCCACAAACAACAGCTATAAACATTAGACAAAATATAAAAAAGCCAAAATAATTTCAAAGGCTCTACAGAGTTCACAAAGGCAGGTGGATTTGAGACAGGAGCTAAAATTTGAAAGAAGAGACTGACAGAAGGTAAGTACCCCATTTTGTTGTAACTTTATCCTAAGGGGGAGATCACAATCATATTGTAGACATAGGCCAGCTGAAGGAATAAGGGAAAACCCACTACCATTCTGGTATGAGAACATCAGAAATAGCACCCAGGGTGACCACAGTCTTTGGAAAGGAAAGAGGGAAGCCCAGGAAGAAGAATGACAGAGTAGAGGAGCCTTAATTTCTATGTGTCAACTCTGCCCAAACCTTTGGTTCATTCCTGAACTGTAGTATGAGGCAAACTGCAAACCACCCAGATAAAGGAAAAAAGGGTTCAACTGAGATTTGTGCTGCTATCTACCATAATCAAGACAGGGTGTGCAACTTTAGTCTAAGTATGTTATTGCCTGCTAAAAACAAAAATAAAAAATGAACAACAACAAAACACTCTTTAGAGAAATATAACAGAATCCAGAATCTCTACAACAATATAATGGCTAAAACACAATTCAAAATTTCCCTATGAAATAAAATTTCTTCTTAGGGGTTGCTGTAAAATTTACACAAGATGATGTATTTAATGCAGTATTTGCAAAGTGCCTGGCATGCAGCTAATGGATGAATAACAATTTAGATCTGCTGGGATGTGGAGGAGGTATCACAGGAAACACTGCCAGGAGACTGCCTGATGTAGTAAACACTCTAAGCTGGAAGAGAAGGCACATCTATCATTACCAGTGCATTTAGGCTCTAGAACTCTAGGGGGTTAGGGAGAGTTGTAAATTGAGAAGGAGATCAGCATTTAAGTTATCTGTCAAGGTTGCCAGTGAGTTTGGCAGAGGAGAAAAATTTTTTTTTGTTTTTTAGATTTTGTTTATTTATTTGAGAGAGAGAGTGAGTGAGCATAAGCAGGTGGCAGGGCAAAGGGAGAAGGAGAAACTGACTCCCTGCTAAGCAAGGGGCCTGACATGGGGCTCAATCCCAGGATCCTGGGATCATGACCTGAGCCAAAGGCAGATACTTAACTAACTTAGCCACCCAGGTGCCCCAGGAGAGGAAACAAGTTTTAAGAAAGTGCATTTAAAAAGCCAAATGGGGCAGCCCACTGGCTCAGTGGTTTAGCGCTGCCTTTGGCCCAGGGCGTGATCCTGGAGACCCAGGATTGAGTCCCACATCGGGATCCCTGCATGGAGCCTACTTCTCCCTCTGCTTGTGTCTCTGCACCTCTGTGTGTGTGTGTGTGTGTGTGTGTGTGTCTCATGAACAAATAAATAAAATCTTAAAAAAAAGAAAAGCCAAATGTGGAAATGATAGCAACCAGGAGGCCAGTCCAAAGAGTACAAGGAAAGTAAAAACTATATACAGGTACATGGCAAGGCTAGAATAAAGACAAGAGCAGGGCCAACCATGAGGAAGTAGGCTAGAGGCAAGGATTTGAGAGATCTGAAAAACAGGTTTGGGTCAGATTCATAAGCTGTAGTTCTATAGGTTTCCCCTGTGATGATGGGGAACAGTCCGCCTTTTCATGAAGGCCTCCTAGCTCTGCAACCTCAGGTTCTTTATTCCTTTATCCTTTTAAGGAGAGAACACTGAACAGGCTGATATGAGAGTTACCACTACCCTCAATGGGTAAAACAAAAATAATCCAATGGTTGGCCAATAGAGTGGGGATGTCTTATTCTAGGTAAGGAAGGATCATCTGTCCAGTTCAAGATCAAAGCCAGCTCAAGGCAAAGTTTAACCCTCTCTAACATGACCCACCCTATATTCTGTCAAATAAAAAATATATTGACATAATTTGGTCTGTGTGGATAAATCTCCTTGTCTGGATACTCCCTATCAGTGTTAGATTAATGTTCTACTTTCATATTGAGAAGAAAGAGACGCCATAAAAATGCCGAATCTTAGCAAAGATTCTTCTGTCTCCATTGACTGTGATATCATGACCCTGGAGAAATATCCCCAAAATCAAATCTCTCATTTGGGACTAACAAAATTCTTAATATTGTCATCATAAGTTGGTAACAGACTGAAGAGAAATGTCACCTGATGGTGCTTACTCAACAGGATTTTAGTTTTTTCTTGTCTCCCTGCTTTCTCCCACCAAACTACCTATCTAGTATAATTGAGCAGGAATACAACTTCAATATGTGGCACTGACTCAAAAATTTCCCAAGGTATCCCCATTGTTATAAGACTAAAGAGAAAATTCTCCATCAGATTAACTTTCACTGGACTCAAACTCTAGAAATTCCTTGTAAAAACCAAGGGAATCTTGTTGGTCCGCAGCCTTGCACAGCTCCTTTTAAACAACCAAGCCCCCAGGCACCAAAGGCAATTGGATGTGCCGCTTTCCACCAGTATGCTCAGACTATATGGAGCTGCGACCCCACTTCACCCCATGCTTTGCTCTCTGATGCCCATTTGTCCCAGGTTCAGCTTGACCTTCTTTCCATTTTACTTCCTTGATCTTCAGAATGGACACTTTATACTGGTTCTTAGCTTGACTGTTGGTTCCCTCTGACTGCATTTCTCCTCATCACAGTGACTGTCTTGGCTTTGGTGATGCCAATTTAAAACCCTCATCGTGTCCAGTCTAGCCCAGCTCCAGGGATTTTCTACAGACCACAGACCCTCGAAGCCATGTTATTTTTAATAATGGTTGTGGAGTGACACCTGGAGACATTGACCTTTTGGAACACAACTCTGAGGTTAAATTTCTTTCCTTAGAGTGGTAACTCAAGAAGTACATTAGCAATGGAATCTCTTTGAATTCCTTTGTCAGAGTCCTTGCACATTGAGGCAGAGACTGTTCTTCTGGAAATGGTTACTCTTTCCAGCTACATGAAAGATGGGATAGTGTCAATGTTATAGACATGGTCTTTCCGGGTAAGGAGGCACGGGAAGGCTCTGCCTTATTATTACAACATATAGTGAAGGAAGAAGACACTGCCATCCCCTGGCAGTGATGATGATGATGGCAGAACATCATCTGTGGGGCCTCCAGGGTTAGCATACTATGTTCATTACCAAGCTACAGCTGGCCTTGTGAAAGGAGAATATACTTGGAGTAAGACCAACCTGTGTGCTCCTGAAGCTTTGAGACTCAAATTCCTCATGTGTAAAATGAGTATGTCACCCAGTAGGTGTGTGTGTGTGTGTGTGTGTGTGTGTACTCACCCACATACAGACGCATTAGTATTATTGTTATTGTGACATTGTGCCAAGTACTCTTCCAATCATGTTATAAATGTTACTTCATTTAGTCTCTATAATATTATAAGGCAGGTACCATTGTTACCACCTCACTCTACAGATGAAGCAACTGAATAACACAAGGAAATCAGGCTGCTTTTGAAGGATATACAGCTAGTAAGTAGCAGAGTCTGGATTTGAACACAGCAATGCAGCTCCCGAGTTGGTGCTCTTAACCACTGCCCTCTGTTGTCCCCCATGTGGTACCCCCAATAGTTGGTACTCAGCGAATGAGGGCAATTATAACAATCACTGTAATTATATCCTCACCACATACTAAAGGCAATTTCACAATGCGTTGTCTGTTCATTCAACTAGCAGATTATGTAAATGTGCTGAGTGCTTGTATAATGCAAATGTGCTTACAAAATGTGAAATATAAATTAAATCATTTATCTCTCCATGCAATTCTGCAATATCTATGCCCATTGTAGCAGCAGCACCTGGTGCCCCGTGGGTGTTATGCGAATGCTTATTAATTTGTGGCTCACACTGGTTGTAGAACATAATGATATAAATATTATCATTAATATTACTATTGTCAAAAATAAGAATTCCATACTAAAAAGATCAAGTGCCACTGGAATACAAGTGTATAAAAGCCCAGACTTAATGACCTTTCCAAAGTCTGGCAAGTTCTAAATTCTGAAGCAGACACTGGGTCGTCAGCTTTGTTCTGCCCTGTAATGGTCTAAGAGGTTTGTTTTTGTCTTTGAGAACTCATATTTTCTGAGAAATTTGACATTTCTCCCTCTCAGTCTTGCTCTTAATTTTGGCCACTTCAGAAATTTGACAAGGGGATGCAAAGTCATCACTTGCCCATACCTGCCATTAACACTTGATACAGTTCACCTTCAGCATCTGGGTTAACCTCTATTAGAGAAAGCTTGCAGAACTAGGACCCTAATAATCACTAATGCACAATGTACCAGGCCGCAATGTACTAGCTCACCCTTCCCTTTCATGTTAAAATCACCACCCTAACTAAGTGGCCCTTTGCAAAGCCAACCTTGTGACTAATGGGCCTTTGATCAGTTTGCTTCCTGACAGCTGTTCATATAAATGAATGTTTATTCCAATTAAGTAATGAACATTGATTCTTCTTACCCTCTGACTGCAAAGTGTCCCCTCATCTCAAAGCACCCCCATCATTCTTATGTCAAGGATAATATCTTCTCATTTGAAAAAACTCTGCTTGGGGGCTAGAGCATGTGCACTCTAGGACCTTTTGGAGAAAAAGAGCAAGGGTTGAAAAAGTAGTGGGAATAGATTTTCTAAAATCTGCTAGCATGATCTAGTGTGGTCAGGAAAGCTACAGTTTTTTGAGCACCTGCAATTGCTAGTATGTAAATTACATACATTATTTCATTTTAATTTTGCATTAATCTTCTAAGTATCATAAGATCCACTGCACAGAGGAAGAAAATGAAAATGAAGCCAGGAATTGGGAGGAATAGCTAAATGTCTTGCTTGTGGTTATGTGGCTGGTCAGTGACTGAGTAATGTTCAAATGGCCTGATTCTAGGTTCTATGTGACTCCCAAGTTTTATTTCCCCAACACCTAGGATGATCATTGTATCTTTCTTATACACTAGAAATAGTACTGAGTTTGAGATCTGGCTCCATTTCCTGTTAACTCCATGGCTGTGAATAAGTTGCATATCCTTTCTGATCTAGAGCTCTTCATCTGCAAAGCAAAATCTACCAGACCCCATTCTGCTTACCTGACTAAATGCCTATGAACGGGACTTGCAAATAATTGTGAGCTGTCCCAACTCACAATTATTGGTGGGCTATTGGCAGGCTTATAAAACAGGCTTTTGTTAAACTGTTGCAGTCTCTGGGCCACTCTGACACTTTGTTGCTTCTTCTCCCTGATTCTCCAAAAGCAACACTTGGGTTCACTTTGCCAAAAACAGATTTGTTTTCATTATTAGGGATGATTCTGTCTTGAAGTTGGAACAGAAGTGGCAACTGAATGTGCTTTCATGGGAATTTCAAAGATTCCCTTTTTCTTGGGGAAAGAGGAAATAGGAGCCAAAGGAACAGCAATTAAATCCGTAGTTTCAAAACAAATGCTACTAAGGCACAGATGATATCATGCAATAGTTGGAATTTCTCCTGTTTTCTCAGGCTAACAGAGCAGGGGCAGGCCTCTGAAATCTCACACCAGCTGTCAGCATCTGTTCCAGAGGTTGCCACTCCCATGCATCTCTTTGTCAAATTCCGCTCTCTCCAACCCAAATCTGTTGTACTTAGCTCCTAGCAAAACTCAGGAAATCATGAAGGAGTCTGGAGCAGATTTGGCCACGTGGGGCTCATGTGGCATCAGAAGGGTCTTACTCTATGTGGTAGTTTTCTAGGATGGAAACTCATTGATTACATAACAGTAACCATTAACTGAGGAGTCTATGTCCTGACAGATTATCCACCCAGCCCCTGCAACGCCAGGTGAGTTGACACATCCTACAGGAGACAAGAGGAAATAGTCGCCTATGCAGTCAGCATCTCTTCTCAAGTGCACTGAAATCCCTGTGTATTTTATACAGAAAGTAGACTCATCAAGAAACATCAGGCTAGAGCTAAGTGACTGTTAATAGCTGGCCATGGAGGTATAACATCTGATCTAATATCCACTTTGAGCAAAATATTTCCTGGGATTTAAAAACCAATAAGACAGCTTGATGGTTCCACAAAACATTACACATAGAATGACCATAGGACTCAGCAATTCCAATCCTGGCATATACCCTCCAATCGAAAACAAATATTTAAACAAATCCTAATACACAAATGTCTAAATACACAATAGCCAAAAGATGAAGACAACCCAAATGTTCACCAACAGAAGAATGGATATACAAATTGTAGTGTACTCATATGAGGGAATATCATTCAGCCACAAAGAGCATTAAAGTACTAACACATGCTACAACGTGGATGAACTTTAAAAACATGTTACGTGAAAGAAGCCAGCCACCAAAGGTCACATATTGAATGATTCCATTTGCATGGAATATCCAGAATCCACAGAAACAGAGAGAAGTTTGCTAGTCACCAGGGACTGAAAGGAAGAGGAACAGGGACTAAGTGCTTAATTGGGAAGGGGCTTTTGATATTTGGAGTAGACTGATGAAAATGTCTTGGAAGTAGGTAGATGTGGTTGTACAACTTTACGAATGTTGTACATTCAGAATTATTCATTTCACAATGGCTAATTTTATGTTATATGAATTTCATCTCAATTTTTAAAAATCCTACTACTAAGGATTTTTTAGTAGTAACTTTCTCTGACATGCACAAGAATAAAGATGGGTTGATGAATGGATAGACATAAGTATGTGACAAAGCACAAAGAGCAAAAAATTAATTGTAGAATCCAGGTGGTGGGGCCATGGGTGATCACTATCAAATTCAATATTTCAATGTATTTGAAATTTTTATAATAAAATATTAGGAAAATAATAAAACCTGGAACTTAAGATTCCATCAGGCAAGTTGGAAAGGAGGTACCAAAATCCTGCTCTCCAACATAGGTTTTCCTTGTCTTGCTCCTGGCCAGGACATGTTGGGAATTTGTCAGGATAAATTAGCTGGGCTTTTTCTACTATATGCATTCCTCACTTCCCCTTCTTACCCCTACTTCATTCATCTGCAGATAAGGCCATCATTTCATGATAATAACAGCTACTTACACACATCTGCTACAGCCAGACCCTCTGCCAAGAGACTTACATTCATTGTTTCCAATGCTCTTACCACTCAGAGTTGGTTACAGTTGAGAAACCTCCCATAATAATGAGTAAAACCAGACACAATAAAAATACACACATTCTATACAAGTACATTATATAGGAAGTAGAAAACAGACTAAATGACTTTATGCTGTTTAGAGGAGGATAATGCTACCCTTGATGGGTACTTGATTAGAAGGCTTGGGGCAATGTTGGGGGAAGGTGGTAGTACAGGCAGCGCTCATGGCACAATTTTGCTTCTTGATGCAATGTTGATTACAAGAGTAGATTCACTTTGTAAAGATCACTGGACTGTACTATGTTTTGCCTTTTGTGTTATACTATATATTAATAAATGTTTAATAAAACTGAATCAATGAAACATAAGTAAAATTAACTAGTAAAACCAAAAGTCGATCTGTTGAAAGATTAGTTTAAAAAATCAAAAGTCAGAAGAGAAGGACACCTGGGTGGCTCAGTCAGTTGAGTGTCCAACTCTTGATTTCAACTTGGGTCATGATTTCATGGTCATGAGATTGAGCCCTGCATTGGGCTCTGCACTGGATATGGACGCTGCTTGAGATTTTCTCTCTCTCCCCCTCTCCCTCTGCTCCTCCCTACCCCTACCTCTCTCCCTGCTTGTACTGTCTCTCTCTCTCTCTCTCTCTCTCACAAAAAAACAAAAAACAAACACACACACACACACACACACACACACACACACACAATCAAAAACTACTACAAGTAACTTTCGGAATAAGAAGAAACATAACTGCCAATATGTAGGGAGTTGTAATTTTATGGTAGCAAACTATATAGCAGGTTTATTCCAATAGCCTTCAAATGCTTGATGAAATAGATGCTTGTCTAAGAAAAGAACTAAAACTAGGATTATAAGAGAGAGCAGCCAATCACATACTTTGCTGCTGTCTGGAATCCAAACAATAGCTGAATTCACAAGTCCCTCTTCTCTTATTAACATGTGAAGGGGCCAGAGCAACACATCCACAGACTGGCCAATTAGTGAACAGCTAGGGGCCACTATGAATTGCAGGCCCCTTATTCTGCAGAAGCTATAAAACCTCGCCAGAAAAAGAAGGTGGTAGGGGGGTCACTGCGGTCAGAGTCTAAATCTATTTCTTATGAAACTGGAGCTCTGGGCCGTGTCCTTTTTACCTTCTTGAGGCCAGGTGATCACTAAGTAAGAGTAGATGGCTCAAACCTATTGAATGGATGCAGCACTATATTGCGGATGAGAATAGTATTTTTGTTGTAATAAATGTCCTTTTATTTAAAAATAGGAAACTATCTTTTGATTACTTGACAGGTAGCTGGAAATGTTACTTTTGCTGTAACTAGATTTTCAAAGAAAAGTCAACTCATATGGCATGGAGGGGAAAGAATTCAACAAATGTTAAGTTTAGGTAATAATCCATTAGCAGCTGGGCAGGATATAGTTGAGGAAATGTTTTCTCTGCAAGCTCTAACCTTGAGATAGCAAAGAAACTTCAAGCAGCAAGAGATGGGCAAGAGAATGAGATGTTGCCAACAGGATCAGAGGGACCAAAGGGAACCAGAGTTTATGATGTTGGACAACCTGAATTCCTTGTCACTTGAGAAAGGCAGTTTTTGTAATGATAGCAAAATTCAGCACAGAAATAACTGAGACATGAGTGGAGGAGGGGTTCTTTCTTGGAGTGGTGGGGGGAGGGGTTAGGAGTTATGAGGTTCTTAAAAGGGGTTTCAATTTTGTAAATGCATATACTTATATCAAAAAGTTTTACCATACTGTATGGGGGCTTCAATTTCAAAGGTAGAATCATGGAGAAGAAGGTGGTTTTTGCTTGTGATTAGGAGGAAACTAAGCATATTTGTAGGCTGAAGGGAAGGATCAAGCTGAAAATGTTAAAGATACAAAAGAGAAAGTGGAAAAAATGGATGAAGCAAGATCCTAGATTCAAGAGGATGAGACTGTGTAAACTCAAGGGAAAGGTTTGGCTTTAGAAAGGAGGCTGCTAACATCTAGCATAATCTCTGTCATTGTTGAATATTGGCCCCAGAAAAGTTATGAATATGACCTTACTTGGAAACAAGGTTTTTGCAGATACAATTAAGGATTGACATATGAGATCAATCCAGTAACTGGTGTCTTCATATGAGAAAAGAGACACACGGTCACAGAGGAGACCCATAGGGAAAAAGGTCAGGTGAAGATAGAGACAGAGACTGGAGTTGTGAGCCCCAAGCTAATGAAGCCACCAGGAGCTGAAAGAGGCAAGGAAAGATTCTACCCTAGAGCCTTCAAGGGGGAGGCTAGTCCTGCCAACACCTTTGCTTCAGGCTTCTGGCCTCCAGAAAACTGTGAGGGAATGAACTTCTGTTGTTTAATGCCACCCGGTCTGTGGGCATTTGCTATGGCAGTCCTGAGAAACTAATACAACCACCAAACTCCAGGTTAAAAATGCACCCATAAAATGAGCAAACCCAAGATACACTGACTTAGTTCAGTGTCCTCACTCACTGGTTGTGTTAGGAGGCCAGTCAGCTTAGTAAAACTTTGTCCCTGGAACCGCCATGGCTGTGTCAACCTCAGCCTTGAATGCGTCCTTCCTAGTTGACATCCAGCCTCCATTTAGCTTCAGGCTTTCAAATGCTCTAGGGCATTTCGCAGTGTGTCCTCGAAACTCATCCTGGGTGCTTCCGGTTCAAAGCATTAAATCCTCCAGTCTCTCTCTCTGCAAATCATGTAGATTTGTATGAAAAATCCAATTAAGGAGGCCATGAAGAAAAAGCATGTGATATTCTCTGTGTGTGTGTATGTGTTTTCTCTGATTTTAATTCAGGCAGCTGCTCAGTTTCTCCTGGGCACCTATACAAACACTTATCTTCATGGATGGTCTAACTTAGTGCTGATGCCACTTAAGTTCAAGTTCCTCCATTCTTCATGACTAAATGTGCCATTAATTACCGCACAACAAAACACTGAGAATCACTTATCTGAACCATTTTAGCTGTCTAGCTGGGATTCAAAGAAAGAGGACATTAATTCTATATATCCACCTCATTGAAAAATTCCCAACCTAGAATCATTATGGCTCATCCAGATTCCAAAGGGGACTTTAGAAAAAAAAAAGTGTGACAGAGGAACACATTCATTAAATCCATATTTATTTAGTAGCTACTCACCACCAGGTAGTTTGCTAGGTATTAGCAATATATGTATGAATGAGAGGAATGAGTCTGAGCTTCATAGAACTCACTGTCTCCATGTGTAGCTGGAAAAAGACATTTGATTGAACAATACAAGTACAATAAGATAAGCATTATCTTATTGTATAAATGGTATAAACTGCTTAGGAATCTTGGGAAGGGAATGTTTCTGGAGATGAGGTAGGGGCTCATACTAGATATTCTCCGTATACCCCTCTAGATCCACCGTCCACTTTCTCCTACGTGTTCTGTGCTCTTGGAGGTGACCTCTATGTATCTACCTTCTGGCTTCCAGACGGGGTTCAGTCAATGGGAGGACATGAGAGGGTGGAGGAGAGAACTACCTCCCATTTATAACGCATGCTGTCAGGGACTGTACTGCTCTAGGAAAGGCCACAGCTTCTGTCAAGAGGTCACTCTTATGAGTCTGGCCATGTTCCAGTAACTACTTCCTCATTCTTGTTTCCAGTGGTTACTAGAGGTCAAGAGGTCACTCTTATGAGTCTGGCCATGTTCCAGTAACTACTTCCTCATTCTTGTTTCCAGTGGTTACTAGCCTTGGTCTGCTTTCCCATCAGGGTTTCCCTTAACTTTGCCTGTACCATTGTAAAGAGTCCTGACACGCAACTCCCTGCAGCCACTCATTGGGGTGTGCCACCTATTTCCTCTGATCAGTGCTGGGGTCAAGAGATGCTTCCCAGAGAGGGTGACCTTTAAACTATGTTCTGAAGAGGGAGTAAGGTTTTGCAGATGCAAAGGTGGGGTGGAGTGTCCTAGGCTGAAGTGAGAACATTATTGAGACAGGGAGGCCTGGGAGAGTACAGCACATTTGGGGGTACATAAGCAATACTGACCTTTTTAGAGAAAGGTCTAGAGGGAGTAGGGAAAGGAAACTGGAAAGATGAAAGGCCTTAGGCTTTTGGACTTTATCCTGTTACATGATGAGAACTTTGGAAAATGCTAACAATATTCCGATATCTTGAACCTCCAGATATCCAGGTCTTTCCACAAAACCTGTATTTTAGAAATGATGGCTGATATAGATCTCTGCTCTGAATTTATGCTTTATTGGTTTTGTGCTCTGTCCTGTATTGGTTCATAAAATTCACCCTTTTAAAAACACCAAATCACTTTAAGACTTTTCCTTCTCAGTCCCAATTTATGGGACCTTCTACTTAGTATTAGGGAAAAAGGGAATATTCCTCTTGAGAAATGTCATAGTTTCATTCAATTACAGAAAACTTTGCTTAACAGGACAATCTTTCACTCCGTTCTTATAGAAAGGAGTGATTGATCAGGGCTAAGATTCTTGGTTCAATCTTAGGAAGGGGGAAGAGGGAGGCCAGAGTAACATCTGGTAAACGCTAGCAGAGGCCTTGTGTGTATGGCGGGGGGAGGGTGAGAAGATGGAAGCAGCAAGGAAGAGAGAAAAGTTCAGAGCAGCAAGGCCTAACAGGGGAGTTGTTTAATGGGATGTGGAAAATGGGAAGTAGTTTAATGGATATAGATGATCAGTTTTCCAAGGTAAAAGGAATTCCAGAACTAGTGTTTTTCTGACATTCTCAAGTGCAGAGAGATTTGTTTCTTCCCTCAGTATCTCCTCTACCCTCACCTTCCCCCGATCCCCACACACAGGGCTCCATCTACCCTCCAGCATAACCTCCTTGTCTCTCAATTTTAACATCTGCAAAATGGGAATAATAAGAGGGAACATCGCATAGGACTGCTGTGAGTATTGAGGGCAGTAATGTAGATGGAGCATTTAACACATGTCCTGGCACACAGCAAACCTTAGCGACGTGGAAGCTGCTACTGCTGGGGGAAAGACTGGAGACATGGCAGCGAATAAAGCAGACACCATACTTGCCTCTCAGAGTATGAACTTGCAGGGAGCTAGCCCTTAATTTGGTAATACAAATAAAGACTGAGGAGTGTCCTATTGGAAGTGCAGAATGTTATCATACGGGAAGTGCTTACTAATGTCTTTCTGAAATACTTGTGCTATGATTTAAAAGCCTGTTGTCCTCTCCTTGATAGACGAAAGCTCTCCTCTCACTGGCAGATCATGAGCACACCATTTCTCTTGGTTTGTCCGTCATCTGAAGCAGCAAGACCTCTGTTCCTTCTTAGACTCCTGCCCCATCACTGCCACTTGAATTCAGACACACCAGTGGCCCGCCAGTTTTGTGAAGCAGTAATTCTTCGATGAAGCCCTTGCAGACTGAGTCAATAGCACTTTTCAAAAACTCACATTTATCAAACCCGCTTGTGTGTGGTAAGAAAATCTTGTTCCCAAGACACAAGTCATTTCCTATCTGTGTAGGTTAGAGCAGGAAAATGCATACCGAGTTTCTGTGTGGCTCCTACTGGGCATTCTTGGCCTTTGCACAAATAATTACAGAATGAACAAGAGATTAGCACTGAAGCAATTTATGGTGAGCCACACAGGAGGTGAGAAGGGCACAGATTAATCTCCAAATTGACGAGGTATAGGGGAAGAGGAAATAAAAGAAATAATAAATTGTTGATAAAACTATCTTTACAGGAGGTAGGAACCGAAAAAGAAGCATTCTACAGTTCTTATTTGGTAAGAATTGGCATTCAGCCACCTGCATCGTTAAAGCACCTGTATTTGGGAGGACACATGGCAGTGAGCCTCTACAATAGGTTCCTTTTGTCCCCGATACGCTTAACTGGTCCTCACTTTCTGCAGGATCCCACTCCCATCTACTGTCAGGCCTTAGGCTCAAATCCTGCCCAGGGAGTGAGTTCCCCTCTATGCTGGCTCTGTCAGGGTCAGGGAGGAAGACGAAGGGCCAAGGGGCCTACAGGGACTGAGCTCCAGGGCTTGGAGATCATTCTAAACTGGCTTCCCCTCCTGTGATCCCTGTTGATCTTTCTCAGGTGGTCTGGTACAGGATGGAGAGCTTCTGTCCCTTCCTTCTTTACTCCTTACACAGATGGAAAGAGGAGGCTGCTGCACTTGGATTCTTCATGGGAATTCTTAACAAAGTGAGGGAACCTGAGGAGCTATAGGCTTGTCCCGGGAAGGATGATACTGCCTGGCTTAACTGGACTCAAAACCAGCTTTAAAAAAGTGACCAGTCCTAATTTAGAGAAAGAGAGAGAAAAAACAAGAATCTAATGTGCATAAGTCTCTAGCTAAATCTACATTTATCCAGACTATATTACTGATGGTTTTGGACCGTGAAAATATGTTACAGAGAACAGTTTGGTAACAGGCATGAAAAGCTACAAAAATGTTCATACTTTTTACCTCACTAATATCAATGCTGAGAATTCATCCCCACCCCAATGTTCTTATAAAGAAAGAGAAATAAAACTGCTTTATGCACAGAAATATTCACAGTGGCATAACAATCATGGGAAAACTAGAAGCAATTTAAATAGCCAACAATTGCTAAACAGATTATGGCATAGCCACTTAAGGGATTAATCCACTTAATCCAGCCATAATTAACCATCTACATGAAAATTGGCTGGAAAATGGGAAAGCGCTTATGGAATAATACTGGGAAAAGAAACAGAGCAAATAAATATATCTAGACTGTAGTTACAATTGTGTCAAAAAGACTTGGACAAAGGCTAGGACAGAGCACAGAGAAGAAATGGAAATACTAAAAGGGCATTATTAGGAGAAAAATCTTAAAAAAAAAAAAACAAAAAACAGTTTGTAATGTGTCCACAATGCATCCCTACCAGTAATAGCAAAATAAATCATAACAAAGCATAGGCAACAGATTACTGATCTTGCCTCATTTCTTTGACTTTCCCTGGGTTGCTTAAATTAGATCCTTCCAACCCATGTGGTAAGGCTCCCCACATGCAATGGATGGAGCCCAGACAGCATGATGTTGCAAATATTGAACCCTTTCCACTGAGATAGCCACTCATTCCCAACTTTGAGCAGCCTCATCTCTTGACCCTGGAGTGCTGTGGTATGAGAAAAGGTTGGAAAGCACTCCCTCAGTGAGAGGATTCCCTGTGAATCCAATCCGCTGCTTCATGTGTCATGTACCCCCATAACAACTTGGGAGCAGGGACCTTGGCCCTCCAGCATAATAGCATTCAGTTCTGCACCCAAGCATCGGCTGGCTGCTCTCCCACCAGCCAAGTCCCAGGGTGAAGTGTCTCCGACTCTTCCAACTTCATTATGCACAGCTGTTCAAAGGCTGCTCTTAGGACAGGGAAGTATCCTTCCTTGGCCCCCTCCTCCTCCCTGTTTTTCTTTTCTCCTGGAGAAGATAAACTTGTGGTTCATTTACTGCACAGGTTCATGCACATAAACATTCAGTCCAACATACTCAGCCACATCAAAGCTTCTAAAGAGAGAAGGAAGGAATAAAGGGCGGGAAAACAAACAAAAAAAAGCAACCATGTCTCCAGAAACACAGAATCCAAGGAAGTTGATGACCAGGTGTACTTTTGCTCAGCTCATTATTTAGCATCAGTAACAGTAACCCAAAGATGCTAACCAGCTCCCTATGCTAAGCCAACCTGCTGCTAGCTGTACTAGTGGTTTAAACAAAAACACTCTCTCCTGCCCTTTTGCAGCTTCAATCTACCCAATGTACACAGTAAATTCCAGAGCTTGATTAAAAACAATAACAACATAAAAAAAAAAAAAACTTTCCCCAAGTTCAAGAAGGCATCAATGCTATCAACCCTGAGAGACCTACTTATTTCATCCTGGGCTGAGCAGATGCATGAAATACAGCCCAGGCTTTTCCATGCCCAGGATGTGCCCACTGCGCTCTTTGAATGGTGAGAACAGAGAGATTAAAGTGTGTGGATTTGAGGCTGTTCACTATAGACAACTTGAGCTGAGAACCAGAGATACAAAAGTCACCCTCAGCCCTTCGTGGCTAGCAGGATTGTAAACACCCCTGCAGGGAAGCAGCTCTGTGGCAAAGAATCTCCGTGAGAGCTACACATCTGCAAAAGAAAACTTGGGAAAGAAACCCTCTGAAAGAGTCCTTCCACTCAGGAAAGCTCTCTCGGGCTCGGGTGTCTTTCTGCCACCCAGCCCACACTCAAGGATGAAGGGGAAGAAGAAGAAGAAAAAGAAGAAGAAGAAGAAGGAGAAGAAGAAGAAGGAGAAGAAGAAGAAGGAGAAGGAGGAGAAGGAGGAGGAGGAGAAGGAGAAGAAGGAGAAGAAAGAGAAGAAGAAGAGGAAGGAGGAGGAGGAGGAGAAGGAGGAGGAGGAGGAGGAGGAGGAGGAGGAGAAAAAGAAAAAGAAAACAAAAAGAAAATATTCTCCACCTGCTGCTTATTCATATTACAATCAGCGGAGAAAATGCAAGTGCGTGTGGGCATACTCTTGCACCTCCTGTGAAAGAGGAGGGCAGATCCCAAATGCACTAGTTAATCGTGTAAACCATCCTTCCCATCTCAAAGCCACACGGAAAGCTCCAACCCACACACGCACGCCCACCTCCAGCCAAGCCCCCTCCCCAGCATTCCTTTCCCAGCTTTAGAGAAACCATAAGATGTTACTCACATGTGGCAGCTTCAGCCTCCCTCTACCTCTCCCCAGCCTGTGCACGGGCTCCAGTCGTGGCGGCGGCTGCTGCTGCTGCTGCTGCTGCTGCTGCTTTTTCTGTTGCAAGTGAAACGAACCTTCATCGACAGAGATGGTTTTCCTCTGGGCTGCTTTGTCTGAGATTCCCCAGATGAACACCGACTCGTTTATGTCATTATCTGAGTTCGATAGCTCCCCTAACACAGGCAAGGCTTTGGGGCTGTCATCTTCCACCGGCTGGGCTTCTGGTGAGAGAAACAACAGACCTGAAACTGACAACTGATCACATCAAAACACTCCAGGGGATGGCAACCCAAGACTACAGAAGTAGCACATTAGCTTGCAATGATACCAGGCACAGGCATAGATCATCTGTCTTCTCCTGGCACTGTGAGCCTAACCAAGTTGAAGAGGCATTACGGCTTCCAGAATGACTCCAGGTGAAGCCATATGGGCATTACAGAGCATAGTGTCACAGAAGGATTCTGCTCCCCTCAGACACATCCAGCGTCAATAAGGGAGGTAATACCATTTGGTAGTCAAGAGTTCAAGGCTTTTAGACAGACCAAGGTTTACATACACTGAAGTAGACTTAGGTTCGAATGTGAGCTTCATCATTTAGTAGCTGTGTAAATTTGGGCAAAATCCTTATTTTCTCTAAGTCTCTCTTGTCATCTGCACATTAGAGATACTAAATCTTACCCTATGGAAGAGCTGCAGGAGGTAAGCGCAATGGTGTGTATAAACTATCGCGTTCAATGCGTGTCTCATAGTAGGCACCCCATAGGACAAAGACCCCTCACCTTGTAGTAGTATTTGCTTACTATGGGGACTCTTCATCTCTTAATAAAGAATCTCGTGGTTTTATAATATAAAACATAGGGATCATTTCAGTGGTCTATGTAATTAATTGTTTCCTCAGAGGAAACAAATAATAATACTTTACATATTTGGATAAGCCCGAATTTTTAGCTCTTAAGCATGTAAAAAAATGCCAGGATGGCCATTTCTCAGATATGGGAAACAGAGCCACTGGTTTATCGAAGTTGAGCAATTGCAACTCCTATTGCTTTCTCTTGAAAAGAGACTTGTGAGAACAGAATATAAATCTACGGTCACTGAAGACTTTCATTCAGGAGGGCTGGATTTTTCATGACTGACAGATTTTGACAAGGGGATCCTCAGTAGGGAAGTTTGTACTCATTTCACAAAGTAAAAGAGTCCAAGTGATGAAAAAAAAAGTCAACATGTTAATGCTGGGTAGACCTCTGAGTCACTCTACCTAACTTCACTTTCCCCAACTGAACTGATGTTCAGGAGCTGGTCATTACTGCCGCATCCCCCATTTCCCACCCTCCCCAAAACAGAGGAGGAAGGTTTGAGCAAATGCTAGTTGTGGTTTGGGGGGTTTCTACCATGTGGATGTAGTTGCAGTGGAACCAACACAAACTAGACCCAGGGTTGGCAAATGGCTTACCCCATCTACCATATCCCATCTTAGCCCACAAAGGATGTTAGATGGAAAATATGCTTCTGGGTCGCAGCCGTATGCCATGCTCTCCAGGTGAATCAGGGTGAATGAACAATTGTTAAAGTCCTGGACCAGAGAAGGTGCTGATAAAGGAAAGACTGAGGAGGAAAAGAAACAACCAAATCATCAACCAAATCCCAAATAGGTTCCTTGTAAGAGTTCAGAAAGCCTCAGTAAGGTCCCACAAAAATGGAAGGAACATTCTCTGAGGAATGTATGACCAGTAAGTACATGGCACAGTGTCTACTATCCTGTAAATGTTCACTGAATGTTAGTAATTTATAATTAAAGAAACCACAAAATAATAACCCATAGAGAGGGAGATGAAGGAATTTCTCATAAGTAACGTGAGCTCATAAATTACACAAGGCTTGACACTAACATTTACCATGTTATCTCATTCAATTCTCACAGAAACTTCAAAAGAGACATATAAATCCCCAATTAATAAGGAAATTGAGGCACAAGTACTTAAACAATAAGGAAGTGTTCACAAAATCCCACCACCATATTTGCCCAACTACCAGCATCTGTGACTACAGACTCTGCTTCCCTCCCGTTACTGTGGATGAACTGTCCATTTCCTCAAAAGTCACCTCTTGCCTCTCAAGGACCTCACTGCAGCCATGTGTTCTTGTTTTTCCTCCACCATCAATTTTTCCTTAGATACCATAATGTTCTCAACACCTGTATGCTATTTGTTATCTTATGTGTAAAAGATACCTTTAGTTGATCCCATGTCCCCCTCCAGCAACTCCCCACTTACATGGCCCCCTATATAGTAAAAATCCTCTCAAGAATGGTCAAAACTCATTGTCTTCTCTCTTGAACTCATTCCCATCTGGCTTTTACTGCTTCAACTCTATCTGCCCTTGTAATGCTAAACCACCACTCTAAATTGCTCTTGTCAGAGTCATTGCCATCCTGCCTGCCAACAACACCAGACACAAGTAAGTAATCTCCTCCTTGAAACTTTCTTCAGTTGGCTTGCGGGGCCCCACAAGCTTTTCGTTTTACCTCACTGGCGGTCCCTCCTCAGTCATCCCTATTGGTAGCAACTCTTTTCTAGTTACTGGAAAGGTAGTGTTAGGAGGGAGTTAGAAGCCCAGATTCTGAAGCCAGATTCTGAAGCCAGACAGCCCAGGTTGAAATTCTGGCTGCATAACTCAGCAGGTGTATGACCTCGGGTATGTTACTTAACCTCTTTCTCCCAGTTTCCAAATCTATAAAATAAGAGTAATAATAGTAACCACCTTATGAGGTTGTCATGAAAATTAAATGAGTTTATATATGAACACACTCAGAACAAGGTCTAGTATGCAGTAAGTATTAAAGGAGCATTAACTCTTTTTAGTACCTAGTTTTTACAATCAAGTGCCTAAGGGCTCTTCTCTGGGTGATCTTATTATTTCCCAGTGCTCTGAATAACATCTAGAGGCATATTTAAATCTACAGTCTAGACCTCTCCTCTACAAGGTGCAGTGGCCTAATTAGTATCTTCTTTTACATGTTTAATAAGCATCTCAAACTTGATATATCCAAAACCAAACACCTGACTTTCTCAACTACCCTGTTCCTCCCATTGTTCTCTTCATCCCAGTTGACAGCTCCATCTTTCCAATGCTCACGTAAAAAACCTGAAGTTATTCTTGGCTTTTCTTTCTCTCATGCCCAACATGCAGTCTGTCAGCAAATTCTGATGGCACTACCTTTAAATATATCCATTGCCCACTTCTCACTCTCTCTATGGCTACTCACCTGATCAAGGACACCATAACCTCCTTCATGGATCATTACAATAGCATCTTTACCATTCTGCATGCTTCTACCCCTTCCCTCCCATAGTCTGTTATCACCACAGTATCACCTTTTAAAACCTGGAGCCAGATCATACAACTCTCCATAAGCCTCCCTTCTCACTTAGGAAAAAAGGTCATGTCTCTATTGGCCTACAAAGTCTGTCCCTCTGCTTCCCCTTTTCTTATACCTCTTTGAACTCATCTCTTATTATTCTCCCCATTACTCCAATGCCCCAGACATGCTGCAATTTAAGCACACCATGAGACCCACCCCAGGGCATTTGAACTTGCCATTTTCTGTGCCTAGATAACTCCACTCCCACATACTTGATTCTTTACTCCTTCAACCTTCTTGCCAGTGTCACTATCTTGATGACACCTCCTCTGATCATTCTATTTAAAACTGTTCTCCTCTCAGCACTCCCTTTCCCCCACCTGTGCTGTTCTCCATAATACTAATCACTAAATAACATACTATGCATTTCCTATTCTTGTGCGTTTTGTCTCCCGAAGTCTCCCCCATGAGAATGTAAGCTTTGTGAGAATTAGACTTTTTAAAAAACTCTTTTTGTCACTGCTGTTCAATGCTCATTATATATTTCTTGAATTGATGGATGGAAACAAGGGGATTGAATCTCTTATCAAAGGGGGATCCCTGGGTGGCTCAGCAGTTTAGCTCCTGCCTTTGGCCCAGGGCATGATCCTGGAGTCCCAGCATCGAGTCCCACGTTGGGCTCCCTGCATGGAGCCTGCTTCTCCCTCTGCCTGTGTCTCTGCCTCTCTCTCTCTCTCTCTCTCTTTGTCTCTCATGAATAAATAAATAAAATCTTGAAAAAATCTCTTATCAAAAGTTGCAGAATGAGTACATGATAAAATTAAGCAGATACGTCTGCTTCTATAGCCCATATTATTTCCAATGCACAGTCAGTGTCTCTATCAACGTGTCATGCAAACCATTCTAGATGTACTGCATACAGAAGCAATGTTTTAATTTCTAGTTACTGATGGGGCTTATGCTACATTTCGGTGGCTTCAGGCTGCATGCCTGTCATTGCTTGCTAACATTTCTATCAACAAAATACTTTGTGAGCTACGAGTGTATTTTACCAAAGGGAAGAGCAGCCACTTTATTCCTTTGAATAGATTTATTGAAATCAACGTTCTGGCTGAAATGAGAATTTTTCTTATGGCAGATGTCCTTGACTATCCATTCAGAGATAAGAAACAATCTCTAACACCTTTTCAATTTCTTTCATGCACCAAATTATTGGAGAAAAAAATAAACAATGCCCTGGAATAACTGAATTCTTGAAACATGTTTCAGTAGTGGTGGTTGAGCACTATAAGGGACTAGATGCTCTGTGAGTTGTTTTTGACAATATGTAGGAAAATAAATTCATTTTTCTTTTGTAACTTTTCATGTGTTACTTTGACGATCTCTTAATGTAGATGAATATATCCAGCAGGAAAAAATGCTGTCCACATGGGGCAGAATACAAAGAGACTCTCCATTGTGGGAGAACACCAGTGAAGTGGCAAAGATCTCTGGCTTAAGAGTCAGAAATTTAGGTTCCATTCCCAGTCTATCCCTGAAATGTGGGTGACCTTTGGGAAAGCTCTTTAGTCCACTTGGCCTCCAACTTTTTATCTATATACAGAAGGGTATGGACTAGCTTATCCCCGTTACCCCATATGATGCGTAAATTTGTTAAACCATGGGTTCTATTTCCAGTTGTGAGGGTAGCCATATTCCATACTACAACCAAGTGACTAATAACTAGTTTAAGAGAGCTGACTCTGGTTATAAGCAGACCAAACCTACCTGGTCTATGTCAAAATGCATTATTTTATTCATTTAAAAAGTACCTACCATAAATTTACCACTCTCTTACATGTTGAGTATACAAAGAGGAGTAAAACACAGTCCTTGTAATAAAGGGTTTCATAGCCTAATATAGAATCTAACAAAGCACACAGACAATATGGTGCTGTGATGGTGAGGGAAAAAGAGGAGGGCCTCTTGATTAAGTCTGGGATTTTGAATGGCGTTTTTGGAGGAAGTGATCCTTAAGTAGAATCTTGAAGAGTAAGAAGACGTTGTCTAGCAGGAGAAACGTAGAAAGGGATGAAATGGATGATCCAGATGAAGAAACATCAGCCCTAAAGGTGAGAAAGCTTCCATAATTGGACTGTGTTTAACTAATTGAAATTTTGGGGTAGAAATTCGACTTCATATCTTATTTCTCCTGCTATCCTCTGAAAATTTAAAAGGCCTTATACTTGTTCATCACAAGGACAGGAAAAGAGATTTAGGTCTCAGAATCTGTTCAACAGCACTGTATACATGAAAAGGAACTGACCAAAGTAAGGTTTGGAAGTTATCTTTACATCTCTTTGCTAACGTTGCGCTTATGTCCTGTTATCTCCCACCCTCTGACCCTCACTAAGCTGAATAATTTTGCAGGGCCATTGTGCATCTATGCTATCAAGTCACCATTACAGAATGTGTGGTCAGTGCAGCAAGATGGCACCTAGGTGTATACCAAGACATTGAACCCTGAACCCAGATATGTATCATTGAGATAAGGCTTGCAAAGGCAGCTTTTGCAACCACTAGGGAATCTTGTTGAAGTTTCAAGATCCATGTTGAGAGTTTGAGAGGCTTGGTAAGGCTTACTCATGGCTCTTTAAGATCTAGCAGAAGCTCATGATGGGCAAGGCAAAACTCCATGACCACTGATCTGAGCACATTCTTCATAAGGAACAGGGGAGACTCAAAGCCACACTCACTAAACTGTCCGTAGGCCATATCTCCTAATATTCTTCCCAGAGAAAACATTCTTTCACTTGATTCCTGATAATTATGACTTCCATAAGATGCATATGTCAAATTGTTCATTTGCATCACACTTTTAACCCAGTGCTCTACTGGACAACTTCAGACACTTAATACTTCTCTGTGGTATCAGTAAAAGCATGCATAAAAGAACGTTTTTATCCCCATGATTAAACAGGGGTCATTTTCTCTCTGTCTCTCCAAGAAAACAAAGCAGAAGCCACTTGCTGATGCCTTTTGGGCAGGAGGGGCTATTGGCTCTCAGATTTCAGGGCTGCTGTGTGGTGCCTCCGGTTTCATCAGGATGTCACGTTCTTGGTAACAGCATCTGCTGTGCTTCTAATGAACACCCAGTGACAAATACAGAGCCTCTGCTTCTCCCCAGGCCCTGCAGAGAATGGAGGGGCCGCAGCTGGGAGAGATAGAACAAGCCCATATTTCATAACAATTACTCTGGATTATCAGGAAAGGTGGCAAGAAAAACTATTAGCAAGTTGGTGGAAAGAAGATTTATGGCTTGGCAGCTCAAAGGTGTGACAGATTTTACTTCTGATGAAAAATCACTTCTTTGGAGGTGAGAAAAGGGCAGGCACCCTGCTCAGCAGATGGGAATCCATCAAGTTAGCTTCACTTTTGAGCAACTCTTAGTGTCATCTAAAAATGTCCCTTCAACTCTCTAGGGCAAATAATTTATTTCTCCCAGGGAACATCGCAGGAGTCACAAAGCTTAACTACCACACTGTTGACATCGCATAGTCAATTCTCAGTCTTCATCTGACCCACCGCCTTGGACATTGCTGAACTACTTCTTCCTTCTTGAATGATTTCCTTCACTTTTAGGACTTCATTCTGTTTTGTTCTAATTCCCCACAAGCCACTCTCCGTTTCCTTTGTTAATTCTTATTTCTGCCCAATCTTTCACACTAGGGTTCTCCGGTTCTCTCTTCTCTGTCTACAGCCACTCTCTTACATGCTCATCCAAACCTGGGCTGTCACACCATCTGAACTCTGTGGAATATCCTCCTGACTTTAACATAGACCTCTTCCCTGAACGCCAGACTAATTTGTCAAATTGTCTACTCACTCTCTATATAGATGTTTGATGCATTTCTCCAGGTTAACATGGCTTAAACTGAATGTCTAACCTAGCCTGGCTCCCAGTGCCAAGCCCACTGCCTCTTGAGTCATCCTCATCTTAGATTGACAGATTCTGAATCTTGCAGTTATCTTGATCTTCTTGTTTCTTTCACATCTCACATCTAACCCATCGTTTAAAACATGATTGGCTCTACCTTCAAAATATAAATGGTACCTTACCATAACCCCCTTACTCTTACCTCTTGTACTGTTGCCCCTGGTGTGAGTCTTGCTAGGATGTGAACAAGCCTCCTAACTGGGGATTTCTGTTTCTACCTTAGCCCCTATACAGCTAGGGCGAAGGGCTTAAAAGGTGATTCTGATTCTTCACACAAAGTCAGAGCAAGCCTTATAAAATTTAAGTTCCACTTCCCAAATCACTCAGAATAAAAGCCTCAGTCCCTAGCTTGACTTTGAGGACATGCCAGCTCTCATCCCTATGACCTCTCTGCCCATCAGTCTTCTACTTTACTTCACCCAGCCATACTGACCTTTCTCTTTCTTAGAAACTCAAAGGAAGGCTCCACCTCAGGGCTTAGGCACTTGCTCTCTCACTGGCTTATCTTCATGTTTATATTCATGACTAATTCTCTCACTTTCTTCAGATTTATCCTCTAATATTCCCCACTCAAAGGAATCTTCCTTGGTCACCCTATATAAAATAGCTTCCCTTCTCCTACAGCAGAAGACCCCCAACTTCTGCTTTTCTTCCTAGTTTAGAAAGAACTGAGTATTCATTGGGAAAAGGGGAAGGGAAAGAAAAATAAAAAAATACAAGAGGGGGAGGGGTACTCATTAATATTTCAAAATATCATCCAATCACAACAGCAACCAGGAAATGAGGAGGGAGAGGAGCCAATTTCATGATGAGTTTTGGGTACACTGAGAGCCAGGGGCTGGTAGGGTTCCAAAGTGGAAATGTCCAATGGACAGTTACTTCACAAGGTAGAAATCCTCAGATTACTGTGGCAGAACTGGACAGGTGGCAGGTCAAGACTGAACATGAAAGGGCATGAAGGGAGGCATTTCGATCACAGTGCTAAGGATGGTGTGAACCTGGAAGGCAGCCCCTTAAGGCTAATATTACATCATCATGATCCTCTGGGTACGTATAGCACTTTAGAGTTTGCAATTTGCTTTTGTACATAGGACCTCATGTGACTTTCACCCCCCTATGAATTTATCCAGGCAAGTACCCACGGCCTTAATACAGAGGAGGAACTACCCTTCATGTGAGCCCACCAGGAGAGGAAAGGACAGGTGACAGCTATCAGGGGTGTAGAATTCAAATGCTCCTATCAGTGTTCTCACACACTTTATTTTTCATCCATTATTTTAGGATGGTTCTTAACTTGGGGTTCTTAACAATGGGCTTAGAGAATCTAGCTGTAGGAAATATTGGGTGTTTCTACATACATACATTGTATTTTTTCTCTTGACCAAAATTTCCATTGCTTTTATAAGATTCTCACAGTCTGTGACTGCAGAATGATTAAGATCACAGCACCAGGGCACTGTTTCATAAGGTGTTCTACCTAGGTCACCAACATCAACAACAAAACCAGTAATACTTGTTAAAAAAAAAAAAATAACAGTGCTTCCTGGCCCTTACTCCAAGTTTTTCAACTGGGACTCTCTGGGTATAGGAATCTACATTATTAGCAGGTATCCCAGGGAATTCTTAGTCACCCTAATAATTGCCAATCAACCTCCATCTTTGGGGCACCTGGGTGACTCAGTGGTTGAGCATCTGCTTTTGGCTCAGGTTCTGGGATTGAGTCCCGCATCAAGCTTCCTGCAGGGAGCCTGCTTCTCCCTCTGCCTATGTCTCTGCCTCTCTCTGTGTGTCTCTTATGAATAAATAAATAAGATCTTAAAAAATAAACCCTCCATCTTTGTCATATACAGGTGACATAAAGTGAACCTCCAAGTACATTTTTAAAATTATTTATTTATTTATTTGAGGGAGACCAAGAGAGAAAGCAAGGAGGGGAGATGGCAAGTGTGGAGAGGCAGAAGGAGAAGGAGAGAGAGAATCTTAAGCAGGTTCCATCTCCAGCCTGACACGGAGCTTGATCTCATGAACTTGGGATTATGATTCGAGCCAAAATTAAGAGTCAGATACTCAACCAACTGAGCCACCCAGATGCCCCTCCAAGTACATTTTTAAACATAGGCCCCTAAGTCTGTGAGTTATAGAACTCTAGCCACTGTCAGCAGGGAGATTATCCAGCCACAAAGCTGCTTTCCCACAACAAGGATTGCATCAGCTCTAAGGTAGCCCCGCAGAGCATGCAGGACCCAGCAGGTCTTCCCTGGGCTCCTATTCATTGGAACAAATGAGCACAGGGAAATCCAGGAAGGCTATGTACAGCCCTTGACCTACTAGGTGTCTTCATCATCTGCTAGGTTATTTCATGAGCCCAAGTACCCATTCTTGTAAAGCCCCAGCCACCTGCTCAACTTGGGGGGCAAGTGCTGGTTATCAGTGTTGCGTAGAAGAAGACTCTTCTTGGGCTATTCTGGAGGCTGTCTTGCTTAACTGATACCCTGGAACAAGGGTCAGCAAACTATACCTATAAAGAGCCAGACAGTAAACATTTTAAGCTTTGTGGGCCATCTGATCTTCTCTGCCATTGAGGCTCAAAGGCAGCCATCAACAATATGTATGTGAAGAAGCATGACCATGTCCTAATGAAGACTGATGCAAAAATAAGCAGTGGGTTGGATTGGGCAAGCCAGCCCTACTTTGCCAACTCCCACCCTGAAACCTACATAAATGCCCAATTGTCTTGACTTTTTCATAGTAGGGACACATAGAGGGAAGCAGTGATGTGAATAAAAGCAAATAAAAATGTCAAGGAAAGAAGTATAAACACCAACATTCTACTTATCCAATGTATGACTTTGGAAAGCATTACACTCTTCTTGTGGCTCCTGATTTAGTTTTCTAATTATGTTTTGCTCAAGATGGAATTAATATGGACTTACACTCTCTGAGTAGATCCCACCTGGGGCTCAGGAGGAGGCTGAGGGTGAATGCAGAGAACAAAGTGAGCAAAGCTGGCCTTGTGTTAAAATTAGCCACAGGTAATTGAGAAAAGACTGTCTATAACCTGCCAGTGGGAATGAGAGATGCCCCTGTGAGTGGCTGTGTGTTTATTAAATTTGAAAATGGTATCTCTTGCCTTCATTTACCTGGCTCCCAAAGGCCTATGCTCAAGCAGGTATAAGTCATGAAGGCAGGGAGGCCTCTGCTAAACTAGGGAGGATGCCTGTTTTCTTGACTTACACATTCTACAGGAGGGGAACCTGTGGTGGTGGAGAGGATTGACAGTTACTAATTGTCTATTATGTGTTAGGCATATTGTGAACTTTACAGATAATAACAGCTGCCATTTTTCAGCACTTCCTCTTTACTGTTTTATATGAGTTACATCCTTTAAACTTCCCAGGGTCCCACAAATTAAGTACTTTGATTATGTCTTTTTTACAGAGACTTAGGTTAAGTAACTTTCTCAAAGTCACAGAATCATTTAATACATGCAGTAAGACTCAACAGTGTACACTTTTAAGCATTTCGTTAGATTGCTCCCCACACTGCTTCAAAGGCAACCTCTTCTTAAGGAGATATCATCACCTGCACTTTATAGATGAGAACGCTGAGAACATAAGTGACTTCCCCACAGCTACACCCAGAGTTAAAGGCAGCTCCAGACCAAGTCTGTCTGACTCCAAAGTCCATATTCCCTTCACCACCGACTGCTACCTGGGAGCCCAGGTGGGGTCATCCACCCACCTAAATCTCCACGTACTCTCCTGCCAGGTTGAGATACCCAAGTCTGCCCTGTCTCACTCATAGAACTGATAGTAATCTCCAAAAATAATCCTACACTTTCAAAATGATGTACATTAAAAATAATAAAGCACTTTGACTAGAGATATAAGCTTTGGAGTTTGATAAATCTGAATTCAGGTTCTGAATCTGCCACTTACCAGCTGAGTGTCCTTGAGCAAGTTCCTGAGTCTCTGGTTTTAAATGTTTTTATCTGTACAGTTGGTAGAAAAATAATACCTATCCTACAAGATTGTTGTGAGGATAAATTAGACACTGTTATAGCTTGACACCCAAAGACCAAAACTGTGTCATCTTTTTTTAATTTAATAATGGTTAAAGAAATTAAAGAATCCAGAGGTATTAGAATAAGGAATCAAGGACTCTGGGAGTATAACTGCAATAGAGAAAGAGACTGAATAGAGGCCATGTCACAACCTTGCCTCCTAACTGGATGGCTCCTTCCTTCTTGTTCCAGATGCATCCACAGCTATGGTAGTTTGAATATGCTGGCAGACTCCATCACACTCTATGCAAATAACTCCCCTGGGCTCTACAGAATGATCCCCTTGCATTATTTTAGAAAAGTATATAGCCATAAAGACTAGGTATACAGTATTTGCAGCAAGCTTTGCAGTGAATGGGAAAGCCCAGACTTAGTTTCCCAGTACCAGGGGGGAAGAAGACAATAGACCCAAGTCCCTTGCCTCCTAGTCAGCAGGCAGCCTACCCAAATATGAAAAGATCTGGGGTTCTTGTTAACTTATGCAGTCTTTGTTGAAGGTGAAGTAATCAGTCTGAAGACAGAGACCCTAACCTGCACAGTATGTTCCAAAGACTTCTTGCATTGAAACTTATAACACATTCCACCCCTATAGAAATAAGATGGTGGTCTGCTTACCAGACCAGCTCTTATATGACCAAACTGAGAAATGGTGGCCCTGGAGGACTAAGCACATCATTAAGGAGGGCCATATCACTAGGACTAACAGTAGAGTTTCAGCCCTTGTTTCTGTAGGAAAATGCATTTCATATCACATAGCAGAACAGTGACATGAAGGTGCAGGAAAGAACTGAGTCACCAACTGCAGCAAGATCAGCTACTCTGGGCTATGCTTTAGGGAGACAGGGAAATTAGAGAGTTGGAGAACCTGAGATAATACTTAAGAAAGCACTAAATAGATATGAGGTACTTTTATTATTGCTGCTCTAATGGTGATGACGATGGAGATTGCTGGTGATAAGAACTATGACACTGACCTTCCACTGCAAACACTGAACCTACCCTGTGTGCTTTGAGAACAGAGGAGGAGAATAGTAATGTGGCACATCCTTCTCCCTTTTGAAGACTTGGGAAGACTTTCCCATATACAAACTCTTTGGTAGCACTGCTGTTGGAAGATGAGCACTTTTCTCAAATACAGACCACAATTATAGTGGCCACCTTCACTGAATACTAATATGTGCCAGGCATTGTGATTTATCCTTATTGTTTTGAGCATTTAGAACTCTGGAAAGTAAATATGGCCCAGTCCCATTTTACTGATGATGAAATTTAGACTGGATTAGGTTTACTAACTGGCCCAAAGTCACATAAATTATGTGACTGAGTTGGTAATAGAGCACAAGATATTTGACTCCAATACAAACCTTTTTCTACTATATCATAACTCTCTTTCACTAGCCTTTCTCCGTTATGTTTTCTTTTTCTATGGGTCAATTGGAAGAGCCATTTGTCCTGTGCTGAATTTAGAGACTGCTGAGTTGTGCTGAAACCTGGTTCTCTTTGACCGATATTCAAGTGTCATCATATGGCCCCTCACACATTCTATTCTGTCAAAGAACTTGAGGAAAGGATTGCAACATGAGTGTGTTTTATGATAGTCCCTGGTGAAATTAGTGGCCTTGGATAGTGTTACAGGATAATCCTTTAGGTCATTGTTCTATACCCACTTCCTTTACCAGCTGTCAAGGTAGTTCATATCAAATTCTTCTTAATGGGAGGATCCATTTCTACCTCCACTTTTTCCCCACACCCATGCATATTTTCATATTGCTTTCGAATGATCCCTTATCAATTAGACCTTTTGGTTCCCCTTATAATGAAGTAGAAATAGATCCGCACAGGGAAAATGAAAGAGATGTAGTTTATAATGCATAGATTATGTCACAGCTGCCTCTGACTGCAATGTGCTCCCTCTGGTTTTGAAAATTCACAGAAAAAAAATCAATCGATCAATAAATCAATAAAGTGGACACCTCATTTCCTCCTATCCCAGAACCCTGCAGTGGCTAAAATTATTTTCCTAAATGCAAAAGGCAGTAGAAGTGTCTCTCTTACTATAAAAGTATTTGTATAACCAATTCCAGTTTATGCACCTGTTATTCTAGCAGTGCACCTATTTATCCCATTTTTCTATAGAGAAAACATGTTCTGTTCAGAGTCTGGTTCTGGTCTGCCTAGGGGCACATGACATCAACTTCTCCCAGTAGGAATACCATTTTAGCCTCAGTTTGATGTAGTTCTCTGTTTCTTGTGCTCTTCTGTTCTTAGGCAACATGTCTTGTGTTGAAATATTTTTGTTGTTTGTTTTGTTTTGGTGTGGTGCCTTTGAAACAGTATTTTTACTTTTAAAAAACAGTAAAATTAGCTCTCAAATTCACCAGGAGTGGTTTACCAATTTGCACTAATTTTTTTTTTTTTTTTTTTTTTTTTTTTTTTTTTTAATTTGCACTAATTTTGAAAGCTTCCTTAACAAGGCAGAATGGAGGGTACTGATTTTGCTGCTGCTCCCAACTTCCGGGTTGTTACAGGAATGTTCTGAAAGGTGAAGTGGTTTGCTATGGAGAGTTGAGTTAATAATTTTCCTCAGTTCCATGGTCATTGGCAAACTTAAAGACTCTCATTCTTGTTTGATTTTCAAATTTAGCCAGCCATCCATCCATCTATCCACCAATCCACTCACCCACTGCATTTCAGTCTAATCCTACTGCACTAATCCCACCATCCTAATGTGTTGAGTATGCAATTTTAAAATTTTATGTATTCTTGTAAAACATAGTGTCCTTATTGTGTGAGTGTTTTACATTTACTTAAATGGCACTGTGCTAATGGCCTCATTCTGTTTTTATATTCTCTAGCTGCAACTGGTAAACAACCTAGTTTGTTGCTTCTTCCTGCTAAATGGTATCCAGATGAATATCCTCCCCACTGGTTTACTGGTTCCTCAGTGATGGGCACCTATGCTCTTTCCAATCTAAACCCCTGCCAGCAATGTGGTGATGAATAATTCAAAAATTTTAACATTTTTTGAGTGTAGAATCCCATGAACAGTCATTGTTCCTGCCTCAAAACCAACTTTTTTGGGGAAGGACCCAGCACTTTCCTTTAACAAATTCAAGAACTAGGTTCAAGTCTACAAGGGCTCAAGAAAAAAACTGAATATTTTAATAAGGATTCTATGCAAAGACAAAGGTAAGGATGAGCCACTAATTTCTTGTTTGTTGCTCTCTCAAGGCCCCCTCACAACAGCTCTTAGTCTCTTTCCTCTTCTATTGTTCTAATATTTACATGCTTTTTCACATGTAAAGTGATTTAGGCTGTGGACTCCCCAATAAACCTCTTCACATTCCTCCCCCCTGATCTGCAAACAGAAGATCCTCTTAGGGAATGTCTCATTTCTAGAGTACATGTGTGTTGGGGGATGGAATTACACATGGGATCACAGTTATGACTCTTACACGTTTTATGCTTTAGCTTATTTCTTGCAATAAGAGAAATACACTAAAATTTTAAGATGCAATGAGCACACAATTAAAAAGCATCAGCATGCTGAGCACTTGTAATTATTATTTATGTTACTTTTGTCATGCTTTGCATAAATTAGCATAGATTCTTCTCTAATCAACCCAAAGAGGAAAATAATATTAATTTCATCTTTTATGTGTATTGTGTTTATAAATATTTATTATGTGCCTAGCACCTCTATGTTCTGATGATTTGCATGCAGTGTTTTATTTAATCCTTAGATGAGCCCTTTGAAATTTTTGAAAATCCTGTTTTGTAAATGAAGAGCCTTAGTTCCAGACTGGTGACATACTTGCCCAATCATGGAGGCATTGTGCCAGAAATAAGTTGGCCTTCAGATGTGCCTGGGTCTCCTTTGCTGCATACTGGTTACAAAGTTTAAAGGGGAATAATCCATTCAGAGTGAAGGAAAGCATCCCACCCCACTCCCTTTGACACTTGGTAGAATTCAGAATCAAGTGGGTACAAATTTTGAGAGCCAAAGGGCACCTTTACCTTATACCAGTGGGATGTTATTGGCAACTTGGGCAAGAAAATTCTTCCTCGGGGGAAAAAAAAAGAAAGAAAAGACAGAAAATTCTTCCCTGGGCAATACTGTTTCTAGCATCACTTGACATTTAGCATTCCCAGACACTGCCCACAAAATACTAGTAAGCCTCTTAATTTACTGTGACATCTCAATGTATCCTCACAGTTCTATACTCCACCTCTCCCGTATTTCTCACAAGAAAGCTCAGGCTCAGAAGCTGGAATCACTGGTTCATATAGGATTTCAAGTCTAGTTGCTCTTTAGACTCATTCTCTGGTGGTTTTTTTTTTTTTTTTTTTAAATACAAGTGCCAGACACTGGCATCTTTTAAGAGCTTCCAGGTGGTTGAAATGACTTGGGCTTTCGTACCATCCTTTCTGGGTTCAAATCCCCAGCTCTTCCATTTACTAGCTGTGCAACTGTGGACAAGTTGCATCATATCTGACTGGCTCAGCTTTAAAATAGTAATAGTATTTATTTCATAAGAATGTTGTCAGGATTATATGAATTGATATATGGAAAAGTGGTCAGCAAATAGTAATAGGAAATGTCAGCTGGTATTATTACTGTTACTTTTATCACAATCTGATCCTGAGGCTCCTTATCTTTTTACTGATGCTCTATCCCCTAAGATTTCACATGTTATGGCCAGTACAACCCATGGATATACAAATTGAGCCCAAATTCCACATGGAGAATAGGAGGAAGGAGCAGATATGAAAAGGTCTCCATTAGGTGCAGAAGATGGAATGGGAAGCCTTCAGGTACTGAACTTCTCTGGCTATTACCAACCTTCCCCAGTGGGACAGAGGGTTTGGTGAGCTGCCCTATGAAGAATGAGGAAGAAGGGTCATTGACACCCATCTGGATGGAGTTGCTTTGTGAAGGACACAGCCTAGAAGCATGAAAGAAAGAGGAACCTGGAAGTCAGACTAGCCTTCGAATTTTGGTTCTTTGCAGCTTCCTAGATGTCGGATCCTAGGTTACCTAAATTCTTTGAATCTCAGTTTCTTTGGTGGAAAATAAAACAGCCTGCAATGCAGTATTATTGCGAGGATAAAATAAGGGAGTGTGTGTAATGCCCCTGGCATAGAGAAACTGCTCATCAACATTAGTTCCTTTTCTTTGAATGCTTCTCGAAAGCTGTTCCCACCTGCTCCTCACTCCTTTCCTAGCCACCCTGGGGGCTTGGAAACAGAATAGAGTTAAAACATGCCATATTGGACTAAGAAATGCATAAGGATTGAAGTGGCCTAGGAGAACTGTTTAAGAGATAATGAGACTCTCCCAGATACCAAGAGGGAAAAAAGCAAGGAGAAAAAAAAATACGTAACTCATAAAAGCAATTTTGCTTCATTTACTTGTTAAACTCAATTATTCATTCCACTGCCAGTTTTTAACTAGGCCCACACTGTGCAATATTGAAGAGAATAGAAAAGAAGAATTTTTGACTTCAGCTCTGGAGCCTGAGCAAAAGTCTTGGAAGAGGCCATCATTCTGGACATAGACCTTGGAACTCAGAGTGTCCCAATGCTCAGGGCTTTGTGGGTGGGTATAAAGCCTATGTTAAGAACAGCTGAAAACTGGGTCCAATTAGGCAAAAGGCATAAAAGCAAATAATAACAGCATGAATCTTTGATGTTTAGTTTCCAAAAATCCCTTTTTCTTCTAATACCCTATTTGATCCTGAAATAGTTCTAAGGACACAGAGATTATCATCTTCACATTATAGAAGAGATACTGACACTCCAAGAAGTTAAATTTATTTGCCCTGGTCATCAAAGACTACTGAGTAACTTCAGATTTAACATTCAAATGTAAGGTATCTGACTTTAAACCCTAACTTCTAATATTCCCACTTATGCCAAGCTTTATAAAGCTGCATGGATAATGTGCAGATATTAATACCACTCCTAAATACTTTCTTATTTCTCCTCTGAAAACATGGGAAAATTGTACTTTCCTGGCTCTTGAAGTCATGGCCATGTGACTTGCTTTAGCAAATAAAATGTGAGCAAAATGTTATGCATCATATCCAGGCACAGCATTTAATTGCCAGTGAAAGATTCTAGACCAGGAGTCAGCAAACTATGGTCTACAGACCAAATCCAACTCACTACTTGTTTTTGTAAATTAAATTTTATTGTGCATAGCCATACTCATTCGTTTATGTATTATCTATGGCTGTTTTCATGCTACATCAGGAAGAGTTGCATAGTTGTGACAGATATTTCATGGTCTGAAAAGGCAAGAATATTTACTTTCTGGCCCTTTGAGAAAAGGTTTACCAACCTCTGTTCTAGACAGTTCTTCCTTGCCACGTCAACTGAAGAGTCTGAGCATCCCAGCGTAAGGTGGTGGAGACTCCTTTAAACTAGATTGCTTAAATGCTGCATGAAGACTAGTAGCTCTAGAGAGTTGTCCAAACCCATTATAGACTTTTCACATAAGTTAAAAAGAAGCCTCTGTTATGTTAAGCAAATGAAATTTCAGACTTTTAAGTTTTTTTTAGCTTGGTGTAATCTGGTTTCATTTGCCTGATACACAAGTTAGTGAATGTGGGGGATAAAGGAAAAATACATTGATTAAAGTCTGCTAGGGTCAGGATGCATTGAAAAAGTTGGATATTGGATGATAGAAATGGATATGGTAGGGGCAGATGGGTATTCCTGCTTTTGGGACTGGTATATCCTGCGATTTTGATATAGAAACTTCTAGGCCAGAGATCGTGGGTAAGTCTGCATTGTTGATAACTCTGCCTACCAGGTGTAAAGTCAAAGAAGTTTCCAGGTGAAACTCTTTGGTTAGAATTAGTCATGTTTCCCTAAAAAGTTTTACAAGTCAAATTTCTGCTTTTTGAGTATTGATACATTCAAGACAGAATGGGCTCCCAGTTATGAGCTATTATATAAGGTAATCACCCTGCAGGAATGTTCTGCTTCTCAAGATCAACTATTTAACTTCTTACAATGGCTGATGCTCAATACTGAGTGACAGGTTAACCCAGATTGAGGTTAATGTGTCTTTGTTGGAAGTCTGGCCCCTCTGACCAGATTTAGTTGATATTTACATATAATTCTTAGTTCCAAGGCAGCAAAATAGATAAGGGCTGCATTTGTGGTTTTAGAATTCTTGCAAGTGAATAAAAAGGCTCACTCAACAAAGAAATGAGCATCTCTTTGCTGACTTCTAAGTTCAGCAAATCTCCAACTCAAAGGAATTTCTGCCAGGATACCAGAAGTGGATTTCTATACAGTCTGAAGTAAATTCATTAGTTTTCCAGGGACAGAGAGCACCTACATGGAGGAATGATTTTAATAATAATGTGTCCTGTCCTATTGCATATAACACACGAAGACCTAAAATTCAGCCAAGGGCAAGGGGATTTAGACTTAAGATCCTGAAGGAAGCCTGACTAATGAAAGACTCCAGATGTGCTCAATGACAGTAGGAATGGGTACCATTTTCCTGGGTTACTCAGTAGGTAAAACAAAATATATGTGACACAACTAGATAGTGGCCTTCCTGGGGGCATTAAATTTACTAGATTCAAAATATTCACCTTCTTTAACATATACTCTCAGTCACTGTCCTGTCTCTGATGTTGGTCTTAGAATGTTCTGGTCTCAGAAAGTGCAGAATAGCTAAGAGGAGGGAGAAGATGTGACTATATTCTATGTGTAAAGTTTAGATGGGGATATATAAACAGCAGGAGGAATAAAATTGGCTCTGAATGGATTCTGAAGAGGAGTCATTCTTAATCAGTAGAAAAGGTGGTGACAGGGACTCTGAACAATATAGTTCAGAAACCCTACAGCCAACACCCTTTCCCTACCTCCACTGGTTTGTAAAGAGAAGTGCTCCTTACTACCTATCATCCTAGAAATGAGAAAGAAAATGGCTCACTAAATAATTCTTTATAAAATGCTACAATTTTATCCTAGTCTTAACAATGGAGAACAGCAAAGAATCAAGTAAATATCTTGTGTCTTCAAAAACTCTTCTTTACAGAAAAAAAAAAACATTAATAAACATTTCAGAAGAGATGGAGGAATAGGATTAAGGATACTATCAGGGAATAAGACTAGAGACACAAATTCTTGTCAAGAGAACAAATGAGATATCTTATAAATATAGTGGTTTATTAAACTCAGTTTGATACAGAGGGCTGCTTTTCTTTTTCTCCAATTAGGGTCATCTTCCTAATTATTATAGAACATCACGGACCCACTTTGGGTCAACAGAATGTTCTCCCTACTTTCTTATATTTTATTAATCTGCTCTCTCTTCCTGTACCTGATCTGAGAATCTAAAATTAACTCATGTGTTTGAACTTGTAAATTGCTCTTATCAGATCATAACTGCTGAAGCCAAGTGGAGAGCAGACTCAGGACAGTGGAATGAGGAGACCAAGGGTCTCCCACAGCATCTACTTGTTTCATGATGCACAAGACAATTCTTGAACTGCTTTGATTTGGGAGGGGCAGGTTCATGTAGAAGGGAGTGTGCGCACTTCACTGGATACTTAATTTCATTAGAAAATGGAAACCAAACACACAGCAAAGTGGATGAAGTCAGGACGAAAGATCCAGTTTCTATGGCAACTGGAGGAGCACAAGCATCATCACAGTGAGAGGTCTGAGCTGGGGCAGAAGTGCTGACAGCTTCACCTAAGGCCCATTACCAGGTTTTTTTCCCCCTTACCCAGTGGTGTCTTTACCAGCTGCCATCTCCCTAAAGTCTCGGAGTGAATGAGGACCATGTACACTCCTGCTAACAGATAGGGACGACTGGCCAGTATCAGTTGGCTTCTACTATTGCAGAAGAAGATAGAAGGTAAGAGTTTTCTTCAGAAATATCTGGATTAGACTCCCAGGCTGTCACTTCTGTGGCCCTGGGGACCCCTTTCCTCATTCTCATCTCTTAAATGCTTAAAAACACACACAATCTGTCTCCACTGTGTGTACATCTATAAGCAGCTGCAGCCAAAGGCTTCACCCTGACTTGCATACCTTCCTGTATCCCTCAAAGGAAGTACCCAATTCCTTACAAGAAAAACTTTTCAGGCCTCAGCTCATTATTCCAAAAACTTACCCTTCTGAGTCAGATTCTTTAAGTCTGAAACCTCAACTCAGGCTGCACATTGGAATTATCTATTATAGTTTAAAAAATTGGTCTGATGCTCATATTCCACTCTAGATTTGATTTGGTTGGTGCCTAAGCATCAGTATTTTCCACAATATACTCCCTCCCACAGTGTGATTCTAATATGTAACCAAAGTTGAGTATATTATGGTAATTCACTCAGCATCAATGTACATATCACTATCTGTAGGGTGGGCACTGGGCTGGATCTTAGGGATCTAAAAATGAAAAAGGCATAAGAGTTCCCAGTCCACTGGTAGAAGATAGATGTAGAGACAAATAATTGCATGAAGTGTTGTGTGGGTCCTAGGCTGGTCTGTATGAGTTAAATGGGGGAAATGTGAGTGGCTGATTCTATAGGAGTGTCAAGAAAAACATTATGAAATAAAGGATGATGCCAGACATCAATATTAAAAGATGGATAGAAAAGCAGTATGACAAGAGGCACAGAGAGCATGATATGACAATTAAAATAAGTTGAATTTCTTCAACTGGCATGCAGGTTTGAGGGGCGTTTTATGGGGAAAGATGAATCTGGATTAGTGAAATGTAAAACAGATCAGAAGAAGAGATACAGGTTAAATATGGACAGAGAAATATATTTTAAAAAATACACAAAGAAAACAAAACAAACTCAGCTCAAGAGATATAGGGATATGGTATAAAAGTCTAACATAAGTGTAACTGGAATCCCAAAAAGAAGGAAAAGAGAGAATAGGGGAGAAGCAATATTTGAAGAGATGATGGCTAAGACTTATGAAACTGATAAAAAAAATAAAGCCACAGATTCAAATATTATGAATCCCAAACAGAATAAATACAAAGAAAATAATCTATGTAAATAAAACGGTTGGGAGCTAAAAGTGGGGAAAAATATTACAAACCAGACAAGGGAAAAATAGATATCTTCTTGAAATGAGTAAAAATAAAACTGGCAGCTGATTCAACATAAAACAAAACAAAACAAACAAACAAAAAAACCCAGAGGCCCGAAGATTATGGAGTGAGATGTGCCATGAGTTAAAAGAAAATCACTGTCTAACAGAGCCCCCCTAAAGATAATAATAAAGTTCTTCAGAGAGAAGAAAAATGATTCCAGAAAGAAGCACAGAAATGCAAAAAGTAAGAACAATAGAAAAGACAAATATGTGGATGAAAACTAATAATGTAAAACAATAATAACACAGAATTTCAAACATACATTGAATCAAAATGCACTAATAAAAGCACATTAGTTGGAAGGGACTAAGGTTAAATGGTGTTAATATGTTTAAAGCTTCCTACATTGTCTGGAAAGTAGTACTAATTTATATTGGATATTTATTGATTGATAATTTTATTAATTATGATTGATTAATTAAATTATGATTGATTAAAATGATTGATTAATATTTATTGATTGCCAGGGGAGGGGCAGAGGGAGAGAGAGGATCCCCCAACTGACTCCACACCAAGCACAGAGCCCCACATGGGGCTAGATCCCATGACCCCAAGATCATGACCGGAGCTGAAATCAAGAGTTGGACGCTTAACTGACTAAGGTGCCCCATATGTACTGGATATTTAAAAATCAAGGCTGTGTGTTGCACAATGAAAGTAAACACTAAAGAAAAAAAAGAGTAGCTTGCAAGCTGACGTGGAGAGAAGATGAAATAAAAATTAAAAAATAAATCCATGAATAGGCAAGAAAAAAAAAAGGAAAAATAGATAACATGCAGCAGATAATGATAAATTTAAACTCAAATGTATCTGTAATTATATTAATTCTGAACTAAGTTTTTCAATTAAAAGACAAATACAATTGGACCGAATGAGAAAAATAGAATGGCTTTTACGTGGCTTACAAGAGAAACATCTTAAATATAAGGATAAAAAAGTTTGAGAGTAAAAGGAAAAACTCCATTCCTAGATGTTGTCCTAAGAAAAATGAAAACATATATTCACAAAAAAACTTGCACAAAAGTGTCCATAATGCTTCATTCACAATAGCCCCAAACTAGAAATGATATAGATCCTCATCAATAGGAGAATCAATAAAGAACTATGTATGCATAATAGTATACTTCTTAGCAATAAAAAAGAACAGACAACTGATACATGTAAGAAAAGAAGAATGAATCTCTAAAACATTATGTTAAAGAAATCAGACATAAAAGATTAAAAGAAAAATAAATATATGATAATTTCAGCAGATGCAAGAGCATTCAATAAAATTCAACATCCATTCATGATAAAAACTTATAGTGGACTAGGAATAAAGGTAAATATCTTTAATCTGACACAGAACATCTATAATGGCCTACTACATATTTAAAGGACACATAATGAAAGCTTGCCCTCTGAGATGCTGAGCAAGACAAAGTATTTACTCTTCTAGAAGTCCTAGACAGCTAAAAAAAAAAAGCAAGAGAATAAAAGTATTAGATTCAGAGAATGACAAATAGTCATTATTTGCAGATGGTTTGATTATGTATATAGAACATACACAAGAATCACTATTAGATTAAATGAATCATTTTGCACAAGTAGTCAGAAAATGAAGTCCAAATGAAGTCATATTGTTATTCATGATAGTATTAATGAGATCAAATAATAGGGCTAAATGTAACCAAAAATGAGTGAGATTTCTACACAGAATGCTATACATTTTGGGGGCACCTGGGTGACTCAATAGGTTAAATGTCAGCCTTCGGCTCAGGTCATGATTCCAGGGTCCTGGTGCTGAGCAGGGAGCCTGCTTCTCCCTCTGTCCCTCCTCCCGCTTCTGCTCTCTCTCTCTCTCTCAAATAAATAAATAATCTTAAAAAAAGAATGCTATACATTTTTTGCTAAGAGAAAATAAAGAATACATAAAAGAAGAATAAACCATTTTCATGGATTAGAATATTTAATATTGTAATGACATCAATTCTTCACAAATGGATCTACAGACTCAATGCAATCTTTATTGAAATCTTAAAAAGTTTTGTTGTTTGTTTTGGACAAACTGATCCAAAAAATTCTCTTGGGAATTAAAAGGCCCAAGAATATCCAAGAAAAATTTTTTTGGTGGCAACTGACAAAGTAATTCAATTTTCATATAAAAACCCAATGAGCCATGAATAGCCAAGCCAATCTTGAAGAAGAAGAAAGTGGAAAGCGTTACTATATCTGGTATCAGATTGATTGAAAAACCACAGCAATTACCACAGTGCATGTGAGTACAAAGACCAAAAATTAAGCCAGTGGAACAAAAAAGAGATTTCACAAAGAGAACCAGCACTATCAATACTTGATTTTTGGTGAAAATGGTACTGCAGAGCAACAGGGACAAGGATAGGCTGTTCAATAAATGATGTGCTATCAATTGAATATCCACAAGAGAAAAAAGTCGAACTTAACCCCTTTCTCAGACTATGTACAAGAACAGATCTCAGATGAACTGCAGATCTTATTGTGCAAAGTAACATAATAAAGTTTCTAGAAGATAGAGCAAAATATTTTCATGACCTTGGGATAGAGTGGATTTCTAAAGATTGATATTAAACTGATAAAATTATTAACTTCTTGAGTTGTTACTGAAAATTTTGCAGTTATGATAACAGCAGAAAATGATGGGTGAACCAAGCATGCCAACATCTACTACATTCTATTAATATTTTCAATTTTGACTTTTAAAATTTATTTTGGTTTTATAATGATATATGAGCTATAAGCACAATGATTACAGTAGATCTATGGTGGGGCTCAAGAATTTATATTTCTGGGGCGTCTGGATGGCTCTGTTGTTTAAGTATCCAACTTTTGATTTTGGCTCAGGTCATGATCTCAGGGTCATGGCATCAAGCCCAACGTCAGTCTGCACTCAGTGGGGTCTGCTTGAAGAATCTCTCCCTCTGCTCCTCCCTCCTTCCTTGCTTTCTCTCTCTCTCTCTCTCTCAGGAAGGAAGGAAGGATGGATTTACATTTCTAACAAGTTCCCAAGTGATTCTGCTGGTCTGGTGATCACATTTTGAGAACCACTGCTCACACTGAACTACTAAATTATCTTTGATTTATTCACCTCCAGACTGATGTGAGGCAATCTACAAAATGATTTATTTCTAAGATCCCAAATATTAAATGGGGCTATGTCCTCTCCACCCTTGTCCCTTCTCCCAGATCTCCCTTCTTTCCACAATTTCTGAGGGCTAGCTAGATAGGCTGGGTTTTATTAATGATGATGGTTTTGCTCTTTTGCTCCTTTTTTTTCCTTTTTCTTCTCTATCTGTGGCTTCTGTGAGTATTGCTAAAGCCAGAAGAGATTGATCTTGGGTGGTCCTTGTTCTCCTACCTTATATCCTCTTTCTTGTAAATTGGAGTGGGAAGAAGCCACAGAGAAGATTTGTCTCTTCAGGGGAGAGGTTGGTAATTCAAGACCAAATCTGAATGGTGGCAGAGCAGATTCTATTCTGGGTCGATGAGCACTGGGAGTCCAAAGAGCTATCCATCCTCTGGGGACTCTGTCCCAGCTGAGATATACAGACCCAGAGCCAGTTCCAGGCACTGAGCTGAATGGCTCCATATGTTCCATAGTGCTTAGGCGCCAAGAGCAGAAGAAACCCCCACCCCAGACACCTGAGGACTGTCATGAGCCAAATGTAGAGTAAAACCCAGGAAGCTGGCACCTGTTGAAGATATTATATGGGATTCCCTTTGACAACCAGTGCCTAGGAAGGGGGGTAGGAGAATGCATGGCACCTGTTGACCCCAGAGAAAAGGCACCAGGTAACAGCTGAGCTGTCTCAGAGTATTCAGATGGGGCCGTCCCTCTGTTATGGCCAGGGATAAGTTCTGACACCACCGGCCCATTCTGACTCCCATCATCTCGGGAAAGGGTTGAACACATTCTAGCTATAGGAGAGGAACATGGCAGACAGGTGCAGTGGGGCTCAGATAAGGGTAGGGATTGCCATGAGAAGCAGAGGGCCAACAGTGGATATCACCTCTTTCCTCTGACATCTCAACCAGGAGGAGGAGTGTCATAAAAATGAGAAATGGGAACTCCCGGTCCTCCTCTACAGCCCTAGGAACGTGGCAGCTTCTCAATTCTGCCATGGTTATCGTTTACTGTGGCTACTAATCTCTTTACCCGTCTATTTCACAGGACCTCCATTTGAATCCAAATGCAATGACACAGGTAAGAACACTCATTAATCTACTATACAAATGTAAGATAGGAGATGCTGGAGATGATCACATTTATTCTGTAAGCCAGCTTTGATCTTTTGGCTCAAGTAAATACTAGAACAGAAAAATCAGAGCTCCTAGAGCTTTTCAGTTGAATCTCACATCAGCGACTCCAGTGAGGCTTCCTACACTTCTGTATTCAGCTTCCTCTTGAGTCAGATCCATCTCGAATCATTTCCTCTTTTCAAATGAGAGATCAGGATAATAATAGTGTCTTGGATTTAAGCATGGAAACCTCATATTTTTTGTTTGTTTGTTTGGAGTGGGAGCAACACAACCTCCTGGGCTTTTGGTTTAACACTGTGTGTGACTGTTCCCATAGGGTTAGATGCTGAAACTGGATTGTTAGCTAATACAGGAAAGCATTTGTGAGGAGACAGTATACTTGAGGCAGCTACAGCTTCACTCTCTGAGCTGGTACTGCAGAAGGAGAGGGCCTTGGACATGTAACACAGTGCATGCTGTTTGGCCCTGGCTCCCAGTCTTAAAACTGGGCAGACTCCCCATCCACCATGTCCCTGGGGCTCAACAAAAGTGACTTCTTGTTATTGTCTGAAAATGTTCTGGATTTTATCCCTTAATTTCAGGCTCTGTTGCTCATCTTTCTTCCTGGTTATAGTCATTTCTTGACCTTTTGGCTTTGTTACCTGTCTTATTTCTGCACATACTCTTTGAGCTTGATGGTAGACAGGCTTTCTTGGTGGTTTCAGTCTTTCCTACTCCCCTTCCAGCCATGTGCTCTTTCCAGCTCTGACACCTGGGACCCAGCCATGGAATTACCCAGCTTTGCTAATGCAGCGAGAGGCATGCTTCAGTCTCATACAGTGGGACTGAGTAGTATCCCGCAGGACCATTCAATCTGAGGTCAAAATGAAAAGATCCAGGCCATAAGGTGAATGCTGCCAACTTGTGATATATCAAATGAGAATTGTGGTAGAGAGAGTTCCGCTTATTCATTTCCCTGCTGTTTAAATCTCACCCCTGTCCAACCACATGGTTACTCTTCACTAACTCATAGATCATGGAGAGCTGGTCCCAGCTGGGATCCTTGAAGAAACTAAAGGAGTTCCAGGAAGCACCAATGTTCAAGACTTCAAAAAATCCTAACAGGAATTGAATATTTATCAAAGATTGGTCTGCCCAGGCAAATGGGAACTCAAGTTTATTTGCTTTCGATAGGGGAGATGTTAGTTATTACTGATGGGTATATTATAGGGTTAATATATAGAATGGAAAAATGAATGACATATACTTAGTTAATACTATTTGAGAAATAAGATGTTTCAAAATATGAGAACATGACAATTACGGTCAAAAGCCCTTTGAAAAGGCAGTAATCTACTCGTTATTGTTATATCAATAACAATATAGACAGTTGGGTCTCTTGTGTGCAGCGCTAGAGTTCTTCGTGCTTTTATATGACCAATGGCTAAAGAAATCTTTGGGGAACCTCTGATTTAGTGATCATAATGGAAGATGTGAGCACTCTGGGTGAACATATAAGAAATCCAATAAAACTCTCTTTCCATCCCAAGAAAGTACCAAAACATCTCTCAAGCAGCAGGGTTGATTATTTTATTTTATTTTATTTTATTTTATTTTATTTTATTTTATTTTATTTTATTTTATTTTTATTTATTTATTTATTTTTTTAAGATTTTATTTATTTAATCATGAGAGACACACACAGAGAGAGAGGCAGAGACACAGGCAGAGGGAGAAGCAGGCTCCATGCAGGGAGCCCGACATGGGACTCGATCCCAGGTCTCCAGGATCATGCCCTGGGCCAAGGGCAGGCACTCAACCGTTGAGCCACCCAGGCGTCCCTAATTGATTTTTTTTAATAGTTGATGAATTTATATCAAATTTAATTGTCATTTCTTCCCAAGTTTTAAGAAAGAGAAGATCTACAGATTTACAATTTCTTACCTATAAGTGGTGTTTACTAATTTACAAGCTCTATTTACATAAGTGGTTTTGTTTCAAATCACTATCATGTGGTAGGTAGCTTTATTAGGTCTATTCTGGAGATGCGAATATTGAAGTTGCAAGTAACAAAGTGGCTCTTTACTCCAAGTAGGCATGTAACTATTTCCTATTAAGCGTGAGACATTTTTAGCTTAAAGGCACTGTGGAATCTTGCTCCCGAAAGTAAATTTGGGCATTTCAGAATGATTTAAAGCTCTAATGATTTTGTTGAGGTAAGTAGAAGGATAGTTACTAAATATGACTCAAGCCAATGAACAAAGCAGGTAAAGAAAACACTTAAGCACCTAAGGCTTTTCAAAAGGCAGGAGGCAAGTTTTTATTCCAGCGTTTTCTAAACTACGCCTCAGGAACATTAGTGTCCTAAGTTATATTAAGAAGAGTTCTAGAGAAAAGAGGGATTTTGAGGTGAAATACATTTTTTTGTGTGTGTGAAATACATTTTGAAAACACTACTCACTATATCTTTTTCTTAAAGGTTAATGCATTAAGAGCTCTGAGCACTTCTGCAGTCAAGAAATCCTCTCAATTTCGTCAGTACTTCCCAAACTTACTTGACCATGGAAAAACTTTTTGTCCTATAATTCCTATTACCAAACTGTGATATTCATGTGTTCCAGCATAAGGGTTAAGCATTTTGGTTTAACCAGATAAAAAGAGGAAACTTACCTTGGATTTACAATAAGGAACAGGGCCAGACAGAGAAATTAGTAGCTATTATATTTTGTTATGACAGCCCTAGAAAACCAATAGAATTACTAGCTCCACATTCACATCTCTAGATCACAGTGATTTCCAATCATCAGATGGGATACAGCCTCTTGGAATAAAGTATTTTGGGGGGATTTTCTCCAGTATAGTTGTGTTGAAGCTCTCCAAGACTGCTCCTGGGTTTAATGATTCATTAGAAAGACTTACTGGACTCAGCATATGGTTGTACTCACAGCTAACATCTATTACAGTAAAAGGATACAAAGGAAAATCAGGAAAGGGGAAGATGTATGGGGTGAAGTCCAGAGAAAACTAGGAATAAGCTTCCAAGAGTCCTTTCCCAGTGGAATTACACAGGATGCATTTACTTCCCTCAACAATGAGTTATGACAACATCTGTGGAATGTTGTCTACCAGGGAAGCTAATTACAGATTCAGTGCCCAGAGTTTTTATTGGAGACTGATCATGTAGGCTCTCTCTGCCTAGCATGAACTAAAATTCCAGAATCCCAGAAGGAAAGCAGGTGTTCAACATAAACTGCATCGCTTGTGAAAAACAGTCTTAGGTATAGGAAACTACTCTTATCAGTTTTAGGAATGGTGGGGTAGCCAACAGACACCAGCCAAAGGCCAATCTTACAAACAGGTCTTTATAAGAAGGGTAGGTTCAGGCTTGCTCATTAACTCTCTTCATGATGGTAGATGATTAAAACAAATGAAATGCAGGATAAACTGTAAAAACACCTTTTAAAGTACACCACCAGTCTGAAACTCTAAGAAAGTATTTGTGGAGACCAAAAACTAAGTGAAAGTAGAACCTAGAAGGTAAGGAAGAGACAAAAACAGCTTTTGTGCTAAAGGTTTCTACTGGACCTAGGAGAATGGACACCTTCACTCTGACAAACCTACACAGTGCAGGGAACAGGAGATAAGTCCAGGGGCTACTCCAGATGGATTACCTAGTAGAATATTGCTACAAAAAGGTAGTACCTGAAAAGACTACATCCTCTTGTTTAAGATAAAGGAGGGAAAAACCTGCTGGCCACAAGGGAACTGCCAGAAAACTTGCTGGTCTCTACCTCAGCATTGAATGGAAAGGGAAAAAAAAATTCCTCCTGGAATTGGAAACTTCAAGCCAGAACTCATGTACATTCTTGGTCCAAATTAACATTACCTATGTGATATATAAATCCTTGAGGATATAACTGTATTTAGAGTTGGTACAGGTTGATGGTGTTGCCAGGCAAGCAGCTAAATATATATATAATATATCATATTATTAAATTATTAATACTTAAATTATAAATAATTTATATAATTATAAAATTATAAACATTAATATTTAATAATATTGAATATAATATTGAATATATAAAAATTCTCTTTAGAGAAACAATTTCAATCTAGTCTTTAGTTTTTTTTAAGATTTTATTTATTCATGACAGACACAGAAAGAGAGAGAGAGAGAGGCAGAGACACAGGCAGAGGGAGAAGCAGGTTCTATGCAGGGAGCCCAATGCAGGACTCGATCCCGGGACCCCAGGGTCAGGCCCTGGGCTGAAGGCGACGCTAAACCGTTGAGCCACCCAGGCTGCCCTCAATCTAATCTTTAAAGTTAAATAATCCCACATAAGTTCCAAGGAAAATGAGCAACTTCCAGTCAATGATCACAAAAGGCACATAGAAATAAAGCATTATGTGAATGTCAGCAGATGCAATAATAATTGGATCAGACCCACAGATAGATTAGACATTGGAATTATCAGGCACAGAATATAAGTTTCAAACTTAAAGGAATAAAAGAGAAGCTTGAAATATGAACAAGATATAAAAGACTTAAAATATGATGCAGCATAATTGAAAAATAGCTAAATAGAAATTTTAGAAATGAAAACCATGGCAATTGAAACTAAAACCTTAACAGAAAATTAGCCAGCCAAATGGAAAGTTAGTGAATGGAAAGATAGATACAAAGAAAGTATCCTAAATGCAACACTGAGAAACAAATGTTTGGAAAATGTGAATCGAACATTAAGAGAAATGGTATAGAAAGCAAGAAGTTGAATAAATACTTAAATTAGAATTCCAGAAAGAAATATGATTCCAGAAGGAATTTATGAAAGAGAATGGGGTAAAGGCAATACTTAAAATAATAGTAATAATAATGTATTAGAATTTTCCAGAATTATTTAAAGACATCAAGCTTCAGCTCCAGGAATGGCAATAAATCTCAAGCAGGACAGCCTTTACAAAACAAAATGGAATGACAGAAAACAAAACAAAACAAAATAATAATAATAAAATAAAATAAAGAGGATCTGTTAAAAGCAACCAAATTATTAAAATGAATATACAACTTAACAAAAATTGTGGGCTGCAGTAAAAGCAGTGCTTACAGGAAAATTCATAGCATTGAATACATTTACTAGAAAAGAAAGTATTTCCAATAATCAGTAGCAAAGTAAAATAAATTTTTCTAAACTATCAATAATGTTACCCTGCTAGAAGACTGATTTATGTTTGCTGTTCTCTCTATAGAAAATAATATTGCAAAATCACTATCATATGAATAATTGATCAAAAAATATCTGCTAGGGTACCTGGGTGGCCTCAGTCAGTTAAGTGTCTGACTTTTGGTTTCTGTTCAGGTCATGATTCAGGGTTGTGGGATCAATTCCTGCTTCAGGCTACATGCTCAGCAGGGAGTCTACCTGAGATTCTCTTCCCCTCCCTCTCCCTCTCCCTCTCCCTCTCCGTCTCCCTCTCCCTCTCCCTCTCCCTCTCCCCTCCCCACTCCTCTCTCTCTCAAAAAATAAATAAGGGGCACCTGGATGGCTCAGTCAGTTAAGTGTCTGACTCTTGATTTTGGCTCAGGTCATGAACTCAGGGTCATTAGATCAAGCCCCCACATCGGGTTCTATGCTGAGTGTGGAGCCTGTTTAAAATTTTCTCTCCCTCTCCCTCTCTCCATCCCCTTCCCCCTGGATCACAGGGAGAATGAATGAATGAATGAATGAATAAATAAATAAATATATCTTAAAAAAATATTCTACCAAAGTGTAGGAGAAATTATTATATTCAGTTGATTGAAACAAATATTAAGTTATCATAATATATATGGTATTTCTCAGATTTTTTAAAGTTTATAATTTTTGTGATTTCTAAATAAATACTGATTTGCCAACTTAATTTGGCACTCATAATTTTGTATGATTTTTCTTAAAGAGAGACTCTCCTCTCAAATTGTATGAGCTACAGGTTTGAGTTCACCCTTGACTAACACAAGTATTCATTCCTCTGTAGAAATTATACACACTCATGCCTGACACCAGTGGTCATATTAATGTGCAGCCACCAGGAGATAATGCTGGCAAGCTGTGTCTTGAGAAACTAAACAGTGTAAAAAAAATACCTTGGTTGAATTTACTATTCTAGCGTACTAATCTAGCCTCTGACTTTCAATCCTACAGGCTCAGATCTGATTTTGTTGTCATGAATGGACCCATCTCACATTAGCTGTTCTCATGAGACAGATATATATGACAATTAATTTATTTATAGGGTTGAATTAGTGTCATAGGCATAAAAAATACTTGCAATACATATATTTCATACTTTTTTTCTGCAGAAAACTGATTGGGAAGCCAATATATTAATTTGTAATGAGTGATTTCTTATAGAAGGGCTAGAAATACTTGAAATTGCAGGAAGGGCATGTTCTTTCCCTAAAGGCAGAGTTGCATGGAAAACCGAATTCTAATCAGAAATTCACATAAGCATGAAATCAATACAGAGAGCTAGAAAAATTGAATATTTAATGATAACAGACTAAAATTCTCTTTTGAAGGTGTTTGTCATTGGGATGTAGATATTCAAAGACCACTTCACTGCAAAGCCCTATGCCCATTTCCACTTCAATGGTGGCCCTGATAGTGCGGTTGAAACCACCCAAATCTTTTTTTTTTTTAAGATTTTATTTATTTATTCATGAGAGACACACACACACACACACACAGAGGCAGAGACATAGGCAAAAGGAGAAGCAGGCTCCACGTAGGGAGCCCGATGTGGGACTCGATCCCGAGACCGTGGGATCACGCCTTGAGCTGAAGGCAGAAGCTCAACTGCTGAGCCACCCAGGCGTCCCGAAACCACCCAAATCTTATTGTTGAGGGCACCTCTTCCATCTAGTGCTTGGATGGAACTTTCCTTTTCTGTAAGTTTTCAGAGGCCTTTTTCAACTGATAAATAATACTGTTACCCAAGTTAAGATGCTGACACATCTTTGGTCAAATCTATTACACATCTTAATGTTCACGCTCAGAAAAACACAGTTTGCTCTAAACCTGCTAGGACTGTCTCTCTAGGAAACGTTACTTACCACATTATTTATTATAATGAAGTCCAAAAATGGCTTATTGTATGAAAAGATCATGATCAAGAACATTCTGGTTTACTTCCTCAATATACTATTATACAATTAGTAAGAGTTAACATGGTAGAAACTATATTGCCAAACAAAATGGTTATGTTAAACAAGTGAAAAAAGGCACAATGTATATATCTTTTTTTTTAAAGATTTTATTTATTTATTCATGAAAGAGAGAGAGAGAGAGGCAGAGACACTGGCAGAGGGAGAAGCAGGCTCCATGCAGGGAGCCCAACGTGGGACTCAATCCTGGATCTCCAGGATCACACCCTGGGCTAAAGGCGGCACTAAATCGCTGAGCCACCCGGGCTGCCCACAATGTATATATCTAATGAAAACAATTAGGCAAGTTTTAGAACTTCATGTGGACAAGAAATGAAAAGAAAGATTTTCTTTTACTAGAGTTCTACTAATATGGTTATAATGCTATTTTGCTATTTATGCAAAGAAACCATTTTCTAAAATTTCCACTTCCTCCTAATACTTCTTTCATTAGTAAAAGCAGTGCTTATCTGAATTTCAAAGGTATAAAATATAATGGAGCTTCCAACTGTTCCAAATATTTGGCAACAAGGTTTTCATGGATATCCATCCATTCATTTGGTCATTTATTAGATATTTTTAGTGAAGACCTACTATGGGTCCAGTATGGTTTTAGATTTCTATCTTATAGATTAAAAATGTACATTCTCCTAAAGCAGAAAAGGGCAGATTTATTTAGTCCCAGAGGCAACTGATTGGAATAAACAGAAAATTGCCAGAGGTGGAGAAATAAGATAAAGGACTTTGAAATGTGGCCATCAAGTGGTTAAAGTTCATTATTGCATCTGAAGATGTTCCAAGAACTTTGATCCCGATTAATGAAAAACCCAAGCCCCAAAAGCCAAAAATAAAAATCTGACAATGTAATATCTCCAAAATTTGAGAGACTGTTGGTCTCATTACAAAGAACCTCAACTAACAAAATGGTTGATTTTTAAAAAATAAACCTGTTAAATATACAATCCATATTTTCCAATATCGGTCAGCCTTTACTAGTAGTTAATAAGAAAATGTGGAGGCTACATTCTAATTGATAATTGGACAACAATTCGACAGATTCTAAAATACTACTTCCCTACTCCCAAATCTAATCAATCACAGGTTCTATAGGTTCTCCTGAAGCATGCCTAGAATCTGTTTTACCTGAGCCAACAGCCACCATCAACTTCTTCTGGGATTACTGCACCAGCCTCCTACCTAGAGTCCTTGCCTCTGCTTTTATACTCCATGGTTCTTCACCGAGCTATCAGAGTAAGTTTCCTACAACAGACTGGTGGAAAAGTAGGGGAAAGTAGTAGGGGAAAATTAAAGCAGGGGAAATTGTAGGGGAAATTGTAAAGTAGGGGAAATTGTAAACAGTAGTAGGGGAAAGTAGGGGAAATTGTAAACAGCATCACTTGGCTTTATGTGAACTGGCCCCTACTATTTCTCCAATCTCTTTGATCTCTATGGCTGTGCCATGCTCACTCTTTTCTTTGTGTCTTTGTACCTATTGTTCTTTGCTAGTCTGGTACACTCTGGTACCTCATCTGTCTGTAATACCTAGCTTTTCCTATGGCTCAGCATCAATCACACAGTATGCTAATAATCTCTTCACCTGCTTGTATCTTCTCTTAGACTATAATGCTAGTCAAAAGCATATCCATCTCCATAAACACTGTACCTCCTATATCAACACTGTCCCTTCTATGTGCTAGGAACTAAATAGGTACTTGTTGAGTGAATTAGTGAGTGAAATCATTCGATATATTTCTAGTATACAGAAAAAGGAACAACCATTTTCTGGATATCTATTTTGTGCCATATCCTGCCCCAGAGATCTCAAGGGCATGTTATTATCTGAACACTATACTGTACAACAACATAATAATATTCACCATTTGTTGAAGCCCTACAATGTGCTGGGTCCTGTACTGTAGGTTTTATAAACATTGTCATACAACAGCTTTTAATTGCCTTCGTTTGAGAAAGGCAAAATTGTGGTGCAGAAATTGTCCCTTAAGGAGTATTTATACAAAGTTGTCTGAAGTTACAGAGCTGGATTTTCTTACTGTTTCCAAACCCCTCCTTGCAGTCCCCATGTGAACAGTGGCATGATTCTTTATATTCTCTTTCTCTCCTTGACCTGTCAGAATTGCAGAGGTCCCTTTCACAACACTATGCTTGGAGACCACTTCATTCTGACAGATTCCTAGACTGAGGAAGATCAAGCTGGAAGGGATTTGGGGAGACCAGTCAAGCCAACCCCCTCCTAACAGAGGTGAGAACATTGAAGCTAGAACAGTGAAGTCATTTTCCTAAAGCCTCAGAGTTCCTTCTTAGCTGATGGAGGGAGGCTTTTCCTACACACAGCTATTGTTTGTTAAGGGGACATGTTTAATAACAATACTATCGGTGGCTAATATTTTCATAATATTTACATAAAGATGTACACATTTTAATTTCATGAAATTTACATTCAAGAGGTTATTAAAAATGCAGATCCTGGGCAGCCCTGGTGGCCCAGCGGTTTAGCGCCACCTTCAGCCCAGGGCATAATCCTGGAGACCAGGGATTGAGTCCTGCATCCGGCTCCCTGTATGGAGCCTGCTTCTCCCTCTGCCTGTGTCTCTGCCTCTCTCTCTCTCTCTCTCTATCTCTCTCTCTCTCTGTCTCTCATGAATAAATAAATAAATAAAATCTTTTTAAAAAAATGCAGATCCTGTTTTCTTAGTTTGAAAATATGGCCTACTTCCTTTTTAAATACTACTACTGGTGATTCTGACCCAGGGCAACAACACTATAATAACCCACTCAAGTGTGATTCTTATCACGTTTACTAAAATCAGGTAGCTGCTGTTTTCAGACTAGACTATGTCCCTCCCCCAAGAAGGCCTCACTCAGGTCTTACTACCTCTCTAGGCTCTATGCCCTCCTGCTAAGTGAGGTCTGGGCAAACCCTTCGGGGCCTCAACAGTCAAGGGTTCTGACACCAGGTAGTAAAGAAGGTTATCTTAGGGTTGAGCACAGATCTATAGCTCAGGAAAGGGCACAGCGTCAAGCCCAGGGACTGAGAGCAGCAGGGTTGGGGCATGTTAGTGAGCTAAGAGGGCTTAGTTGCTGGAGTTTGAGATGGGCCGGTCGATAAAGAAAGGTGACTGCCACTTTGTCTCATCGGGAACCCATGCTGTGTGCGAGAGAGAAAGAGTCAAGGCAGATGTGTTTGTTCCCCGTGTCTCTTGACTGCCTGCTGCAGACCCTGTGCCACATAAGGTGGCTCCATTGTGGTCTGGCCCCTCAGGGCAGCGAGCCCAAAGCTCTGCACACACCTGCCTTTAATCTATTCATACGTTCCATTCCTCCTCTGTTTAGGAGCAGCAGCAGTTATGAACCAAAGAAAACACAGAGCAGTAAGGAGGTCCACCAGGTAACTGGGATCAGAAGCACAAGGAGAATAAAGTAGCAGAGGACTATTTGAAAGAGGGTCTGTTCCTCTTTCTCCCGAGACATGCAGGAATGGGAACACACTGGATGCTTCTCGGGCTAGTCTCCAACCAGGGGCTTTACGAAGGCCCCGGACAAATCAGAGCTCCTTGTCTCCCAGTGAGTGGGTGTACTGTACTGCCCGCGGGCAGAAGAGAAGGCAGCCCCATCCCCAAGGACCACTCTGCTCTCCCTTCAGCTTGTATGCTGAGGCCACCGAGTACACAGCCAGGGCCGTCAGGAGGGAGGACACTATTAATAATCTGGTGACAGGAGGCTCACGTTGTCTGTCCCTTCCCTTTCTCCAGTCACCTTGGAGACAGCTGGGCAAGGCCAGGCCCACAAGTGGCCTCTTGGCCTCCTTCTCCTGGCTCTCCTGCTTGAGGGAAAACAGCACAGCATCGGGGACACACTGCTACTTGGCGTCACTGTCCTCGTGCCCACTGCTCTTTCTGGCTTCATGCTGGGAGCCCTCCTTATCCTTGCCTTGAGTGTGCTCACTGCCTATTTACGGTGCTTACAAAACAGGGGCTGCAGTAGCCTCGGGTGCAGAGTGTACGAAATATCAAGATGCTCACGAGGGCTCTTGGAAAGAACTCTCCTTCCAGGGTGGGACAAGGCAGGATGAGAAAGGCACCCTTCCTGGTCCTTAATTGTCCACTGGTGCAACTCAGATGGGCTGGGAGCAGCCTGAGGGCTGGACCCAAGTCTCATTCATTCATCCTTACTCCAGAATCTTCTGGGATTATACAGTAGGTACTCCAATAATGGGGGAAAATAAAAGTTGGAGAGGACAATGAAATGGCAGAGAAAAACACATTCTAGAGACTGCATTACTCCCCTAGCAAATGCCCCTAATAGCACAAATCCTGAGAGCTGCTGCTATGCCAGGCGCTATGTTAACCTCTGTACCTAAATTATTTTATTTACCACCATGGCCATTCACTGAGCAAACAGAGTTTAGGTAACTTCCTCATATAGTTAAACACTTAATTTCTAAGATCCAGACTCAGGACCCAAGCAGTCCCATGTCAGAGCCCTCCACCTGGAATACTGTACTAAAACATCCCACTAACATTACAGGCCCCCATGGCTTAATTCTTGAATAAATAAATACAAGTTCAAATGTTACCCCATTTTAAAGTTTATTTGCTTGGGGGGCTGTGTATGTGTGTGTGTGTGTGTGTGTGTGTGTGTGTGAGTCAAAGTTGTTCTCAGTGGTTTTCCTGCCAAAGAAAAATGTCCTCTGTAAAGTTCAGATTGGAATGGTGTTTGAATTCATGGATATGATTGAGACTAGAGCAGAAGATCAGCTAAATGTTTAGGAGGAGGCAGGGAAGGAAGGCGCTGAAGCTGTATCAGAGGTCCAAAGGACAGCTGTTTGGGAACCTGCAACTTTTAAAAACCAAAGTCCGGGAGGGGCATGGATGAGTGGGAGAGGGGCTCAATCCCCATCCCTGACGTATTAGAGTTCTATAAATAGAACACTTCTCTTCTGTCACAGAGAGATGGCCTTGTGCCTCTCCTGTCAACACTGTCCTCAAGGGAGGGGGCTCTTCTCTCCTTTATCTTTTTTTACATAAGTGAGAGAGGAGAAAAGGACAAAGATGATGTTTATTTTAAAAGTGCATGTAAATAAAAACATCTCCATAGCAAAAGCTACCTCCCTCCCAGCCACCCCCTCAGCACTTCTGTCTAGTTTTTATCAGACTGATTTTAACTCCTGGAAAAAAAAAAACCCAAATGAAAATCTATGACAGGATTTTTACTACCTCAGCCTGAATGTCTTCAGAGCTGTAGGTGAACGAAGCAAACTCCCTTGAGTGCAGCCGTTGGAAAATCAGCTTGACACTGCTCTGCATTTTCTGGGGAAGTTGGAGAATGAAAATGAAAAAGCCCTGAAACCTGCTAAAATTACTTATAAAAGCCCCATGAGTCTTTCCCTCCAGGGAAACGGGAGTGAGGGAGAGAAAATGTTCCACATTACATAGCAAATGGGGCCATCTATTTGTGAATTCCGTGCAAGATTTTCTGTGGGAGGGATACTAAGTGGTAAGAACACCTGTCCTGGTTCCCGCAACTCAGAACTTGCCTAATAATACCCTGCTGCATCTCCAGCTGATCTTGGCATTGTTTCATCCATAGAGGCATTTGGGCTTTAATGAAGGACAGACTGGCTCAGAGTAGGTTGGACTTAGGTTAGAGTCTTAGCATCTCTCTGTGACTTGGGGCTAATTACTTGGGACAATGCATTTCTTCTGTTAGAGACCCGCTAACAGACCTCTGCTGAAGTGTAAAATGACTTTACTAGTTTCAACTTGGTTCACAGGAATGGGAGCAGCCTGTCCCACGTCACTTCTTAGCTATGTCTTAATGCTTCCTTCCCCTGGCTCCTTGTGATCCAGTTACACTAGCCTTTCAAACTCTGCTTGCGTGCCACAATGCCCTGCATATATATACTCTTTCTTCTATCTGGGGAAGAGACATACCCAACTCCAAACCGCCTACTGGACCCTGGCTCATCACCTATCTGTGGAAGCATTTGCCATCCACAGGCTAGGCTTGTTACAGGCTCTTTTATATTGCATCTTAGATTTTCATTTACAGCATGCTGCAGAGCTATGCTTTCATATTTTGCTGTACAATTATATGACAGTAAGCTTCATGAAGGCAGGCATGTGCCTCTGTTTTGCTGCTATTGACTCCTCAGTTCTGGCATTTAGCAAACACTCAATAACTAACATCTGAACCACTACGTGACCTTTACTGTGCCTTGATTTCCTCCTTTGTAAAACTGCAACTGGCTCACAGGGTTGTACCAATTCTAAATGTGGTAATGTATTCTGAAAACTATAAAGTACCTAACATTGTTACCTTCCACTCATTTGTTGATTTCAAGATGATTTCCAGCCTCTGCTCCAATGAATTTGCTTTCTAAAATCAATGCTATTACTTAACCATAAAAAAAAAATGAGATCTTGCCGTTTGTGACAACACAGATGGACCCAAAAGGTATTATGCTAAGTGAAGTAAGTCAGAAAAAGACAAATACCATGATTTCACTTATGTATGAAATAAATACATACATACATACATACATACAAATGAACAAACAAACAAAAAAAGCAGCATCAGGCCCATAAATACAGAGAACAAACTGGTGATTGCCAAAGCGGAGAGGGATGAGGGAGATGTAAGATTCCAATCATAGAGCAAATAAGTCACAGGGATGAAAAGTACAGCATAGGGAATATGGTCAATGGTATTATAATAGTGTTGCCTGGTGACAGAGGATATCTACACTAGTGGCAAGCATAGCATAATGTGTAGACTTACACAATCACTATGTTGCACACCTAAAAATAATGTAATATTGTGTGTCACTTCAATTAAAAAATTTTAAAAAATAAAATTAAATAAATAAATAAATAAATAATAAATATCACCAGTGGCTTGCTGATAGATAAATCCCAAAGTTCCATCTTTGTCCTTTTGGCAGAGACAATAATGCTCACCAAATCCAATATTCTGTTATATTCCCTACATTTCTTAGTTTCCTTCTAAGTAGGCAGGGTCAGATGACTAGCCATGGCCAATGAAATGTGTGCCAAGTCATTGTATGTCTTTTTCAGACTGAGGCAGTAAAAGCTCATGTGTGGGCTCCAATCTCTCTCTTATTCCATCCCAGTGACCTGGAATATTGCAGGTTCCATATCCTGCAGTTACAAAATGGGAGAGCCTCGGTCACCCCAAGTCCTTACATAACTATTAAAAGCCATATAACATATAAGAGAAAAACCTTTGTTGTCTGAAGCCAATGTGATTTGGGGATTAACTTGTTATTGCAGCATTCCCTAGCCTTCTCTAACAGATACAGACCTCATCGGATTCCAGTTTTGCATCCTGTAGGATTCCTAGCCACACTCTCCTCCTTGAAATTACTTATATCTCTGGTTTCTAGAAGTCAAGTCTTTCCTGATTGTCCTCCCTCTCAGACATTGTCTCAGTATCTCGAAGGTCTTCTTTTCATCCATCCATTTTCCTTTAAGAGAGAGTTCTTTAGGGTTTTCTGTGGTCTCCATTTACTATTATTCTCTGAGCTTTCCATGAATTATTTAATCTAGATGATGCAGCAATCAACTTTATCCGGACTCACTCTACATCTGTGTGGCTAGATTGTCCCTCTCTCCTGGATACCAGGACCCCACATTTAACTGTCCCTTAGACATCTACACTTAAGGTGTGTGCCTATAAGCATTTCAAAAAGCATGCCCAAGAGTATATACATTATCTTATCTCCAAATCTTTTTTCTTCCTGTAATTTTCATTAATCTAAACACCACAATGTGCTTTCTAATAATTCTTCTGGTTGCAATTGCCAGAAAGTCATCTCAAACTGGTAAAAACAAAAAGGAATGAACTGGTTCATATAATAATTAGGATGTCTACAGGATGGAGCTGGCTCCAAGGACTCTAGAAACCTAACTGTTGTCTCTATATCTGGATCTTCCTATGTCTAGAGCTCTCCTCTCTCTCTCTCTCTCTCTCTCTCTCTCTCTCTCTCTCTCTCTTCCTCCCTGCCTCTCTTTCTTTCTTGCCCTCTTGTTCTCATTCTGTTCTGTTTCCCTTTATTACTTGCATCCTCTCTGCCTTCTTTGTGGAGGAGGAAGTGGGAAATTGAGGGTAGAGAACATGGCCACCAAGTCTTCTAGCCTGAAGATCCCAGTGAAAGAAAGAAGCTACTTTCTCTTGGTATCCATATAAATATGGATATATATTGGTATTCATATAAATATGGGAGAACTCTGATTATCACTTGACAAATCACTGTATTTAGGGATTTGGTGAAATGAGATGGTCAAAAGGATTGTCATAAACTCTATACCAGTGCCAGAGAGCCTGGGTACTCTCAGCTATGCAAGGATGACATGGAGTAAAGGGTTTCCCCAACAGAAAAAGGGTATTATTTGTATAAGGTAGAAGTACTGAGTAGAGGAAATATCCCAGTAAAGAGAAGGAGTAAGAACAGCCAAAGCAGGGGCACCTGGGTGGCTCAGTCAGTTAAGCAGCCGAGTCTTGATTTTAGCTCAGGTCCTGATCTCAGGATCCTGGGGTTGAGACTTGCAATGGGCTCCCCACTCAGCAGGAAGTCTGCATGAGAATTCTCTCTCCCCCTCTGCCCCTACTCCTGCTCACACACGAGCATGCTTTCTCTCTCTAAAATAACTAAATCTTAATATATATATATATATATATATATATATATATATATATATATAGCGAGAGAGAGAAAGAGAGAGAAGAGAATAGCCAAAGTAGATGGAACAGAACTTGCAGATACCCTGAAGCTGGGAGGAAGATGTACTCAAGGGAAATGACAAAGGACTTATCTGGGGTCCTCCATCATGAGGCAGTCTGCAGCAAAAGACGCTGGAGAGGAAAGAGTCCAGATTGATAGGTCTTTGTAGACACTGTTAAGGAGTCTTGAGTTTATCCTATAAGCAATTCCAGGCCATCAAAGCATTTTAATCTCTGCCATTGAAGAAGGGTTGAAGCTGTTTGTGTACATGTGCTGTTAAAGTGTCGTGGGACCTGGGAAGACTCCTTACTTATCAATGTGTTCCCATTTGTACATGCAATGGAGACATTCAGCATGCAGGAAAACATTAATTTCAATTGCCCTCAACTCTCCCAGTAAGAAAAGGGTTTTGCAACACAAATTAATTCTACAGAAGGAAGAGTGAGAGTCAGTGTGTTACACTGAAGGATAGGCTCAAGGATCATGGAGATGTAGGTATAAATCCTGCTCCACCATTTATTGGAGGTGAATGTAACCAAGTCCTCAGTTTTCTTTTGCTCCATTTTCTTTTTTTTTAATAAAATAATTTTTTATTGGTGTTCAGTTTACCAACATACAGAATAACACCCAGTGCTCATCCCGTCAAGTGTCCCCCTCAGTGCCCGTCACCCACTCACCCCCACCCCCCGCTCTCCTCCCCTTCCACCACCCCTAGTTCGTTTCCCAGAGTTAGGCTTTTGCTCCATTTTCTTTCCAGAAAAATAGAGATAATAAGTCTATCAGTTAGGAACCTGAGCTATAGAGTGCAAGAAATACCCTGATTTACCTGACTTGATACAGAAAATATCTCCCATAGCAAGAAGTTCTTGAGTCAGTGAGTTAGCAACTCGACATCATTGTAACATCAGATTTTTTCCCCTATGTTCTGTCACCTGTCCAAATTCTCTCATTGTCATAAGAGTGCTGAAGCAATCCTAGGCACCACACACACACAGATATGACAATGATCAGTAGAGGAGGGAGGGATATGTTATTCCTATATATCTCTAAGCTAATGAAGGAAATCTTTCTCAGCAGTCCTTATGCAGCCTGCTCTTCATGACTCATTGGCTAGAAATGTGCTATATGTCCATGCCCAAGCCAATCACTGGCAAGGGGTGCTACATTATTAGAATGGCTTGGTTTTGTCATGATTCACCCCTCAGGCTGGGGCTCACTTCAACTACAGCATAAGACAATAGGAGAAGGATGGATAGTTCAACTAAAATTGTTAAAAATTAGGAAGGTAGGGATAAATTGTTGTTCAATAGGCAATATAGCTCTGTGTAATACCTTAGTGTCTATATTCCAGGATTGTAGTCAGTATTTATCTGACTGTATCTGTAATATGGCAGCCACTGCATATTTTGTACAATCCTTTGCAAACTCTTTAAATCTACTGGTACAACAAATCCATTTGACTAATTATTAAAATCAATCCTCAAAGATCTGTACTGACTAGCCCAACAGGAGGTGCTATTTGTAATTAAACATGATGGAGTGGAACTAATTCTTTTTTCAAATGTATGAAGTTAGACTTCACCTGTATCAGTCCATAATCTGCTTCCTCAGGTTCAGTCAGAAGGAGTTAAGTTTTAGTATCTTTTTGAGGTAGTGTAGCTGTTAAATATATAAACACCAGAATTAGACAAGCATCAGTTCAGATCTTGCCTTTATCATTTACTGTCAACATTAAACTTTCTAATCTTTGTTTTTAGATCTTTAACATGGGGATAAAATAATATTATATTATGAAGATTGAGTGAGATAAACAAAATGTGAACATTTGTGGAACATAGTGTATGTTCCATAAATATTAGTTCCTTCTGCTCTTCTCTAGCTCATGTAGTGGTCAAGAAGATGAAGTGAGATAATGCATCTATAGCTATGGAACACAGTAAATAGTTAATAAATAGCATCTATTATGTTTGCCATAAGCCAGAACAGTAGCTGCCTTTATTAATACCATGGAGTTTTTTTCCTACGTTTTGATTGGTGGAACCATGCCACTCCAATCATGCTACAGGTATTAATTTTTTAGACAAAACACATGGTTAGTGTTTCAAATTACTGACTACTCCCTTCAGGGCCTGTCATGTTACACTAAATGGTCTGGTGTGGTCATTCACCAAACTAATAATTAAATGCTGGAATTTTGCTAAAACAAGTTACAAGCAAAAGATATTGGTCTTCAGCCTATACCCAGAAATGGATGTTTTGGAAACTATATACTTTATCCTTTTGAAAAGTTGACTTGTCCTTAATCCCCCCTAACTGTCTTTATTTATTGAATTCTGCAATCCAGCGGGCTCTGATGTCCACTGTAAAAAAGTGTGGTTTCTTTGCATTTCACTCTTAACAACAACAACAAAATATCTTTCATAAGGGGTTTCAATAGATCCTGACATAACTAATGTCATTCTGACACAGACTGCTTTAAATTACGGAGTAGAGAGAGTCTTTGTGGTGAAGACTAACACACTGGTTATGCCAAGAAAGAAGGAAGAGTTTAAAAATGGGTTTTTAGAATGGAATGGAAGGAAAATGGGGTGGGGTATTTGCTGAAAGAACCAAGGTCAATAATGGCTCCCCCATTTCTAGTTGGGAGAGAGATTAGAATTATAACACAGCTGAAGCTTCAGTCTGCTCTTCCTCTATTTTTGCACCTTCAAACTCTTCAGTCAGCCATACTCCCAGTGACATCCTGGGAAGCACACACCAATCATTGAGACCTCATTACTAGGAGCCTCCTGAAGGAACACTTGCCTCAAAGACTTCATCCAATGATGTGGTCAAGAAAATAGCACTAGAATTGATTGCAAGTCTCCTCTAAGAGATTATTGGGACCAGTCTCATCATGTCTCCCATCCTAATTTCCCTCATTCACCTCATCAGAAGTCTAAGTCTCTGCTATTATCCATGATCATCCAAAATTTCATCCTCATCTGCTCTGTAAATCTCATGATTTAAATCTGGTGGACAGTCCCCACGATGGCCTCCTGGTGATTCATGTCTATGCACAGTCCTCTTCTATGTTGAATAAAGCTGACTTGTACAACCAATAGAATGTAGCAAAAATGATGGAGGGACTTCCAAAGTTAGTTATAAAAGACATTAAAGCTTCCATTTTGTTCTCTTGAATTGCATACTTTGGGAGGAAGCCAGCTGTCATGAGAGGCTATGTAAGCAGCTCTACGGAGAGGTACACATGGTGAAGACTGAGATCTTCTGTCAACAACAAAGTGACTGGAGTCATCTTGGAAGTAGATCCTCCAGCTCTGGTCAAACCTTCAGATGACTACAGCCCCAGCTAACATCTTGACTGCAAGCACATGGTAAGTGCTGAACCAGAGCCACCCAGGTAAGCCACTACTGAATTCCTGGACCACTGACATTGGGAGATAACAAATTTTTAATGTTTAAGCCATTACATTTGGGAGTACTTCGTTATACAGCAACATACCCTCAACCAGTGCTCACCTTCTCATCCTTCTCAAATCCTAGGCCCTGCTTCCTCAAATTCCTGATATGTTACCTTTTAAGAATATACTCAGCCCTTTGTCTTAGCTGAAACTTGGTTCTCTCCAAATGACATTGCTTTTGTTGTAGCTCTGTAATATAATACCTTCAGCTGCAAATAGGAGAATGACTCAGTGGTTTAAACAGTAAAGACACTTAGTAATCTCGTACAGCAAGAAGTCTACAGAAAATTGTCTTTAAGTTTGGGGCAAATCTCAGTGTTGCTCAGATTGTTTCTATCTTTTCACTCTGTTAACCACAGCATATTGACATTTTGCCTATATGTTCATCATTCCATAGTCGCACAATGGATGCTATGCATCACATCCACATCCAGAACAAAAATAAAAAAGAAAGATGACTACAAAGTCACTTCTCACAATCACTCTTCTGATAGAATAAAAACTTCTCCAGAAACCTCTCAAAAACTTCTTCAGAAACCTCCCCACAGATTTCCATTTGTATCTGACATTACAACCTTTCTAATATAGCAACTCTCTGATATACAGACTTCCTCCATGTTTTTTCAAACAAGGATACTTAATACCATTTGAAGTATGTATTTATTTGTTTCTTTTTTTAAAAAAGATTTTATTTATTTATTCATGAGACACACACACACAGAGGCACAGACACAGGCAGAGGGAGAAGCAGGCTCTATGCAGGGAGCCCGACATGGGACTCGATCCCGGGTCTCCAGGATCATACTCTGGACTGAAGGTGGCGCTAAACCACTGAGCCACCCAGGCTGCCCTATTTATTTGTTTCTTATCTGCCTCCCCTCATTAGAATGTAAGCATGGCTTTTGTGTTTTGTTCAGCACCTAGAACCATGCTAATATGTAAGCAGGTGCTCAAAAATGCATTTTGTTAAATGAACGTCCATTGGCCATAACCATTATCATAGCCACCCTTAGGTATAAAAAAGGTTACACAAGAAAGTATTGGCAAAGGGGAATGATACTGACTTTGTGACTTTAGACAAAGCATTATTAATCCTCTAGTACTTGATACGTGATTGAGATTTTTAGGCAAATAGGAAAAGATGAGGAGATGGCTATTAGCTAAAGAACCAACAGAGTCTGCTCAAAGTTCTCTCAAGCAGAGAGGACTGCATATCTTAGGATAAAGAGGTATCCCCCCTGCTCCCCACCCCATTCCCACGTTTAAACTGAAACTTCTGTTCTTTCTTGCAAAACCCTTTGTTTATTTGAGGTTTACCCCCTGCAGATATACTCTCCTTGCTGCTACCATTTATCTGGCCATTTCTCATATACTGTAATAAATGAACTCTGGCTCACGTTCTTCCTCATCATCCAATTTTAGTCATCAATCTTGCTGATTTCAACATCCATGTAGGCAATCCATCTAATACTCCAGCCTCTTTGTTTCTCACCATGGCTCTGAAGACCACTACCTCAATACCCAAAACATTATTCCTCAACTTTTCTCTTTGGTATCATGGTCTGGGCTTGTCCAAGAATACACCACCTCCCGATCAGGACCGTAAGTATCTTACGTCTGATCATCATTCTCTATGCTTTCAGTGTGCCTTCTCAAGCTCCTCACTAACAATAGTTGTTCAATCTCTTCATATCACTAAAGCCATAGAGTTCACCTCTGAAGAAGTATCCTTACTCCTATCTAAGATGACTCTTTCTCATCTTCCTTTACCTCCTCAACTTTGCGTCTTTGCTCATCCCCCTCTCTCTTACCTTATCAATTTTTACCTCTCAGTTGGGTCATTCAGCAGCATTCAGATTCATTCTGGTACATTCCTTAGAGCGAGCTGGTCTTGGGTCACCTACCCTCCTTGGAAAGGCCCTGCTTGATCCTCCTATTTAAATAGCTGTCATTCCCTTTGCAGTCATTATTGCTTCTATAACTTCATTTTGTTTCCTGTACAGTACTTATCACTCTATATAATTATCCTTTAATGTTAATTAATTTGTTGTTTGTTGTTTATTGTCTCCCCTCACCTAATAGGCTATAAATCCAGTGAGTGAAAGACTTTTCTTGTTCAGTTCACCCATCTCCTAGGGTGTGTAATGGTGCTGAAACTTCATGGTGCTCAATAAATATCTGATAAATAAATAAGCAAATGGCATTTTTACTCCCCCAGATAAGATACCTTCTCTTGAACTTTCATATTCCTGTCATTCTTATCCAATTTCATGGCTCCCTTTCAGAGGCAATATTTCAAGTATCGTCCAAAAACTTCTATTTCCATTTCTTTGCCTTCTCTATCTACACTAGACTGGTTTCCACCTCCAATTCTTTAAAAAAAATTTTTTTTATTAGTTTCAGAGAGAGAATTTTGTGATTCATCAGTTGCACATAACATCCAGTGCTCATTACCTCCTTAATGCCCATCACTCAACTGTTCCTCCTCACCCCCATCTCCCTTCCAGCAACCCTCAGTTTATTTCCTATAGTTAAGAGTCTCTTATGGTTTGCCTCCCTCTCAATTTTCATCTTATTTTATTTTTTCCTTCCCTTCCCCTATATTCATCTGTTTTTGTTTCTTAAACTCCACATGAGTGAAATCATACAGTGTTTATCTTTCTGGGATTTATTTTGCTTAGCATAATACCTTCTAGTTCCATTTACATTTTTGCAAATGGCAAGATTTAATTCTTTCTGATGGCTGAGTAATATTCTAATTTATATATATGTATATAATATTCTAATATATATATATACATACACATATGTATATATTACCTCTTCTTTATCCATTCACCTGTAAATGGACATCTGGGCTCTTTTCATATTTTGGCTATTGTGGACATTGCTGCTATAAACATTGACCCAGCAATTGCACTACTAGGTATTTAGCCAAAGTCTTCCACCTCCATTTCACCTCCTCCATGTTCAGGGGCAATAATAACCTTCTGGTGCCAAATTTGGTGGCCAATTTTCAGTTGTTGTCCTTTTAGATTTTCATTGTTATGAAACAGTATTTCAATATGAAAATCAGATCCATACTGAACAGTGCAGATGTAGATCACTTCCATAATGGCAGAGAGTGCTAGATCCTTCAGCAGCATTTAATATTCTTACGGTTTGGCTCCTTCCTTGTTAGACTTTCCTTCTCTGTCTCCTCCGAAGCATCCTTTTCTTCTAATTTTAAATATAAGAATACTTCATGGCTAAGTTGTAGGCTATCTTCTTAAACTTTCTGAATTCCCTTGGTAAACCTATTCATTCCTATTATTTTAAATGACACCTATAAGCTGATGACTCAGGAACTTATATCTCCCATTCAGATTTTTTACTTTTGGGCTCCAAATTCATACAACTAACAACCTACATGATAGTTCAAATCCCCCGTGTCCAAAAGCAAACTCTTGATCTTCTTCCTAAATATGTTTGTCTCCTCACTCTTCACTGTCTTGGTAATGGTATCACCATCTACCCATTGTTCATACCAGAAACCTGCAAATTGGCCTGGTTTCTTCCCTGACTCTAGACCAGACCATGCAAGTCCTAGCTCTTCTTCCTCCATACCTATTTACTCTATATTTACTATACTATTTATTATATTTTCTATAAGCCTATATATTACGTAGTGTGTGTATATATACTACATATATATATCCATCACACTCACACACACACACACACACACACACACACACTATCCCTTAGCTAGCACAAGTCACCATGATGATTTCCCTGAATACATCATAATCGCTTTACTTTTCCTTCAAATACTGTCGTCATGGAGCCACCAGAGCAATCTATTTCTATATATATCCTGTCACCTCTGGCCTTTCACCGAATCTAGAGTGATACCCAAATTCATTAACATGACTTCAATTCCCTGTATGATCTGCTCCTGCCTCTATCTGCAACTTTTTCTATCACTTTCTTCCCTAAAGAGAATACTTCTAGCTGAACAAAAGTTATTTCTGTCCTTGAACACAGTAAGTTTTTTACTGTCCTAGGCACTTCACACAGTCTTTTCTCTGCCCTGAATACTTTTCACAAATTCTGTCCCTGACTGGTTCCTTCACATCCCAGATCTCAGTTTAACTGCCTTTTTTCTCAGAGAGAACCTTGTCTCAGACCAACCCACTTCCTCTAGTTTCTCCTTTGAGTTAAAATAAATAACAAACAAATAACGAATATAACATACACTACTATGAGAAAGAATAATTGGGGAGTCTGCTTAGAAATTAAATACGTTAAATACATAAGTTAATCTTTATAATATTCCACTGCAAGTTGACAGTAAATGCTCCGAAGAGTGATAGGGAATAAACCTTTAGCCCCATAACTCACTGCATCAATTAAATGAGTAGTAGTAATAATAATACTCCCTTTTGTTCACATCTTTGGCAATCAAAACACAAATACGACTTTTTCAACTAATACTTAGCTTTCAGTTTCACAATATCCCAGTCAGTTTGTTTTGCTAACCCAAGTTGTATGTCCATGTATTTTGCTGAATTCGATGAATTTGCTACAACGGTAACTTCTGGTGGAAATGACCAAATCTTTGCGCCTATGTTCCAAATTTAGCAATAGATCATGACACTCAGATATTTCTTCAGGGAGTATTAATTGCAGGGGGAAAGTGATGGCATCTTATTTAGGTTGTCTGGAAAGTCAAAGGAAGATTATAATTTATAGTTACTATGGTAGCTAATTATACCTTCAAGGATATGCCAGTTGCTGCTAAAAAAAAAAAAAAAAAAAAGGCTTTGATCATAGATGAGACCCTTGTTGGGGAATCAAAGAAAATAAGAAAGCGGAATTTGTGAATTTGCCATCTTGAAAAATGTGTGGCTATGGAAACCAAATTTCTCTTTGGATAAAAAGTAAATTCAAATTGGTTTCTCCAAGGTGCTAACATTCACATCAAGGTTATAATAGCATAAGAACAATACCGTAAAATGCTAAACCATGTGTTTTTATCTGTCTCTCTCTTTACCATGTGGGTCTCTTTTATTCAGGAAAGTGGACATCATTCATCACATTCATGGCTTTTAAGCTCAAAAGGTTTGATCCAGGTTACACCAGAACAAGGAAGAAAATGCCATTAGGCAGAACTAATATTCCTGCAAAACACTTCTGCCTGTATGCAAATTTATATAAAAATCTTCTGAGCTCGGGAGATGAAGGGTACAAGGAGAAGGGAGAGCTGCAGCCAGGTCTGGAGGGCTCTGTGCTCTGCCTCACCCCTTTGGATGGAGTCCAAGTCCTGGGAGGGTTCAATGAGAGAAGGGATTTGTGTTTGCTTCCTGATGAGGGTTTCAGAAAATTATCAAGTTCTAGGAAGATCTAAGCTAGTCTGCCAAGTTTTGTAAGACTCCAGAATAGTGTGAGAAAACATTTGAAAACTCTCCAGATAGGGGAGCAAAAGGCTATAGAAGAACTATAAAGAGCCAGATGGATTGAGAATGGTAAAGTTTATGACCAATAGCTGAAGAATATCGCAGGACAGAACAGATACCAATACCAGTGATTGGATACCACCCTCCTCCTCCCACCTCCCCCCATCCCTTCATATCTTGAAAGCCCCTCCAAATTTTGGTCCACACAAAGATAAAGGGGGGAGTAAATTCTCATTTGAATGTTTGAACCTAAAATGTCTGCATAAGACTACATTTTCTGTCATATAAGAATTAAGTAGCATTCTAGAAAAATGAAGATGTTACTATATGTTTTGCACACCTGGATTCATAAAGAGTAAAGATCAATTCCAGGCAAGCCATTTGTATCCATTCAGAAAAGAAAATAATTTTAAATCCACAGCCCAGAGTCCTAACCCTCACCATATACTTCAGAAAGACATATAGAGGATTCAGGAAACCCATCATCATCATTATTAATTATTAATGCTGAGATACTTTCATGAAGTTAAGTTCTCTCTCTAAAAGCCGTGCTGAGGTACCCATGATTTACAGAATAAAAACTCAATTTCTCTCTATGATATCCAAGAGCCTCAAAAATCAAATCCCATCCTACCTAGGTAGCCCTGCATAAAATCCCTCAGGATGGTCTAGGTTCCAACCACAGAAGTGCCCCATCCTAATCCTGTAACATCATTTTACTCTATGGCTTTCCTGTTTTCGTTCTCTTACTTTGCATTGTTCTCTCCACCCAATGCTTGTTTAATACGTAAGAGCATTGACTTTGGAATCTATCAGACATGGATTAAAGAATTCAAATTCTGGTTCTTCAACTGACTAGCAAGGCAACAAGTTTCCTCTTGTGGAAACATATTAGATACTAATGTATGGGATGATTGTACATTATAATTAGATAATGAGTTGAAAATTAATCAATGAAATGGCTAATGGATGAACCTAGTACACAGTAACGCTTTTCTTTAAAAAAAAATGTGAGGCTATAATTAGTAGCATAAAATAAACCTTTTTTATTTTATGATAATAAATTTACCTGGCTCAGCAAGTAGGTTTGAGTTCCCTGGTGGCAAGAGCTGTTATAATCTGCACTGTCTGTCACTTAAACCAGGCATTCAGTAAATAGCAATGGAATGCATGTTTGGATTAATATTCAAAGCTCAGTTTAAACTATCAGAGTTTTAACATACTTGACTAGTCCTCTCTGATACCCCAGGCAGAATTAACAGCTCCTTCCTCTAGGAGCTGCTAATGCTTCCATATGCCTCTTATTTCAATTTGCCTTGTTATGAGTTGTTTATATGCTGTTTTCCAATTATTTACATGTCATGCATTTAAATATCCCTCAATAAAATATTAGATATATTCTTAAAAATGTATTTTTTCATCTTGTTAGCCCAGCCACCCTTTCTTAAACTTAAAACCATCCTTAAACTTAATTAAAAACAGAATCTGGGACAGAATAGATGCTCACTTAACACTTTCTAACTTATGCAGAAAACTTCAAATCATCTTTCCTAGCTGTAGGGACTCAACAGTATTGTGTCTGTACTTGCAGGGCAAAGTAGGGTGGGGACTGGAAGTGGCAAATTACTGCGCACAGCTGAGCAGGGTTGTCCTTGACCCCACAAGACAGCTGGGCTCAACATGAGAGGAGAGTTTTCACTTTTGATCTTCAAGATAACATTTTAAAATATAGAGCAAAAAGAATTTGAGATAACGTGCATGCTTTCCTTCAATACATGCCATATGGAATCTGAGGCCCTTGGATTAAGAAATGTTAAGTCCTACTTACTAAATAAAGACTGCCAGTCTCCTGGAGAACCAACAGAGAGGGATGCAGGACATAAAGCATGGATAAGAGTAAAACTTATCCCAGAAGAAAATAGCAAGAATTAGCCCAAAAGGCCAGCCCCTTGTTCCCAGCAGGCCAAATCATACTAATTTCCACTTCCAGTGTGCTCCCTATACCATTACTGAGTAGTAATTGTCCCAGCTCCCTGAAAAAGTAATTGGGTGATGACAGTGGCAACCCAATTTGAACCAGGATTTCTGAGTTACCTGCTCATGCCTGCAGGTAGTCAGCTGAGATGAGGGCTTAGTAAGATGGTTCTAGGTCTCAGTAGAGAGTACACAGCATACTCAAGCTGCACAGAAATGAGAAGGAAAAAAGCCCTGTGTTCCATTGTATCTGGGGTCTTCTCAGTGGGTCTTCAATAAGTTCCTTCTGGTTCAGGAAGAATTTGATAGCTGTATCAATGTATTTTCTCCCTCAACCTTCCACCTTGCAATCACCTCTCTGGATACCCACCTGGTTCCTAATTCACAAAATCTTATTCCAGAATTGAGCCACCAAAATGAATTGTTTTATTATGTAGATGAAAACAGTTGGGACCAGATGCTATGATGCCTGCTGGGATGATGAAACTTCTCCAGAACCTGTCTTTTCCTGCAATTCTTCAGTGCTTTCCATAAAGGTAGAGATAGAAAGGATGATGGAAAAGAAAACTCTAGGGAATCCCTGGATGGCTCCGTGGTTAAGCATCTGCCTTTGGCCCAGGGTGTAGACCTGGAGTCCCAGGATCGAGTCCCACATCGGGCTCCCTGAATGGAGCTTGCTTCTCTCTCTGCCTATGTCTCTGCCTCTCTCTCTGTGTTTCTCTCATGAATAAATAAATAAAATCTTAAAAAAGAAAAGAAAAGAAAACTCTAGGGACATGCAAATCCCAATAGCTTACCACTCTCTACAATAAGATACTCGTACGTGTTTGAGAAGAGGTATGAATAGCCCAATCACATGACCTTCATTTCAAGATTATGTTAAAGTATGAAATCCTGGAAAAAGAAGCAACACATAGCCTGAATATGTAAGAGACTCTATCAGTAATCTCATATCATTTAACACAAATTGTGTCTTTAAAGGTTATCAAGAACTCCTCTGTGATTCATTTGAGTCTCAGTTTCCCCAGCACTGTGGTTGGGGTATTTTTGTTGGACGGCAAGTAAATGAAAAATCAAGAAACTTTAAGACTTCATTCCAAGCCCATAGAAATATCAACAGAGGATATAGAAAGGGGATCAAACTGTGAGGAGGAAAGAGAATGGAGGGAGAAAGATACACAAAATCACCTCATGAATCCTTTCCTCATATTGATCTTAAGCTGGCCAAAACTCACAGTGGGTGGGTATTAATAAATCTATGTGCTGTCTGGAAACTTGCCATCCCTGTGAGCACAGGGCTCACTGCATTGGGAGAGGAGGGTCATATAAAAAGCATCTGAGATGGAGGAAGAGACAATTCAGGAGCTCAACATTCCACAGTAGCAGGACCTCTGCTGCCTGTGTTTGAGTTTATTTTCATTTAGTTTCCCAGCCAACTGGGCTAAGCTCCAATAGGTGATGTGGCCACAAAGAATATGGCAGTTTGACCAACAAAGGATTTGACCTGTGAGGGCAGCAATCAGGATTTTCAGGGATTGCCAGTGTTCAGCTCATTCTCTATATTACTGACCACCAGCATGCCACAAGGGCAGCCAAAGAGGAAATGGGCTAATTGGGACTGGAAGAAAGACTTGTGACAATAAATATAAGGTCATAAATTGTGAGAATTTGAATAGACTTTCAAGATCTCACTGAATGCCTGCCCCCACTCATTCGTAGAATGACCATAATCTCTGATCACTTGGGATAGCTTCCATTTACAACCAGTTGCTCTGGCATAGTTGGCACAGTTATTAACAGCACCTCCTTTCACCTTCAGACATGTCCAACAAATTATCTAGGGACCCATTCATTTGGCAAAATAGAAATCTGAGGTCCAAAGCAGGGAAATTTGTGGAAATGGGTATAGATTCGGAATAGGTCGTAGGCTGGTTTTCTATGGCCAAGAAGAAAAAAAGCAAAACAAACAAACAGAACCCAATCTTCACACATGATATTACCTATTTCTCTATTTACCTCTGTGACAAAATTATAAACTCTTCAAAGTCAAAATCTGTGTCTTAGCCTAAGATTTCTCATTGACAAAATTATAAACACTTCAAGGTCAAAGTCTGTGTCTTAGCCTAAGATTTCTCAATGCCAAGCACATACCAGGCACTTAATAAATATTTGTTTGACTATTACACTTATTAACATGTACATTATCCCATTTGATTCTCCACTGGCACCATATTATGGATAATACTGAATAAAGATGAGAAAACTGAAAGTCTAGGATATTAAACACTAAGGAAGTTAAGAGCAAAACCACTAAAACCCAGGTCTTCAATGCTTCTTTCCATTACATTATACTCAGTGTTAGAAGGAGTCTAAATGTAGAGAGAATGTTTGCTTAGAGGGATGGAGCCTGGACGAGCCAAGGAAAATGTGGTAGGCAGAGAAATGTCTCTGTGGGCTCAGAGATTTGACTACTGGACCAACAAAATTGTTTTTTGGGGCCCTGTATTTCTTCCAACATGGCTGCTTCTTTGAAAAAAGGAAGCACATCATGTGCCGGCAGCGGGGTGGAAAGGGGAGGTTTGGACATAGCCCAGGATGTAACGAGGGCAGAGACTCAAAGTGGCTGGGTGGAAGCCGAACTGAATGGACCTACAGTGCAGTAGTTAGCTTGGGTCAAGCTACCAAGGGTTTTCCCCTCACACCGACTTCCATAAGACATACCCAGGGCCCCATTCAAAAAAGGATCAAGCCTGGCGTTTTCCTGGCTGTTTACTTAAAAAAAAAAAAATTAAAGCTTAGCATTTTGAAAAATGTATTTCTTGGAGACAAATATATTTTGGCCCAACCCACATCCCACTAGAACTTACCACATAAAGTTTCCAGTTCCATCCCCAGGCCACAGCACCACTGTACCACGAAGGGGGATATTTTATTTATTTAATTTCTTTTTTTAATTCTCCCATTCTAGCTCCTTTAGCAATCAGTTGGTTTGTATTCTTTTGTCTTGACATTGTTTCCTTTCCTCGCACCCACTAAGTCAGGGCACTATTTGCTCGTTTCCATGAAAATTTTTTTTTCAGTAATGAATAAACTTACCTGACTTGGAGCTATAAATGCCCCCGGGGATCATTGGTAGTTTCCTTGACTTCTTCCTCACCCAGATGTCATCACTGTTCAATCGACTGTAGGCCACCCTAGAAAAGATGTGCACTCCTGTTCAGGTGGGAGGCAACCAAGGGTGGATTGTGGCTTCTCTATCCTCTTCCACATAACCAACCCCCAATCTAGCAGTACAGTGTACAATTATTGGAAGTAACAAGAAAAGAATCCTAATAAAATCTCACATCATGACTCAAATTCCAATTTTCAACAACTGGTAGTAAAGATCTTCCATCTTCATGAAAGCAACGAAGAACAGAGTCTTGGTCGTATTCCTCCTGGGCAGTAGAGGGCACTGTGGGCACACACTGGAAGTAGGCCTTTTGTGCCTCAGGAATCCCACCACAGTTAATAGGAATATACTCTGTGGTTGTTGTCCCCACAAATATATCTTTCTTGTCAAGTGGTCCCACAGTTCATCTTGCTGCCATGATTCCATGGAAGCAATTAAAAATGACAACATAAAAGCTGATTGTTCTTTCTTCTATTTTCTTCTTTCAAAAGCAGTCTACTTTGGCAGTGAGGGAATTTGGAAACATGCAGACTTCAACTTAAATCCTGAGTTGGCTACTTACTGGTTGTATGACCTTGATTCTGAACTTCTCTAGGTTTCCTTATTTTCCTCATTTGTAAAGTGGAAATAGCAATACTTATGAGCTGGATTGTTGTGAAGATCAAGTGAGATCATGCACATCAATCCATGATAGCTATTTTTGGTATAATAGCTTTACAATGTAAACAGGTATGTGGATGACCATGCCCAAGCCTAGACTCTTCCATGTTCTCTGAGGCTCAGCCTTCTTGTTACTGTCTCTTATTTAACACTTTGCCCACGAAGTCACACAAGAGTTTCATTAGCTCCAGTAACATTTCCATGAGTGGTGCAAGAGCAGTGCTGTTGGGCAGAGGTGCCATCTCACCATAGAAGGCAATGATTACTTAGCTGGGCCTCTGAGGATAATTTTTAGAATATGGGGGATAATCCAAGCATGGGGATCCTCATTGTCATGACAGGCTCAGAATTCAGAGTCAACACATATAATTATGTGATGCCTCACTAGGAATAATATGTATGAGTGTGCAGCTTGTGCACTGCATGGTAGTCTATCCAAAACTACAGCTAGAGATTCAAATTTGACCTGCTGCCTATTTCTGTAAATACAGTTTTATTGTAATACACTCATATACCTGTTGTCTATGGCCACTTCTGTGCTGCACTGGTAGAGCTGAGAAGTTGCAACAAAAACTATATGGCCCTCGATGCCTAAAATATTTATTATTTGGCTCTTTACAGAACGTTTGCAGACTCTTGTGCTTTTAGTCTTTGGACCTAGCACCTTGTACATAGTAGACACTCACTAGTAGTTGCTCACGGTGAATGATTGAATGAATGGATGAAGACTCAAATAACAACTCAAAATAGCCAAGCATTAATCATAAAGAAATTGAAATGGAAAAGATTAAAAAGGAACAATAACAAAAAACCTTGAAATGAGGAAACTTCAATTCTAGTTCCCACTATGCCCTTAAAGTATGGCCCTAGATCAATCACTTCCTATCTCTGTATCTCAGTTTGCTTGTCTATGAAATGACAACCCTAAGCCCATTTTATCAGGGCTGTATTGAGGAAAAAAGCACAAATGTAAAACATCTTGCCCAGTTTCTGGCACATAAAAGAAGCTAATCAAATGTTAGAAGAAAAAGCAAGGATGAGAAGAAATCCTTTGCTTCTGAATAAAATATCTGCCCTGTCACAGAGGAGTAAACAGAGTAATTCATACATTTAATTGGCAGATGTCATGGAAAAAGCTTCAAGGAGCATTCTACACAAAGACTCTCAGGCTAGTTTGTGTTCAAACAAACCAGACAGCCAGCCCACAGCCCGAGCCAGGAGCCAAATATTTCAGACACGATCAGAGCTGGCTGCTCTAGGCTGAGCTGTTCCACATGCAGATGGAGCCAGGCCACAGGAAGTCCTTGGTGTCAGCTCCCTAGAACCTACTGAGACTGTGGCATTTTCTTGATCTCCTGTGCAGACCATTACTCAGATAAGGGTCATGGGGAGAAAAAAAAGAGGCCTCCTTTCATAAAGGCTGCTGTTATCCCAGCTAAACAAGAACATACAGCTGTTTAGAGGCTGCCAGAAGTGGAGTCTCCTGACCAACATGCCTTTTGTTTCCACTTTCTTTTGGGGTGGGGAAGGGGGGCGGTGAGATGGGAGTCTATCATAATGTTGACCTTGGGGGATGCTTTGCCACACCTCCACCCAGATCCCATTTTATGGTGTGTGGAGTTTTATGGACCAATTTAACATGGGAGAGGAGACGAGAAGGCTGATGTGTGAACTGAAGTTGAAGAGACATAAATTCAAAGGAAAATTATTCCAGAATTATAAGCCCTGCTCACCAGCGTCCAAGGGTAATAGCCACTGTTCAGTGGCAGGGGATGGACTTGCAAAGTTATTTCAGGGGCCATTTGTAGGACAAGCACCTTTTCATTTCATTTGGATGGGTAAATATTTTCAAATGGGGTCTCCTAAATATGCTGGGATCCAGCCGAAGTCCCTAAATTGTGGAAGCCTTGAATACCCAACTACTCTTTTACCAGGACAGTTCATTCAGGAAGTCTAAAATCTGAAAGAAAATGATTTATACTTTATCTGCACAAAATACAACCAGACCCACTGTTCAGTTTGAACTTGAGACCTGAGGAAATTTCTAAAAACCCTTTGATTATGAGGTATTGGCTAGGACATAACAAAGCCAAATTCCAAAGTTCCCACAGGATGTGAAGCCGAAAAAAAACAAAAACAAAAACAAAAACGGATGTTTTGGTGAAGACCTAAAACCTTGATCCTACACATTTCTCCACTTGTAACAATAGTTCAGGAACCCATGTGGATGTTTTTGCCCAGAACTACAGAAAGGGTAGAAAACAAAAGGGCTGAAAGAGGAATAACGGATCCAGCCATCAGTGTACACAGCAGTACTTTCTTTGTCATATTTCTGAACACCTGGAAAGAGAAATACTTAAGAGCTTCTCGGATGGCAACGAGGAACTGGAAAGTCAGTCTGAAGTTCCCCAAGCATCATCCCAACACAGCCCCTCCCCAGAATACCTGTTGCCTGTGACTGTGTACCGCTGGCTTTTCCAAAGTCCTTTCTTGTAGGCATCTGATTTGCACTGATTTTTCAACAACAGTCCTACCAGTTTCTCCAAACATAACATCCCTCAAATTCCCTGTGCAAAAAACATCATCATCAATACTCGCAAAAGCTATGAGAAGCCCCGTCCCTTCATGTCTGCTGGCTGCTGTTTGACAATGTCTGGCGGCCCTCATTCAAAATGAATAGTGGGGCTGCTGAAAATCTAGACAGTAAGAAGACTCTTGTGGGTGTTACCATAGCCTCAAGCCTGACTTGGAAAGCTCTCTGGAAAGGCTCTTTCTTTCCCAAATTCTTGGTTTTAGGTTTTTGTTCAAGAGACGTGAAGAGTATTTTGTCATTATCTGAGGTGTTGAGTTATGCAGACACAAAGTAATATATGTATTTTTTCAATCAACATCTATCTCCATGCATTCATGAATTTTTCAACTGAAGCCAACTGAAATGCTCTTCTGCTTGCCAGTGTCTAAGTTACAGGTTGGAAAACATTCAAAGAGCTTGAAATTCAAGCTGATGAGACAGATGAGAGGACAGGACAGGTACATGGCCATTGGCAGTCATCCAAAATAGGATATTCTTTGCCATATGAGGTGTTGAGATCCATTACTAAACTGCAGCAGGAATTGTTGGACTCTACAAGATTAGGATAGAAGCTCCTAAGTCAGTGTAAATCATTGATAATATCCTAGATTTTAGGTTCTATGATTATAGCTCTTCTTTATTTTAGAAAAACATAAAGTAAAAGCAGCAATGATAGACCAACGATAATGGTATATTATGAAACTAACTTGTATTGACTGTATTTTCTTAATTTTCCATATTCTTGATGCTCTGGCATTTCAAATCTTGATCACAGAGATAGGGTTCCTCCCAAGGCTAGCTAATTTCTAAACCTAGGAAATGATTCCTTAATGAGCATGCCTTTGATGTACAAAACAATCAATTCAGATCCCACATCCCCAACTCTCACACACCAAGCCAATATGCCTCCTCCCTAAATTATCCCAGGGCCAGGTACTGGACAACAAAGGATCAGCAGTATAATCCAGAGCCTGCCAAAAATATTCAAGTTATCTAGCCTCTAACTGACTCAGCATACCTACCCTGACTTATCCATTCCTCCCCACAGAATTTCTTTTTTTTTCTTTAAGATTTATTTATTTATTTGAGAGAGAGAGAGAGAGTGAGCATAAGCAGAGAAGGGGGTAAAGGGAGAGAGAGAATCTCAAGCAAATCCCCACCAAGCACGGAGCTGACAAGGGCTCAATCCCAGAATCCTGAGATCATGACCTGAGCCAAAATCAAGAATTGGACACTTAACTGACTATGCCTCCCAAGCACACTACCCACCCCCTCCCATGGCCAGAATTACAACAAAGGTCCTGGGCCATATCCTTTCCTCTCCCTTCTATCCCCTGGCCAACCTGGGTGCGCTTCCCCATGTGGCCTTGCGTGGCACCCTCTGTCTCTCACTTCTAAGGATCTGCAAGTATAAACTTCAGGTATAAACTTCTTCCTTCATGACAATCATTTCCATGTCTGCAAATCTTTCTGCAATTGATTAAGATATATCCTGGGTATATCTTTAGGACATAATTTTATACAGTGGAAACACAATTAAATAAAAACCGAGAGGAGAATGAGTTGGGAGGGGAAGTCCATTGGGTACCCAATGCAAAAAGGGCCAGGTAATAAATTGGAAGAAGGCATTCTTTAGTACAAAAGAGAAAATGCAGCTGAGCCAACAGAAGCCATGTTTCTGAAGGTTGCAGTGCCTATGGAGAAGGGGCAAAAAAGGGTCAGAAAGAAAGATGAGTGGAAGAGGATACATTTTCCATCATAAACATTGAAAGCATTACCAATCAGAGCCATTGGGTATTTGAAGTAAGAAAAGAAAAAGGATGAGGAATAGAGGTAGCAAGAGATAGAGGAATAGGTTCCAGACAAGGAATGCCATTCAATTCTTCACTCTTAGGCACCTCTCTGCTTCGTGCCATAGCTTCAGAACACAGTAGGAGTGCTTTGAAAGGAAGAACATTGTTGCCTGTGTGACATCTCTGGGCTTTCTGTCCTGAGATGGGGTGACATGTTCACAGTTAATTGGATGTCTACAATGGACTCTGTGAGGCCACAGTGAAATTCTTCATTGATTTTAAAGTCACCACGAGATAACCTATCATCACAGCAAACACATGCTCTTCTGATTCTCTAACACTTTAAGGAAGTAAATTTTCCTGCAGTATGAAAGAGTTGTATGTGGAAACAATTATTTATCCTTGCATTTTCTTTCCCCAAATTTGTTTTACTTTTCCAGGAATATACTATAGGAGACTAGCCCAGAGGGTTTCTGCATGATGCTCAGGTGCAGTTCTCTTTCTGTTCCTTCCCAACCAGTCACCTGCTTGGACCTCTGTGGAGTGTTGAAGGGGATGTTCTAAGAACTGATAAAGACTTTCTAAAAAATCAGTTTCCTTAACATAGAATTATTGGAACACAAATCTCTGCTTCAGAGAAATGTGGTTCAACTTGAACCCATTATGTAACAATAGAAGGATAAAAAGTCATGCTTTCTCCATGGTCAAAGGATGAGGATGAGAAATGATATGCAAATTTATTATTATTATTATTATTATTATTATTATTATTATTTGTAATTCAATTTCTACTTTGAGCCCACATCCTAATAAAGCAGCAGAAAACCAGTCTCAGCTCAGGAATTCAGTCCCCCATCTGCCTTTCACAGAGGTGGTTTAAGTAGCCAGGAGGCTTATCCAGGGACAAGCCATTGCTGAGGTGATGCCTGCTGCCCTTGCTAGTCTCCTTAGAGATTCCCATGACCCTCCTGCTATTAATCTGAACAGGTTGTCCTCATTCAGAAGCATTGTTCTGGTTCTCTCTCTACTGCTTCTGGGTCCCTCTCAGGGGGATTTTTATGTTGCATCTAAATCACACTACACATTGAGAAACTCAAGGAGTCTGTCTAAAGTCCTATCAGCCTAGACACCTTCTTTGAGGGGTTGTTGCCTTCCAGAAATGTGCTCCAGAAGTGAGACATAGAACCCTCTGCTCTCAAATGCAATGCATTTACCTTGAAGTCTTTCTTTTTGACTCACACTGGATTTAACCAAGAAGCCTGGCACAGAGCCCCTGTTACTCCAGGAATACTCTGTGCTTGATTCATCCTCCTTTATTTTCCTCCTCCCTGTCCTGAGGGCTCTAGCAAGTCTGAGGAATAAAAAAGTGTGGCTCTAGTCCTCAGATATTCTTTAAAATCTACTTTTATATTCATTTCCCCCAGTATCAAGGCTTGGAAACTCAAAAACTAAGGAAGAAAAGGTGCATGGAGCTTAATGTATTAAATGACTGGAAGAAATAGTTCATGTGAGAAAGATAATGGAGTAATGGTAAATAATGATATAAAGCTCATTAGGTACGGAGGGACACGTGGGTGGTTCAGTTGGTTAAGCATCTGCCTTTGGCTCAGGTTGTGATCCCTGGGTCCTGGGATGGAGTCCTGTTTGGGCAACCTGCTTAGTGGGGAGTCTGCTTCTCTCTCTCCCTCTGCCCTTCCCCCTGCTTCTGCTCTCTTGGGCTCTCTCTGTCAAATAAATAAATAAAATCTTTTTAAAAACCTCATTGGGTAATATTAGAAAACATAATACCACTTGCAAAACTTCTGCTGCTTTCAGGAACTGAGAATGGGCATATAGAAAGCCATGTCAGAACATATCTTGTTCTCAATTTTTGAGAAGTTAAGAACTTTTTCTTGGTGCACAGAGAAAACTAGAATGAGAGCACTGAGTTAAGATCTAGATTATTTTTTCTGTCAATGTTAGACATATCATTACTTAATCCAAGCAAGTGTTATGAAATGAGTTCTAAAAAGTAGCCTTGCTCACATCAACAGATTCTTTCTCTTTCAGACCCTTTGAATCTCTTCCACAGACAGAGAGACAGACAGACACACACACACACACACACACACACACACACACACATCATCATCATCATCATCATCGTCAACAACAGTACTCTAGGTGGCAAAGTAAACCACCAGGGTGATTTGACAGCCTATTTTCCAGCCAGCTGACCATACAGCACACATCCCCTACTTGGTAGTAAAGACATATTTTCCATTTATTACACAACTGTTGAGACACTTTAAAAGTACGAATTACGGAAAAGATTGGCACATTGGCTAGGGCATAAAATGAGATGACCTCTGAGGTTTCTTGCCTACTCTTTTCATCATTCATAAGAGAGAAAATGTCATTTCAGGAGATTCTACTGTAGGCAGCTCTCAATTATTCACAGGCATATTAATTTTCCTAGTAGATTTTTCCATCTCTGAAATGAGCTTAGAGGAGACTTTGCAGCCCTTGGTAACTCTTCCTACCACTTCCCCCAAAAGTTCAGGGGGGGCGGGTGTCTCTCATCGTTTCTCTCCATTGATTCATCATAAAATACAATTCCCTAAACACCTAACACCATTTGGCTAGAGACTCTCAAGATTTCTCCTCTAATGTTATGATTTTCCTTTTGTTTTAGTAATCAGAAATATGTAAACAAAAAAATTTAAAAATTAAAATGTATCCAATTCCATCTTCAAATATAATTGTTATTACCAGTTGAACACACATTCTTTCAAAAATTTGTATGCTTATATAAAGCATACATATGTATGCACATAATGGAACTGTGGCAAACAATGTCCTTTGAACCCAACAGCTGTGATCATCAAATTTCTACTTTCCAGCTACAAAATCCCCAATTTTTAATACAGAGAAAAGAATTCACTTTTTGCTGGTTTGAGGTTTTTGGTTTGTTCTATTCTTTTTTATTAAGGTATAGCTCTCATACCATAGAGTTTACAAATCTTAAGTTCACTGAATGTTTACAATTGTATGCAGCTGTCTTACCACCACTCACCTCAGGATACAATTATGTCCATCACCTCAGGAGGTCTCATCATGCCCCCTCCCACTAAAGGAGACCACTCTTCTTCCTTATCTCTATAACCATAATTTCACCTGTTCTTCAATTTCATATAAATTAAATTATATTGCATACAATCTTTGGTGTCTGGCTTCTGATAGCATTTCTGTGAGATTAATACATGATTTATTACATGATTCAGGAGTTCATTCTCTTTCATCATTGTGTGGTTTCTCATTGAATGCGTATACCACAATTTATCCATTCCCTTATTGATGAACAACTGGAATTCTCCCAGTTTTGTGATATCACGAATAAAACTGCTCAGAACATTCCTTGACATGTTTTGATGGGCATATGCTCTCATTTCTGAGTTCTATATCCAAGAGTGAAATTACTGGGCCATAGAGTTTTGTAAGTTTAGCTAGTAGCTACCACACAGCGGCAGAGCCAATTTACATTCCCATCAGCAACATATCAGAGCTCTATTTGCTGTGCACCATCACCAGCACTTGCTATTGTCAATTTAAAAAATTGTAGCCATTCTGGTGGATATACAATGGATTTTACTGTGGTTGAATTTGCATTTGAATTTTCTTTTTGGATAATAATGTTGCAAACTTTTCACATAAGCTTATTCGCCATTTGGATAGTCTCATTTCTGAGCTGTCTCAAGGTCTTTTTGTCTGTATCAATTGATTTGTCTTCTTTCTTTTTAGTTTGAAAGACTGTATCTTCTGGATCCTTTATCAGATATGTGTTTAATAAATATTTTCTCCCAGTCTTTTTTCATAGTCTTAATGATGTTTTTTGAGAACCAGAATCTTTTCATTTTAATGAGGTCCAAGTTATCAATCTTTTTTTTTAGTAGCCCATGGTTTTGAGGGATGAGATCCTTGACTACATGGCAGCAGGCTCTTCTTCCAACCCTGGAGATCAATCATAATACCACTAAGTGAGCCATAAAATCCATTCTCCTTTGTATGATACTTTTGTAGGCTTCTGTGCAGTGAGGTGTAGCCATGTGCCACAGTTTAAGACTATGTGAAGTAAGAGCAAATCTTGGAGGTTTCTATGACAGACAATTGTGCTAAGCAAAAGTATAGATTCATGAGAGGAAAGACTATTCTCCTGCTCTCTTCAGTTTGGAAAACTGATGTGGAGACTCATTATTTGGAGCAGCTACAATCATTCTGTGACCATGAAAGAAAGACCAAGAGAATCATGGAGTCATTAAGCCAATATTCTGACATCATTGGTTATTAAAATAACCCTGTAACAATTCACCAGACTTCTTGTCATATAAGATCATAAGATGCCTTTGCTATTTTAGATGTAGTCAGGAGTCTTCTATTTACAGATTAGAATGTTCTTCCTAAGAAGGGACTTATGGTACACATATTGATCTTCAGCTTGTTTTTTCTCTTACTGTATCATAGGCATCATTGTACACTCAGATACATTGTGGATTTTTTGTTTTTGTTTTTGCATGCACTCCTGTGGGGGGTGAGGGTGCAGAAGGAGAGGGAGAGAGAGAATCTTAAGCACAACCTGAGATTATGACCTGAGCTGAAATCAAGAGTTGGATGCTGAACTGACTGAGCCACCCAGGTGTCCCACACTCATATACACTGTACCTTCAAACGTAAATAGTATACTCAGATTTATTTCTATCAATTTAATGGTCATAAAGAATTTCATCATGGGGGTACCATGCATTTCCCAGCTTCCTGTTTTTGAAGATTTAAATTGTTTCCATACTATTATTATAAACAAAGCTGCAAGGGCGCCTGAGTGGCTCAGTCAGTTAAGCGTCCAACTCTTATTTTAACTCAGGTCATGATCTCAGGGTCATAAGATTGAGCCCTCATTGGGCTTTGTGCTCAGCAGGGAGTCTGAGAGAGATTCTCTCCTGCTCTTTTCTCTGCTTTCACACACACTCTCTTTCTCTCTCTAAAAATAAATAAACACATCTTATAAAAAAACAATGCTGCAATAATTTGTATAGACATCATTGCATATGGATTTTTGCATAGCGTTAGGATTCATTCTTAGAAATGGAATTGCTGGGTCTGTGCATTTAAATTTGGATAGACACTAGCTTCCAAAACTGTCATTACAATTCAAATTTCCACCAGTTACAAAGGAGAAAACCCATTTTCCCCACATAGATAACAGCTTAGCATGTTTCTAATTTTTGAAGCTGTTTTAAACCAATTTTATGGACAGCAAATTGCATTTCATTGTGTAAATATGTATTTTTAAATTGTTAATAAACTTGGAAATGTTTTCATACCTTGTAGTATTTGCATGTGTGAATTGCCTATTCATAATTTTTGCCCTCTTCCCTATTGTACTGTCTTTGGTATTGCATCATTTCTGAACTGAGTATTTACCAACTTTAATTATATATATGCTACAATATTTTCTTTCAACTGTTCTTATGGAGATTTTTATTAGACAGAATTTTTTCAATTTTATGTATAAACTAATCTCTTGATTATATTTCTCCACTTGGTGGTATCCTTAGAAAAGCTTTCTCTATAAGATTTTTTTTAAGGAAGGTTTTATTTTTTATTTTTAAGTAATCTCTGCATTCAAACCCACAACCCTGAGATCAATAGTTGTATGCTCTACTGTCTGAGCCAGCCAGATGCCCCTCTATGACAGGATTTTAACAATATTTTCCTATATTTTGCCTTTCCCAATTCTCTTTTATGTTTTGATCTTTTATTCGACATTTAACAAAAACCTATCGAGTATTTAATGTGTGCTAGACACTGAAAACAGTGAAAAATAACACAAAATGTCTCAACTCTCCTGGAGCTTTTCTTTAACTGGGAAGACACACAATCCTTTAAAGAGATAACTAGTATCTAGGAAAGAAATAACTTCTAAACAAAAATAGAAAAGCAAAGCAATTGAAAGATGAGTTTATGTGTAGGTACTTTAGCTAGGAAGCTCAGGAAATGCCTGTCAGAGAAACTAATGCTTGAAGAAAACTGAACACTGAGAAGAGTCAGACTTGTAATGACATGAAAAAAAAAAGGGGGCCAGAGAGAGGTGACAGCCAGCACTCAGGCCTTGAAGCAGAAGTATATCACAGTAGTCTTCCCTTATCCACAGGAGATAAGTTCCAAGACCCCCAGTGGATGCCTGAAACCATGGATAGTACTCATCCCTATATATATATATAATATGTTTTTTCCTATACATACATACATACATACCTAAGATAAGGTTTAATTTATAAATGAGGCACAGTAAGAGATTCACAATAATAACTAATAATAAAATGGAACAATTATAATATACTGTAATAAAAGTCATGTGAATGTGGTCTCTCTCTTCAAAAATATCTTATTGTGCTGTCCTAACCCTTTTTCTTGTGATGATAGGAGATGATAAATTGCCTATGTGATTAGATAAAATGAGATAAATCATGTAGGTATTGTGACGCAGTGTTAGGCTACTACTGACCTTCTGGCTATTCAGATCATCTGCTTCTGGACGGTTAACTGAAATTGCAGAAAGCAAAACTATGGGTAAAGAGGGGGCTACTGTACACATGCTCAAGAGGCAGAAAGAGGGCCCCTCTATCAGAAGACTAGTGAAGACTGGGAAACGAACAAGGGGTGGAAAGGGAGGTGGGTGGGGTTGGGGGTGACTGGGTGACAGGCACTGAAGGGGGCACTTGATGGGATGAGCACTGGGTGTTATGCTATATGTTGGCAAATTGAACTCCAATTAAATAAATAAATAAATGAATAAATAGTGAAGAAAGCACAGGTTGGCCAATGATGGGATCAGAGAAACTGGCTGTTGGGTACTTTAGTTTGCATTTCATTGTAATTGTGTTGTGAAGAATATATATTCAAGCATATACATTCAAAAATATATTAGGGACTTCCACTGACAAATAGAATGTGGTGTATTCACAGCAGGGCAATGATTCCAAAGCAGTAGGGAAAAGAATGATAAATTATATTTTTAGGATGTAGAGTTGTGGAAAAAATAATGACAAGATAACTAAATAAACTTTCATTAAAAAAAAAAAAAAGATACTCCAATGGTCAGTAAGCCCATAGAGTGGTTCTCTACACCACTATTCATCTGGGAACTGTGATTTCCTTCCAAAAAAAAGAGAGGTAAATAATTCAATTGGTTTTTTTAAAAAAAGTGGAATAGCTCAGTGTGTTTCATTGATATAGTACCATTTCCTAATCTTGACTAATTAAGTACTTGTCTGGTAATAATGATGGGTATTTATCTGGTTATCTCCCTATACTACAGAACAATTTTTAGAAAGATTCTTTTACTGGTTGAACCACATGGGCTGGGGATCCCTGGGTGGCTCAGTGGTTTGGCGCCTGCCTTGGCTCAGGGCGAGATCCTGGGGTCCCGGGATCAAGTCCCACGTGGGGCTCCCAGCATGGAGCCTGCTTCTCCTTCCTCCTGTGTCTCTGCCTCTCTCTATATATGTATCTATCATGAATAAAAAAAATGAACCACATGGGCTGAATCCAGAAGAAAACTAACTCTTAGACTGGAAGTAGAGTATAGGTATAAACTTCAGGACCTGAGATTCTGACATGTTTTTCACGCCGCAACACAGGAGACATCGAGGGATGTCTGGGCTCGCATCTACATTCACTACTTCTATCTCATGAGTAGGAAGAATTATGACCTGAATAGACCAGGGTTGGGGAAGGAATAGCAAAGTTGTCTCAGCAAAAGCAAGCTGGTTCAAACCTGACAATTCTTAACCCATTACAAGTGGTGTCATCAGCCAATGGACATCTCACGGGGAATATTAAGAAACCTATGGAGCCTATAGCTTCAACTGGGGACAAGCTGTGTCGTCTCCTGTTTTATATAAAAAGCTCCAAGTAAATGTTTCTTACCTTTGATGTCCTATCCCAATATTATTACTATATCCTTTATTCACATCTATTGGTAGTTTTCTATCAGTCATATCAAAGTCTTGGGGCAAAAACATAGAATCTCACATATTTTGCCATTGTGAATGATTTATATTAAAAACCATTTATTGTTGGGCGTAAGATGTATATATAAATAGATAAATGATGACTTATCATATAAATATATATGATCATTTGGCATGCAGCTGGGTTCCATATGTGTGTTCATACACAGACTGCAGATGAATATATACATGATAATTTAATATGCCAGTGATTTCATATATTTGGCAATATTGGTTAACTATAGTCAACCTAATTCCTAGATTTCTGGGGTTCACGGGAAAAGTTTCATTTAGCTGAAACCCTGAAGATATTTGGTAGTCTTTAGGGGGTTGGGAGCTCGGAGAATATTTGATAGAAGAGAAGAACTTCCCAAACTTGAAGAAAGAAAAGGTGATGAGCTGGACCAGACAACTTCCACTGAGGCCCACAGATGGCAAGAGAATCATCCTATCCCCCACTGCTGGTGATTAAATCTCCACTGGAGAAATAGAATTCAATGAGAGGCATGAAGATGAAAGGTAAGCCTCTTAGTTCCTGTCACAATTAACTGAATTTCAGCACTCAGGTGTGGAAGGAGGCTTCTCTAAGGTCTGGAAAACTGATGAAACTGGGAAAAAATTCTAAATGATATATCTTAGGGATATCAAGCTTTTGGAAATCTCTGGATACATGTTTATTTGTAAATAGACACAGGACAGAAATAATTTCCTTCCCAACTATCCTAAATTAACTATTTTTCTAAAGCAACATCAAAGCCGCATGTCCCAGTTTTATGTATATTTGCCTAGGAATAATCTCCAAATCTGTGTCCCACAGTCCTCAAGCCCAACATGCACTAACCAACTCCCTCTCCTCTCCTCTCTACCCTGCGGTATCCCATAATCTAGTAAGGGATATTTTATGACTTGACTAGAGAAAAGTTCCATTCCATGCAATTCCAAGAAGTTTACCTTGAATCATCTACCATCCATACTCCTACCAAAATTTCTGACAAGGAAATGGAGATGCACAGATGAATAATGTAAGGGGCATGCTAGGTGAGCATCAATTCCTTTATACTTCTAAGTTCTCTTCCTGTGCTGTCCTGAACTAGGAAACTGTGTAGTTCCATCACCCACCGTTATCTTTGACTTCAAGGTGTATCTAATTCCCAAGCATGTCTATTTCCCTAAAAGCTTCACTTGCTTACCTATATACCTACCTGACAGTCACTTTCCTTCCAGAATATCCCTCCAGCTTCCTAGCTTCAAAGTTTCTTAATGCCTCTGATGTCAAAAGCTTTCATCTCCCCTCCATTTTAACCACCCCTCCCCATGGTATAGCAATCAGATGATTTTGGGGTGCAAGTAGAAAAACGAACAAATAACAAAAAACAAAAAAGCCCTGACTTTCCACATCTCACACAAATAGGGTTTATTTGCCTTCATGGTTAGCATTATGGAAGGATGTGGTCCAGCTCTGGTGCAGCAGTTCATCAATGACATCAAGGCCACTGTCTTTAAGCCTCTCTACACCACTACCCCCAGCATGTTGGCTTGTCAACTTGCACATTAAAGTGTCATTTGTTCCTCTAGATAGCACACCTGGACTCAAAACAAAAAGAAGAATGCCACGCATCTACTCTATTAAGTCAGTGCTTCCAGAAACCTGAGCAGACTTAGAATGCTATGCCTCTTTGGTAGCAACTGTGTCACATGTCCCCTACTAGGAGTAAGGGATGCTGGGAACATTGCTTCCCTGAATAATGTCAGAATTCAGATGTCCTATGAAGAACCAATCAAAAATATTTTATTATATGATTCATGGGACCTGAGGTGTGCTTTCTTTACCTTCCTCTGAGCAGATGATTAAGCCAATAAATATTATTAAGCACCTACAATGTGCTGAGTTCTAAGGAATAAAGATATATAGTAGGAAATGTATGAATGAGAAAGCATCTATAACCATTCTCTTCCTCACTCCTTTGTTAACTTGGAAAAATCACTGGAGGAAATGGATGAAAAATGTCAGAAGCTATGGTATACATTTTTCCAAGAAGAATGGCAAGAGAACAAAAAAGGAACTACAATTCATAAAGAACTCCATCTGATGCTTTCACATTATTATTAGATGCAATTTTGCCTTAAAAATTTGAAAAGATTTTTGATAACCTCTATAATTCCAAGTTGCCTAAAGAATAAATTATTAACCTATTCTTATAATTTAAACTTTATTTTTCAATATCAAACCTCCTTAGTTGAGTGGCACTTGAATGGCTGATATGCTATCATATACTTTGAGTCTGAAGATTTGTCCCTTAATTTTGCTGTTCATCTTTCTCATTTGAGAGGCATTTATTTTGTTTTCAGGCCTAAAACTTTTTGAAGAGTGTTGAAAAGCATGTAGATCCAAAGCGTTGTATGTATAATGTTTAGTGTGTAAAAATGCTCTGAACAAGGACATTTTGGAGTACTAGTTACACAACTTGTAAAATGCTTTTTTCTTTAAAAAAAAATTTTTTTTTTTTTGAGAGAGAGAATGCTACAGGGAGGGGCAGAGGGAGGGGAAGAGAGAAAATCCCAAGCAGGCTCCAAACACAGAGCCCAGCGTGGGCTAAACTCCACAACACTGAGGTTATGACCTGAGCCCAAATCAAGAATCCGATGCTTAACTGACTAAGCCACCCAGGTATCCCTGTAAAATATTCTAAATGAAGGGGCAAGAAAGATTATTTACTCTAGCGACTACAAACTCAAATGGATTCAGGGGCAGGCAGGTAATGTAAAGGGATGATGTCATGAAGAAAGGATAAACTGTAGCCAACTAGAGAGTGATACAAATCAACCAACCAGCCAACTAAAAATATTGTTCCAATTCAACCCAATATAGTAGTTTGTGCCTGTTGAATGCTGATTTCTGATTCCAAAGCTTAGGAATACGATCTGAGTTACCTGAGGTTTTACAAAATACAGCTGTGGGGGCTGGAGCCACAGTCCACATCTCCTGTGGTCCAGTTCAGGGAATGCTTTGCCCTATCAGCATACTGCATGTTTGCAGGTTATCCACTGTCCCTAGAAAAGAGGAAGAACTTTGAGCATCTGTTATGTCTAAAGCTCTTTATGAAGGTTATTGCTTTTAATTTTCAACATACATTTGAGATTGTTAAAGAGTCTCATTTGCCAGGTGAGAAAAGTGAGATATAGCACTATTAAACAACTTGTCTGACGTTGAGCTATAAAGGTGTGGGCAACCTAATTAGTATGGGTTTTGAGTCCAAGTCTGTCTTGCTTTGAAGTTTGTAGGTTTTTTTTTTTTTTTTTTTTTATTGCTTCCATGAAATATACCTCACCTCCAGGAAAAGTAAGGAATTTAAGTAGTGCCTTCAAGAAGTGGCCATTATGCAATCATGATAGATAAAGTAGATACACAGACTTGTATTAAGCCTGGTTGTTGGCGTAATGAATCCTGGCAATGATGACAAAGAGGAGAAAGGATGCTTGATGTTGCTGGGGCTGCTTTCTTTCACATGCTCAGTCCTCATCTTTACTGACTTGTTAGCTTTGTTCCACACAGCTGATCTCTCCTGCCTGCAGTGTTCCTGAAACACTTCCTTTATTTGCTTTCCGGACAATCTCTCTTTGTCAATCTCACACCTCATCCCTATGAATAGTGGAATGAGACACAGTTCAGTGCTTGCTCTTTTTCTCCTCACCACTTGCTATCACCCAGCCACTTGGCTTCATCAAAATGCTGTCTATAAGATGCTGACTTTCCCATTTGAGTTTCCAGTCCTGACCCCCTTCCTGAAGTCTGGCTGATAGACCTACATGACCTGTTACCTGAAACCTTTCAGTAACAGATGTGCTTTGGAATGTACTTTTTTCTGATTTTATAAATTTATGTGCATATACTGTACATTCTAGAATATCCACAGTGAGGTTTGGGGCAGCACTCAATATTCAAATGCACAAATACTGCTGCAGCAAAACATGACTAGTCACATCATATTAGATGAATGACTATAAATAACCTCATATCAATTAAATCAAGTTTTCTGTAAAACAAGAAGTAAAATCCCCATCCCCATTTTCTTCCTCCATCCTTACCCTGCTTTAGTTTCCTCCATAGCACTTACCAACTCTTGGCATATTATATAGTGTTTGTCCATCTGCTTAAATATTTACTAGTATTATCTCTAGGCTCATTTTTTAAATAAGTAACTTGATGCCCAGAGAGGCTGAAGAACTAGTTCCTGGTGCCTAGAGACCAATCTCTAGCAGAATTAAGGGCAGAATCCAGGCTCAAGAGATCTTTCATCTCATTTCTCTTCAAACCTCCACAGATTTATAAAGTATTCATGGAATGTTGAGTGGCTCTGAAATTTTAATAACTTGGATTTTTGGACTATTACAAAAACCTGTAACATTTTTTGTCACTAAGTAATAAATGTTGTTTTCACAAGAAATATGGAACTTAATTCTTTTAGACCATAAAATGTCCCTTACCTGTCTTCTTAGGGTTGGGTACATAAAACCAGGATGCAAAATGTTCTTGCTCTCTCACTTATAAAAAACATGAGCTTTAGAAAGGCACTCCATTTCTCTGAGCTTCACTTTTATTATAGAAGAAATAATGGTATAAACAAGAACTGTATAATATGTGTTCTACTTATCTCAATAGCTGATTACAAATTTTTTAAAAGATTTTATTTGAGAGAGAGAGAAAGAGAGAAAGCATGTCTGTGTACACACACATGCTGGAGGGGAGGGAGAGGGACAAGCAGACTCTGCACTGCGCATAGAGCCCAACACAGGGCTTGACCTCATGACCCTGAGATCATGGCCTGACCTGAGATCATCATCTGAGCTGAAACAGAGTTAGAGGTTTAACCGACTGAGCTACCCAGGCACCCCAATAGCTTATTACAAACTAAAAATATAATAGTAATCCTCATTTTGTACTATGAAATGTAGTGTTAAAAATTGAATATAAAATATTAAATGCAAATATCACACACTAATTAAAATCATGGACTATGGACCTGGACTGTCCAGCTGAAATCCTGGGTCTACCACTTACTAGTTGCGTGATCTGTGGCAAGCTGCTTAACCTCTCCAAAGTTTATTTTCCTTATCTATAAAATAAGAATTATAATAGTAGCTACCTCTTAATATTGTCTGAGGTTTGAATGTATCAATGTATATAAAATGCTTAGAACAATGCCTGGCATCTCATAAATGCTCAGTGTTAGCTGCTACAGTAATGCAATTAAGAAACTATTATTATAACTACCAGATATAAAGATACTAGCTAGATATACATGCATATTAATTCATATAGAGCTATATAAGTATTGCATTTATATAGTTATATATAGATGTAGGAAAAGATTTAGCTACACAGCCAGTCAACTTAGTAGCTCTGTTATTTTTATTGCTTCTTAATAGAGACCACAGACGTACATGGGAAATATGAGTGTGGTTCCAGCAATCTACTATAGTTAAGTTCATATTGCAAATCCCTTAAGTATCACTAACTTTCTGTATTGTTAGAATTCAGTCCTTGCAAATGCAGTCACTACTTGGGTAGAATGTAGCAGCTGCCCAACAGGTGTTGAGAAATATGAGAAGTGGGGGGAACACCATAATTCCCAGAAGGGAACAGACTTTCTTTTAATGCTTTATTGAGGGAAAAAAGGAAGGCTAAGTAGCATAAAGCAAGTAGTATTGTGCCTAAAAACGAAAGTTACACATTAGAAATGGAGGTAAAACAAAAGATTTACCCCTTCCTGTGAGCTGAGCTTTTCCAAGTTACCATAGACTGATAGTAAACTCCTTCCATTCTTAGCATTGCCTTGGATGGGAGGTTTACAATCTCCCTTGGCTTTAATGTGAACCATCAAGACAGGAAGCTCTGCATTTGTTGTAAGTCTCTCCTGCTGTGAGCTAATACAATCCTGTGCTATTTCAGGCTGAGTGTAGGTAGAAGGGTCCTCCTGATGCTCAGAAAGCATCTTTCCTTTCCTTGGAGAACCATTATTTGATGTCTTGTCCAAATCAATTGAAGACTTTGGTTACTATGTTTTAGGATTTTTCTGTAGATCTTTAAGACAGTTACTTTGCCCCTCAGAGCTTTATTCATTAAGTATATTGAATGACTAATCACGTTATTCATTTAGTCTATAGATGTTTTGGATTCTGCATGCCCAGCATTGAGCTAGATAATAGCAAGGCTATAATAAGAAATATATGGCTCTCAGGGTATATAAAACTTTAATGGAGGGATGCCTGGGTGCGCTCAGTGGTTGAGCGTCTATCTTTGGCTCAGGGTGTGATCCTGGGGTCCTGGATCGAATCCCCAGTTGGGGTCCTTGCAGGGAGCCTGCTTCTCCCTCTGCCTATGTCTCTACCTGTCTCTCTCTCTCTTTCTGTCTCTCATGAATAAATAAAATCTTTAAAAGAAACTTTGATGGAGACTTAAAAACATTAAAAGAGTCAAGAGGAAAAGAAGGGAATATATAATAGACAGTTGGACTAGTTGCCAGAATTCAAATGACATGTCTTTTTCAGTATTATATCCTCCTGCCTATCTGATACATTACCTGCATCAAAGCGAGCACTCAAATATTTTTAAAATAAATAAATGAGTGAAGGATGATTTAATATATATGAATAGCTACAAGAGCATTCCTGAATTTTAAACTAAAATCACTCATCTAGTCTAAATAAATAATATAAAATAAAGAAAGTAATTGTGGTAGATTGGCTGGTTGTTCATCAAATCCACTTCTTCTCCCTCGGTATATATCAGGACTGCCTCTCCAGCATCCCTTGCAGTTATGTGAAGCCCTGTAACTGAGTTTTTGCCAGTGATATGTATGCATCAATCTTATATATCTACTTCCAGGAAAACACCAAAAACCTGCCTTGAAATCTTCCATGCATCATCTCTTTATCTGCTTGATGAATGTGGAGGATCCTCTGGAGGTCTTTGAGAGTCTCAAAGATGGCAGACCCACCAGGTGGAAAAAGCCTGGGACCCTAAATAAATTGTAGGAAGCAGAACAGGGAGAGCAGGAATGATGACACTAGGCTGGGATGTGAGAAAAAAGACATCGTTTAACCCATTGAAACATTAGCGTCTGCTGACTATACAAGTGTATGAGCAAAAGATGCAGAGGGCAGTATTATTTGTAATAATAAAAAACCAGAAGTAACTTAAATGTTCAACTATGGAAGAGGGTTTAGTAAAAGTATAAACCTATTTATAATGTAATCATCCACAAAAAGTGATGGTTATAAATACCATGTTGCAATATAGGCAAATGCTAGCATTTTAATACAAAAATCAGACTGCAATATGTAAAATCTTATATAATTATTTTTATACATAAGTTAAAAAATCTTATAAAATTAAAACACAGGAAGTTACTATATCACAATAACAAATACAATTGTGTTAGATACACACAGTTGGATTTATCCAGTACAGTTAGATTCATGATTGATTTTTCAATTCTTCAATTTTTTATTTTTGGCATTATGGCATCGTTGCTTTATAATTTAAAAATAGAATGCAAAAAGTTATTTAAGTGAAGTTAATTCTCAAATGGTAAGCATACAAATCATAAGTGCTTTTCTTAGTCTGAAATGGAGGGATCAACTTAAACCAGAGAGAACAAGAAAGCTTTTCATGGTAAAAATGCAACTACCATAAGGATCTGGATGGATGAGAGGACTGACTTAGCACAGAGAATGTTCCAGTCAGATGGAGAAGTGTGAATGAGGGTTTGTGAATATGACAAGATTCTGAGACTGCCTAAAAATCTCAAGACATTGGGTCAGGGCACCATGTGGGGGCATTCTGAGAGGACTTTCTTGGTCTCCAAGTCCAATGTTCTAGCCTTTTTGCAATTTTGCCATCTGTAAGTCCAGTGCTTGGGCCTGCTCTTCTGGGATTGGAGGCCAGCATGCATGGGATGAATTCATCTGTTACTCAAGTTCACCATATAGGGTCTGGGTGAAGTCAGAGGCCCAGCAAGAGTGTTATTATCGGGCTAACCTGGGATTGGCTGGCCTCAGACCACAACACTGGTTGAACAGAATTTTTGAATCCAGGCTCAGTTCTCTCATTTTCCTTATGCACTGGCTGTCTAGACTTTGAATTGAAAGCAGACATGTGACAGAGTAGAAGTCTGTCTTCAGAGAGCTCAGAGCTTTGGGAGGATAGGATGAAGGCAGAAAGTTAAGGAAAACACTATTTACTTGAATATTCATTCTCTGGCATAGGTAAGCCTAGAGACTTCGCAAAATTCTCAGGTATTGTCATCTCCGTCTTATAGATCAGACAACTGAGCTCAGAGATACTCAGTGACTTTTCTAAGGTCACACAGCTGGAAACAAGCAGCAGAGATTAGACTGAAATCGAAGTAAGTCTAATTTCTTTATCTAGGAAGTTCTGACGGAAGCCAAATATAACTCATGATATTAAAGAAGAGTGGTAGAGACAGATTATTTGGAAGTTCAAATAAGACCCCAAAGGTGGAACTGGAAGAAAGATGTGAAACAAAGGGACAGCATTTTTTTGTTGTGTTGCTGTTTTAAATAGATGGATATTTGGGGCAGAGTCTTAGTTTCAAAGCAAAGCTCTTGTTTTGTGGGCTACTTGGGAACGGCTTAGGGGCAGCTGCCTGGCATTAGTTGGAAATATGCAAGCCAGGCTTGAATGATCCTCAAGCCTCCTTTCTCTATTTGTAAAGGCTGGGTATGCCTTTGAAACTCAGCCTTCTAAAACCCTGTCTCTGCATACTTGGAAATAGGCCTGTCATAGGCAGGCAGTCAAGACATGTTTAGCTACCTCTTCACAAGCAAGCATTTTAGAAGGTGCTTCTAATCCATTCAGGCCTCTTAAAAATGACAGGAGCCTTCACATTACCATAGTTACCAAATCAGCAATCAGTCTCCATCCCTTTCCTTTTCTGCCACAGAACAGCAAATGAGAGGATGCAGCACAGCAGGTGAGTTGAAAGCCTTTCCCTGCTCCACTCTCAACCCTGTTCTATTAGCTATCTGTTCTCCTAGGACCATACGGCCACCTATTTATAGAGGCAAAGCAAATCCACAAATAAACTGGAATAATAGGACTGCAATCTCAAAACCTAGGGCACACCCTCATCAGTCAGCCCATAGAAGGGACACGGGAGCTGAGGACCAGCACATGCAGAGCTAGTTATTTATATGATCAGAACCCTAGGTCTAAGAGTGGCCCCCCTCACCACACTCAGATATGCATCAATTCTGATTTTACTACCAGATTAAGTCCAAACTCCCAGCTTTCACATAAGGGACTCAGTAATTGGTCCACAGCTCACCCTTCCAAGTTCATCACTCCTTCAACTGCAAGACTTATCTCAAGTGTCTCCTCTTCCAGGAAGTCTTTCTGCCTCTCAGATCATGTCCTTGAGCTCTCTCGTAACACATTTCATTCTGCTGTAATTATCTCTTTGCTTGTCTGCCTCCTCCACCTATAAACAACTAACGGCCAACAAACTGCATATGATTAGCAACCTACCATGGTACATAGTAGGCATGCAAGGAAATTTGAGTAAAATATGACTGCATCTCTCAGCATTACCAACTACTCTGGACCATTCCTAGAAGGTGCTTTACATACTAAGACCACTGTGCCCTTCTGGATTCTCTTTACTTCACTTGAAGTACCTTCAAGCCTCTGCTCCTCACACTACGGTGCTGCCTGAAGAAACTGCCGCCATACTGCACTTAGGCTTAAGTGCTGCCCTGTATCTGAAGACTTCTATGAATCTCTAAGGTGCATCTGCTTGTCCTCGATCTCATGTCCCAAATTCCTTCTGTGGGTCTGGTTGGCCAAACGTGTCTGTCTCATCCCTAGACTGCAATTCCTCCAGGGCAGGAACCAAGCCTTGCCCATCTTTGTGTTCTGCATCTGTATCCAGCAGGGGCTGACTACTCAGTATGGAGTTAAATAATAAAATAATCAAGTCATTCCAAATAATCTGCAAATCACCTGTCTTATAGCTTCCCACAGAAATACTGCTTGAATCTTCCCCCTACCTCACCATGCAATGAGACCTTGTTTTGACAGCTCACTGTACTTCTCACACCTGAACTGTAAAGTGCATGCAGCAGGCTGAGAAGGATGGGAATTGTGGTGAGTGATGCTTTCTTCACCCGGGATAGAGGCAGGATCTGTTTTAAAGTGGTTGCCATTTGGAGCAGCAACCTAAGATCAATCACTATCCTTGTTCTTGCCAAGTTACAAGAAGAGTTTTTGTTTCCCATCTGCCTGTCAGAAGAATATGATTCTCTCCTTAAACCTGCCCTTGGTCTAACATGATTGAAATGGAGATCAATAGGAAAGGCAGGAAAAATTAACAAGAAGGTAGTGGAAAATACATTCCCAAAATCTTCAGCTTAGGATAGAGCACACTAAAGTAGGAGTTTTAGGTTCAATCCAGTCTGTTCTTTAATTACTACTTAGCTAGTGTGTGATTTTGGGATAATTACTTAATCTTCCTAAACCTCTGCTACTTTATTCACAAAGGGTTGGATGGGATTAAATGAGGTAATGCATGTTTCAAAATAAAAAGCACTGAACAGCATCTAAAAAGATGTTCAGTAAGTATATATTTTACAAACATCATAAATCATCAGGTTGCCAGGAGGAATTACCCCACTGTATCATGTTGCATTTGTGGCTTAAGTCAGGTTCCCTGGAAGCAGACTCTGAGACAAGATTTGTGTGCAAGTAAATGATAAATGAAGTGCCCCCGGGAGGAACCAGTAAGGGACCAAAGAGGCAGAACAGGAAAGAGGCCATGCCAGCATGGGGTTTTAGTCAAAGCCTCAGCCTCATGTCCCTGGAACATGAATTACAGTTCAGAGGATGCCCCAACTCTGGATAAGGTGTCTAGGCTTTATACTTTCTCATCTGTAGTCATGGGTTAAGGTGGCTCCAGGGACATGCACACACTTCCAGGTACTCTGGTTCTTGAAACCTGAGCAAAGCAGCTACTAGAGCCACTTTCCCAAAGAGAGTAAGAAGAGGCCTTCATAACCGAAGAACACATGAACCAGCAGAGTAGCACCTGGAAGCATAAGAGGGGTCTGAGATTGGTCACTATCTTGTCCGTAGCACTTTGAAAGGCACTTTTAAGTACCTTCTCATTCCTTGTCCAGTTGATCCTCACTGCATCCCCAGTAAGGGCTTCCCGGGGAATGACCTGAAATGGAGCAGCTTTGTGATGGACCTATAAGAAGATCCCTGCTGTCTGTCCCTGCCCTTGTGCTTGGATACGCTTGAGAATCAGCAATGACTGCAAGAGGGGGAAACGACCCCAAGCAAGCCTGACCCTGGGCTTAGAGCAAGGCTGAGGAGGCCTCAAAATCCCCACACCCAGGCTGCAGCCAGACCAATTAATGAGGACATCTGGGCTGAAACCTAGGTGTTGGGAATTATTAAAGTTCTGAGGGATGCCAGTGTGCCAACAAGCTTGAAAATCTCTGTGCTAAAGGAAGCTAACCAGTCAATGCATCCATAGCTGTAGTGTAAGGACCATGTAATTATACCAACAATGTAAGACAGATTTTGAGCTAATCACTTGTCCAATATTTGCTGAGCACCTTCTAAGAACAAGGCACTACGGTTACGTGTGCTCAGGAACATGAAAATAAAACTCCTCTGTTCTTCACCCTGTCTGTCTCAGTCTTGGGGGTGGGGAATGTTATGTAAAAAAATAACTGCAAATAACTGTGGTCCCCTCGGTTATGAGCTGCAGGAGGGATATATATATATATATATATATATATATATATATATATATCTCCGATGTACCCACTATGGACAGAATGAGCTCTACTGCCAGTATTCGGGAAGGGAGGATATGTGCTTAGGAAAGCTTCACAGTAGGAGAGATACTAGAGCCAGGCTTAAAGAATGAGGTGGGGGTGGGGGTGGGGAATGTGAAGGTGACTGGTAAGGAAATAGCATGTGTATGGTTCAGAGCAAGAACAAAAGACACTGAGTGCCAGGATACATCAATGACACGGTATGGCAATTCCAGTATGTGGGAGCATAGAGGGACATGAGGATGAGGGATGGTGGAGCTGTGGCATAGTCTGTGCATTGGGACCCTTCAGCCCCAGAGAGGGTACATCTCTGAGAGCACCAAGAACCTGGGAACCCAGCCCTCCTCCTTCCCCCAGGCCTCCATTCTGAAAAGGGAGGCAAGAAGTGGATGGGTTTGTTCATTCAGGTCAGTATAGCTTTGTTTCCTACACACACACACATCCCCTTTTATTAATATCAGTCCCAACGTAACATCCAGTTTCAACTTTCTTCAAATTCCCCGGGATATGTATACTCAATGTTCATATCTGTGTCCAAATTCCTCTTTCTGCTGAAACCAAAATCTCATTTCATCTCAGCCCCCTAAGTTGTTCTTTTTCTTTGGATTGGTACCAGTATAGATAAGGATTTAAATTTCTACCAGAATCTTTCATGCCAGACATTTGTGTGTTTAGCAGACTCCTTGAAAACTGAGATGAGGAAAGGCATTTATATAACAGGAAAACAAGTTAAAAATGAAAATTTAGAGAGTTTGTTCTAAGAGTTCTAAAGCTGTGCCTCTATAGAGAATTTCTTGCTGGTCACATCTCTCTAAAAATTACAGCCTCCTGCACTGTACCTCCATGTCCACCCCCCCCCCACACACACACACACTTTTATGCTCCTTTCATCTTAATTCCCTAACTTAATTATGCAGAACAGTTCAGCTGTTCTGAACTCTCCCACCCTCTATTGGATTCCAGGCTTATTTTTAAAAATACTGCCTATTAATGTGCCTGCAAAGCAAAGATTCATCCACCCTCGGACTTATCCTTTATCTGCACAGAAGAAATGGAAGAAGCTTTGAAGTTTCCATCTTTTCTCTCTCTTTCTCCCACGAGCGTCTGTAACTGGAAGAGGAGAGTATAGAGACTCATTTCCCCTGCTGATAAAAGCTATGCTCCCCTACTTATTAGAAGGCAGAGTACCTACAGTTTTTGTTTTAAATGACTTCTTTTGGTTCCATCCGATATCAAATACCTTATTGTCCACAGTGACAGGTTCAGTGACTTGCCCGCAAGTCTAATGTGACAGAGGAATGGGAGCACACATTGACCACCTATCAAGAGCTAGGCAACCTATGTAGATTAATTTGTTCTATCCCATGAGTTATGCACTTTTAAAAATTCTTGTTATTATGGGGCATCTGGATGGCTCAATTGTTCAAGTGTCTGACTCTTGGCTTCCGCTGAGGTCATGCATGATCTCAGGGTCATAAGATCAGGCCCTGCATTGAGCTCTGTGCTAAGCAAGGAGTCTGCCTTAGATTCTTTCCCCATCCCTCTCCCTTCCACTCTGTTCCTCCACCTGTTCATGCTCATGTGAGCTCTCTCTCGCTAAAAATAAAATAAAATCTTTAAAAAAAATACAAATGGTTATTAAATGAATGAGGAGACAAAGAAATTCAAATGACTTGCTCGGAGTTATCCAATTCCATGCTGTGAATACATGTTTTACACTGTTCAGTATTTTTTCTGATTCTTCATATGGAAGTTGAATGCAAATACCCTTTCTCATTTCCTCACTAGGCATTCAGCAAAGTTGCCAAGATAGCATAAAGAGTTCCTATATATGCCACATCCAATTTTCCCTATTTTTTAAAGCTTTATTTAAATTCCGGTCAGCTAACATACAGTTTAATATTAGTTTCAAGTGTACATTCGTGATTCAGCACTTCCATACATTACCCACTGCTTATCACAACCAGTGCACCCTTTAATCACCATCACCCATTTAAACCATCCCCCACCCACATCCCTTATGGTAATGATCAGTTTGTTCTTTACAGTTAAGAGTCTATTTCTTGGTTTGCCTCTTTTTCTCCCTTTGCTCATTTGTTTTGTTTCTTAAATCCCACATATGAGGTAAATCATATGGTATTTGTCTTTCTCCGACTTATTTCGCTTAGTAATACTCTCTGGCTCCATCTACATCATTGCAAATGGCAAGATTCCATTCTTTATATGGCTGAGTAATATTCTATTGCATATATATGCCACATCCTCTTTGCCCATTCATCAATCCATGAAAACTTAGGCTATTTCTATCATTTGGCTATTACTGACAATGCTGCTATAAATATTGGGAAGCATGTATCCATTTGAATTAGTATTTTTGTATTCTTTGGGTAATATCTAGTAGTACAATTGCTGGATCTTAGATAGTTCTATTTTTAACTTTTTGAGGAACCTCCATACTGTTTTCCAGAATGCTGTACCAGTTTGTATTCCCAAAACAGTGCAAGAGGGTTCCCCTTTCTCTACATCCTTGCCAATGCCTGTTGTTTCTGGTGTTGTTGGTTTTAGCCATTCTGACAGGTGTGAGGTGATATCTCATTGTAGTTTTGATTTGCATTTTCCTGATGATAAGTGATGAGCATTTTCCCATATCTCCATAATCTAGCTGTATGCCTTCTTTGGAAAAATACCTATTCATGTTTTCTGCCCATTTTTTAACTGGATTATTCATTTTGGGGTGTTGAAATGTATAAGTTCTTTATATATTTTGGATAATAACCCTTTGTCAGATATCTCATTTGCAAATATCTTCTCCCATTCTGTAGGTTACCTTTTAGATTTGTTGTTTTATTCACTGTGCAGAAGCTTTTTATTTTGATGTGGTCCCAATAGTTTACTTTTAATTTTGTTTCCCTTGCCTCAGGAGATACATCTAGAAAGAAGTTGCTACAGCTAATGTCAGAGAAGTTACTGCCTGTGTTCTATGAACTTGATGGTTTTCCGTCTCACATTTAGGTCTTTAGTCCATTTTGAATTTATTTTTGTGTATGGTGTAAGAAACTGGTCCAGTTTTTCTTTTGCATGGTGTTCTCCAGTTTTCCCAATACCATTTGTTGCAGAGACTGTCTTTTTTCCCTTTGGATATTTATTCTTGCTTTGTCAAAGATTAATTGATCATGTAATTGTGGGTCCATTTCTGGGTTTTCTATTCTGTTCTATTGATTTATATGTCTATTTTTGTGCCAGTACCATACTGTCTTGATTATTACATGTTTATAATATAACTTTAAGTCTGGAATTGTGATGTGCCAGTACCATGCTGTCTTGATTATTACATGTTTATAATATAATTTTAAGTCTGGAATTGTGATGCCTCCAGCTTTTTCTTTTTCAAGCTTGCTTTGGCTACTAGGGGTCTTCTGTGGCTCCATATAAATTTTAGGATTGTTTGTTCTAGCTCTGTAAAAAATGCCGTTGGTATTCTGATAGGGATTGTATTAAATGTGTAGGTTGCTTTGGATAGTAGAGTCATTCTAACAATATTTGTTCTTCCAATCCATAGCATGGAATGTCTTTCAATTTCTTTGTGTCATCTTCAATTTCTTTCATCAGTGTTTCATAATTTTCAGAGTACAGGTCTTTCATCTCTTTGGTCAGGTTTATTCCTAGCTATCTTATTGTCTTGGGTACAATTGTAATGGGATTTATAATTTAATTTCTCTTTCTGCTGCTTCATTATTGGTGTATAGAAATGCAACAGATTTCTGTATGTTGATTTTTATATTCTGCAACTTTCCTGAATTTGTTTATCAGTTCTAGCAGTTTTCTGGTGGATTTTTTTTGGTTTTCTATACATAGTATCATATAATCTGCAAATAATGAAAGTTTTACTTCTTCCTCAATTTTCCCTATTATTAACATCACACATCAAAATGAATATTCATTACAACTAATAAACCAATATTGATATATTCATAATAAAATCTATATTTTATAGAGATTTCCTTGGTTTTCACCTAATATCCTTTTTTTTTGTCCCAAGATCCCAAACAGGATATATTACATTTAGACTTGGGTCTCTCTAGACTGTAACAGTTTCTCAAGCTTTTATTGTTTTTTAATAATCTTGAGAGTTTTGAGGACTCCTGATCAGGCATTTTGTAGAATGTCCTTCAGTTTGGGTTTGTTTGATGTTTTCCAGGGATTATGGATTTTTGGAAGCAATAACAGAGAAATAAAGTTCCATTCTCATTGTATTATATCAAGGGTACACAACTTATCAACAGAACTTATCACTGTTGATGATGTTAGCCTTGATCACCTGGCTGACATAGTGTTTTTCATATTTTACACTGCCAAGTTACTACCCTCCCCCTTTTACAACCTCTTCTTTTCATATTATATTCTTTGGAAATTCAAAGTAGTACATTGAAATGGGAACTATATCAAATGTAAAGAAATTATACATGGTGCTTCAAATGACTTCAGGTTCTAGATGGAGAGAAATCATACTGCACACACACACCACAATCTGCTTATATTTCAAGAAAAACTATTTAATGGATAGATGGTATGATACACTGAATCTTTCAATCACATCTCATATCACACCCAGCTCCTAGCATGTATAAACATGAACTTCTGGTCTGGTTGTAGAGAAAATGAAATTTATTCTAATAATCCTTTTGGGGGATATTTTGGTAGGATAGAAGGATATACTTTTGGTAACAGAGATTCCTTTAAGAAATGAACCTCCTTGATGTTTTGAGGTTGATCCAACAGACACATTTGGAGTGATTCACCTGTGAAGATACTATTCCAGGTGCTGGGAGAGGGACAATGAGAGGCATCATAAAGATTCTAATGCCTATCCAGAGCTTCTTATTTCATAGAGTAAAGATGTGTACAAACTGCTATAATATCAGAGACAGAAAGCTAGGAGACCCTAAAATAAAGCCAGTAATGCTCCTAGGGCTTGAGAAATAAGATATATAGTCCAACTGAGAGGAAAAGTTAAGAAATATTTCCAAGAGGAAGATGAGATTTGACCTGAGTCTTGAAAACTGCATATGATTTCATTTTTAAAAATTGGTTCAAGCTAAGGGAACAGCAGGAGCAAAGACCTAAGGCATTAAAACCATAGGAATGTTTCAGGAATAGAAAAAAAAAAAAAAACCCTGGAAAAGGTATGACACAGAATTAACCTGTATGTAGGCATTGGCAAGCATTAAGAGTAGAACATCTGTGGAGACCAGATGGCCAAAGGCCTTGAACTCCTTGACAGTAGGTCTAGACTTTATTCTGTAGGCTACAGGAAGCAAATCTAAGTATAGGAATGGTTTATAAGCTTTATGCTTAAGTAGTCTGGAGTGTGCTCTAAGGACAATGATGGTGTGGGGGAAGATATTAGCAAGAATATTTAGGATACCATCCACTGGTATGGGTAAGTGTTGGTAAATAGTAAAGGTAATACAAAAATTAAGTAAACAATAAGTCATTTACTTAAGTGAGTTCTTCTCTAAATCAATACATAGTATAATGAATTTTGGGTCATCCTAGCTTTCTAAAGTAAGAGTCATCATAATCCCTTATCTCTTTTGTTTTTTTTTTCCTCCATAACAACCTCTCGAGGTAGATCTTACCCATCTGCATTTTCCAAATTGCAAAAAAAAAAAAAAAGAAAAAAATGAAGCTCATAAAAGCTGAATGTCTTGTGCAAGACCACATGGCAAGCAAGTCATGGTGCCTGGGTTTGAACTGCCATCCAGAGTGACTCAAGAGTCTGACCTCTCAGGACATTCTGCGTCAGAGCTAAGTTTATAGACTGGTCTCATATGTCCATGTGTGAACCATCTATTTATGGATCACCCAGAGAAAATGTGTAATATCAAGCTGACTTCACCCTGCCACCCAGCACGTTCCTGGAGTACCTCCCAGCTGGTGTCTACTCAGGGAACAAAAGCTCACTTCAATATTAGCCCAAGTCAAATCTAATTAGAAAGGCAAATCCACTCCCAGCCTTCCCAGTCCCAAATTGGTGGTACATGCCAAGCAGTAACTTTCCTGTGTTTTCTGCTCCTTTGGTTTCTCAGTTCCAGTTCTGATCACCCTGGTGATGCCCTATCCAAAACTGACTCATTTTCCCATTCTGTTTCAAGATAAAAATTCTCCAGGTATTTTCAAATAATAATTATATCTTTAAACTTGCACTGGAGCTACCATATCAGGTAACTCTATGTATTAATTTAAAAGATATTTAGTGAATGCATAACTTGTCTCAAGCTACAAGGAATAAAGGTGATGAGGGCAAAGTGCTATGCTCAAGGAGGTACAATCTAGAAGATGACATATACTTTAAATAACTAAAAAACTTAGTTATCCTGATACTAATGAAGGCAGGCTTTCTGATATCAACTTTATGTTGTTTAAGTCTTGCCAAAGTGCCTGGTGTATACCAGGGTTTTACAACCTTGGCACCATTCACATTTTGAGTTGATAATTCTTTGTTGTAGAAGGCTATCCTGTGCATTGTAGGAGGTACAGTAGCATCCCTAACCTGTACCCAATGGATGCCAATAGTAGCTCACACATACACACCCAAGTTGTAATAACTCGAAATCTCCAGACATTGTACAATGTCTCCCAGGGGTTCCCCTGAGACCCATGATTTAGACTATGCAATTCCTACTCTCAATTTCTGTCCTCAGAGGATGCCTATAACCATCATTTTGGCTATCACTTACTCGATTGGTTAGCAAAACACCGTGCTAAGTGTTTTTCATGCATTTTCTCACCTTTTGGTAAACAGTGAGATAAGTATTATTTTGATAACCTTTTCTATGATGGGAGAAATTGTGGTTTAATGAGATTAAGAAACTTACTAAATCATACAGCTAGTATAAGGGACAGCCAGGATTTACAGCCAGGCTGAGATTCTCTAAAACCATTGTATGCGGCTGACCTCCCTACATACAACCAGTCATCCAACATATGGAAAGATTATTTAGTACAAACTGATGAGGGCTAGGCATACTGAAGCCAACTTTTCATATGTAATACCAAATTTAACCCTCATCATATTTAATTTTTTTAAGATTTTATATATTCATTTGAGAGAAGAGAGAGAGAGGGGGCTTGAGCAAACAAGTATGGGGGAGGGGCAAAGAGAGGCAGAGAAGCAGACTCCCTTCTGAGCAGGGAGCCTGACATGGGGCTCTATCCTAGGACCCCCGAGATCACGATCTGAGCCAAAGGCAGACGCCCAACTGACTGAGCCACCCAGGAGCCCCTTAATCCATATTTTAATACCGTAATTTTATGCCCATTTGATTGATTAGGAAACTGAGGTTAAGATAAATTAACTGACTTTCCCCCAAGGTTCCAATGCTCATAAGTGGTGGAATCTCTATTCAAACCTAACTCTGTCTGGCTCTAGAGAAAAGACAGATCCCTACTTCCCATAAGTCTCTCATCTACCACCCACACTAGGTACAACCTACAGTTTCATCCCAAGTAAACCTGCAAAATGGGTTCTTTGGGCCAAGTATCCATAGTGCTGCCATGGGCATCCTCCATCCCAGCCCTTGCCCCAGCTTTCTATGGCTCTTCCAGCCCATTGAAGGGGGTCAGTCCTCTGTTTCAATAGCCTCTTAGGTACTGCATACCCTATTCCAACCCAAATAAGTATGTGGGTGTTTGGTGAGTGTTTTTTCTCACTGGGAGGCCCCGCACATCAGAGTGTGGATTTTGGTTTCAAGTCTTTCCTACCTTTTGGCCAACTCTTCTCTCACCTACTGCACTGGGCAGTCCTGCCTCCCTACAGCTCACACTCTTTGCCAAACCCTGATTCTGGCTGGGAAACAGAAGGCTGCATGCTGCCCTCCTTGGATGTCGCCCTCTTTGGGTTCCATGAATAAGCCAGCAGGAATGCTTCAAGAAAGCAAAGCCATCATTTTTCCACCAGAGGGGAAAAATATACACAACACTTTCATGGTTGTGCCCGAGTGAAAACACCCCAGGCCTCCTGCGTGGTTGGTCCCTGGGCTCAAAATGTGCACCAAATAGGACTTCAGAGGTGAAATCATTCTATCTTTCAATTCCTCTGTGTTTACCACTGGGACATTGGGGGAGAATGCTAGCCTCAGATATAGGAGTGGTATTTGACCAACAGTCAATCACCCACATCAATGGGAATTAAATTCACATAAAAATGAATACAAAAGCTAGCAAATGGCCCTGGTTAAGAAAAGACAATATCCCACCACAATATCCTTGTCATTTAATTACAAATGAGAGTCCATTAGGGGCTGTGTATCCTCTCTGGGCCTGAGGTCTTGCTAAGAGGTCCAGGAAATCAGTTTGTGTGGCTGTCAGCACATCTCCTAAACCTTTGATTGATTCTTCAAGCATAAAAATTCACAAGGACAGCCTGGGGAATCTCTGAGCAGCCAAAAAGGAGAGGAGTGTCTGTGTGTGAATACTGGCTCTTTATCATGTTAACAAACATCACATATACCACCATCAGAGTGGAATGGAAGAAGGGAGATGACCAGACTCGGGATAATTTGATTATTATTTGATAATTTGATAAAAGTACTTTAAAAGTACTTTTAAAGTCACTGAAGTACATATGAAATAAACATTATCCTAAGCTTTAAAAAGAGTTAAAAACAACTGAGGAGAATAATAAAACACTGACTTTAAAAATCCATAAAGCTGATTAGAATGCAGTGTTCACCAGTTGACTAAACAGTGGTCTAAATGAAGAAAGCAGCTATAAAAAATTTATTCAGAATAAAGGAGATTTTAAAATCCGTCCAACTTAAAACAGTCCTGATAGCGCCAAAATTTTATTCATTTTTGAAAGCACTAAAATTATGATGTTATAAGCATTTAAGCGAATCTTACCTGATGAATTTATGGTAGCCTAGCCCAAACAAAAGGGCCATTTTCTGAAAAAGATAAAACTAAACTGCAGAAGTACTTGTTATTTATCCAAGGCACTTAACCAAGTGGCAAATCTAAATCAAGGATTTGAACCTAGTTCTGTTTGACCTTTATTCTTTCCCCCACTGCCAGGTGACTTCCCACATGGAGTCTTCATTACCTTCCTGAACTGTAAGAGACTCCCCTGGTTGTGCTAGCTCCAGTACTACTGGAGTTTACTACTCAATGAGAATGCTAAGCAGTATTTGGGGTTGGTATCCTTACCTGAATGCTCAAATAGTTTAATATAAACCTGAAATCACCCCTTCCTTTTCTTAATTCATCAGAAACAAAAAGAGATGGCATCATGCTAGAAGTTAATCTCTGTGTAGACTAGAAGCATCCCTTAACTTGGGATGAGAAGAACTAGGTCCAGTTGCTGACTCTGTCACTATCTACTGGGTGACCCCCAGACCCACAGCTCTTCACAGCTCCAAGGATGACATTCTCTTTCTGTTCCATGTCCTAGAACACAAATCCAGGCAGTGCCATTTGCATGAACTATGGATGAATGGTGCCCTTATTTGTGCAATCCAGAGGCCCTGGTAACATTGATCAAGTCGGGAAATCTTTCTGAGTCTGAATTTCCTCCTTGAGAGCGATAATAGTTGTGTCTACTTTTTAAGGATTAAATGAGATACCGAGTAAACTTCCAAGCATAGTCTGTTTACATCATACCTGATGAAGCACCTGGACTTCTGCTGCTTTATGAATATAAAGTTGATCTGAATTTTTTTAATATATTTTTTTAATATTTTATTTATTTATTTAGGATAGTCACAGAGAGAGAGAGAGAGAGAGAGAGAGGCAGAGACACAGGCAGAGGGAGAAGCAGGCTCGATGCGCCGGGAGCCCGATGTGGGATTCGATCCTGGGTCTCCAGGATCGCACCCTGGGCCAAAGGCAGGCGCCAAACCGCTGCGCCACCCAGGGATCCCAAGTTGATCTGAATTGAATTGAAATAACACATTATCATTTTTTAATAATAATAAATTAGTCCAATATATAATCTCTCACTCTGGGTTCTTGAGATCAAGACAAATACGTACAAAGAATGGCATGGGTAGGGTGCTGCAGTGGTAACTTTGGAAGCCAAGGCACAGGAGAGCTCTGTCCTTGTGGACAAAACGTAAGGGTGTAGCTGGCAAAGGTGGTAGGAAGTGCTGACAGGTGGTCAGAATGGGGCCAAAAGACAAAGTCTGAATTCTTCTCAAAGCCTGCTCCAGAGCTTGAAAGAGAAGAAGCTTTATAGTGAGAACACTATCCTATTAGTCTTTTGTGAAGGCAAGACTTACTGCAAAGTTGGATCTCAAAGCTGGGATGAGTGGAGCTCTAGAGCTGATGGAAGGGTTTTCAAAGATAGAAAAAGGAAATTGTTAACAAAGAATGCATTGTTTAAGGTAAGATTGCTCTCCTAAAGTGAACAGAGGGGTCTATCAGGCAAATTATCTCACTAGTGCTAACCAAGTAATTCCAGGCTGACTGGTTAAAGGTAACATTCTGGGGAGGGGTTCAAGCTGCAATTACAATAGGTATGATGTCTTGGTTGGCTGATGTGGGGCTTAGCACAAGTGACTCCACTTTGGACCCATTGTCTCTCTCTCTCTCTCTCTTTTTTTTTTTTTTTTTTTTTAACAATACTCACATTCCTGGGTACCATGCTTGATCTTACTCAATACACAAGTTGACTGCTCCTTATAGAGTTAAGGAGCCTGCTAGGAAAGGTTACAGAGATGGTCTGTGTTTAAGATGAATCTTTACAAAAGCAAAGCCTCTCATCTGGGGCTGGTAATTCGGGAGATGGCCCTTGGGGAAGACAATCCTGTTATAATCCAATTAGGCTGTAGAAATGAATGCTAAAGAGGAATAAAAGCAAGCAAGATGCCTTTTGTATCACAAGAGGAAGACAAGTGGGTTCTCCACTGGGTCATGATCAAAGGCTTCCATTAACCAGCCCATTAACTTGTGAAGAAGTCCCAGCCACCCAACTGCAGTAACCAGCACCCTTGAAGAAGCCTTGCTGAGACACAGTCCAGCCTGCTTTGTCCTACAACATTTCCTCATCTTTCACTAAGCTCTCTAAAGTAAGTCATCTCACTTACTTTGGCTATTACCCTTGTTACTGCATTGTCTTCTATTAAACACCATTTGAGAACAATGGTTTTCACATGATGACTGAAGGAAGGCGAGAAGGAAAGCATCTAGAATCTGCTGCATTACTACTCTGTGCTAGGGACCTTATTGGAAGATTCACAGATGTCTTGTTGGACCCAAATGATTCCAGGTGGAGGTATCATTGTAGCTCCCATTTTAAAGATGCAGAAATTGGGATGTCTGGATAGCTCAGTGGTTGAGCATCTAGCTCAGGGTGTGATCCCGGAGTCCTGAGATCGAGTCTCACATCGGGCTCCCTGCATGGAGCCTGCTTCTTCTCCCTCTGCCTGTGTCTCTGCCTCTGTGTGTGTGTGTGTGTGTGTGTGTGTGTCTCTCATGAATAAATAAATACAATCTTTAAAAAACAATAATAAATAAAATAAAACATAAAGGTGAAGAAATTGAGGAACAAAGTTTAGTAAATTGTCCTGATTCACACAGCTTTTTAGAGGCACATTCTGGATTTGAATGTAGGTCTCCTTCCATTTCAGTTCACTGCCATCCTTCTGCAGTATTATTAAATCCTTCAGCAGCCCTATAACATAGGGTTTGTTAGCTTCATTTTCCATTTGGGAGAGCTGAGACCCCAAAAGTTCTCCAGGTCACATAGCAGGTAAGAAACCTAGGATTTGAATCCAGGTTTTCTGACCCCAACTACTATGCTTTTTTCATCAAACCACAGCTGTTCTGACATATCACAAGACACCATGGTGTGTGTGGAACAGAGAGTTGCCCAATATTGCCCCATGAATGCATGAGTGTACAGACCCCTCCCCCAACACACATATACACACAGAAAAAAATATGCCACATCGAGACACCCAGAAAAAAAAAAAAAAAACTACCAGTAAAACTGATAGCTAGGCTCCAAAATTCTTTGGAATCCTTTGAAATCATAGGTTAGCAAGGCCATTCCCGAAAATGAAGTCAAGCTGGTGGCAGGAAATGTGGAGCTCTTGTCCAATGTACTTATTTCATTCTCGTGAAATGCAGTGCTTTCCATTTAGGTCAGCAGCTTGCGCAACTAGCTGCAGGCAAAGGAAGACAGGCAGGGACCAGCCTCTTTGAGAGTGCCAGGATCCCAGCGATAAACTCAGCACACAGGGATCCCCCCTGGCTGTGCTGTTAGCAAGACAGCCAGGCAACAGGGGAGATGATTAGTGGCCACAAAACCCCCAGATGTCACTCTCCATATCATCACTCTCTGTAGGGCAGAGAAGAGAGTCCATTCTGGGCCGTAGTCTACCTCTTGGAGAAGCCATCTACCCATATTCTATAAGCCTACACACAGAGCTTCTTTAAAGGACAGAAGTAGTTTAAAGCCTATGGAGTAATCTGCATTCAAGAAAAAAGAAGAAGACCTTTGTTATTATAAAAAGCCTTGGTTTTGTTGTCAGACCTAAATTCAAATCCTATCTCTTTTTCTTCCTACTATTGTATACACATATAACTTTGGGCAAACAAATATACCTTTCCTAGTCATAGATACTTTTCTATAAAATTGAGATACGATTTCAGAATCTATAGAATAGTATGAAATTTTTTTGAAATAATATTTAAAGAAACAGGAAAAATAATAAGGGCTTATGACATTCTCCTTTGTGATTAATTCATGACAACTCTGCCAAATCGATACCATACACATTTTACAGATGAGAAAATTGAGGGCCAGAAGTAACTCCATAAGCAACTAACCAATAGTGAAAAATCTGTTAAGTTCTAGAGCCAGGATTAAAATTAGTTCAGTGTCAAGATACTGTTTACTTTAAAACTGGACCCTCAGAAAGTATCACCTAAAAGTCCACATGTGTGCACATGCTCATGAGAGATGATATGGGTGACAAGGCCACTGCAGGCAAAAGGAAGAAGTAAGTAAAAGCCTGAAAGAAAAATGACATAAAAGGTTTATTGGGAGTGGTCTACAGTCCCAATATTGGCCAGATGCAGGGCCTGTAAAGAAGAGTCATTATTGTTAGTATTTATTTAAAAGAATGATTTAAGACCAAATCTTAGTGTGAAAGAGACACAGACCAGGTGCTTGGAGATGGAGAGGAGTGAGGAAAGGAGGGCAAATATTCACTGAGCATTTACTATGTAAAACACTATGCTAAGCACTTTAGGTTTATTATCATATTTAATTCTATAATAATTCTATATGGGTAATGAGACTACTAATTGTTCCCTCATTATTCATATTCTTCTAATACTTTTTAAAATAAAACTTTCCTGATTTTTAGCATGCCATCAAAATTTTCAGCTTCCCTCTCTAGTTTACTGTTGCCACATGACCAAGTTTCACCAGAAGAAATATGATAGCTGGTACCTGCAACTTCTGTATCACTCTCTTAAAAAGAAATCACTTCCTTTCTGCTTTCTCTCCTTCCTTCATTTCATGAAGTGGAATGTGAATAAAGTCTTGGTGCACCAGCTTTATTATATGAACGAAGACCATACCCTCAAGTAAAAGATCTCAACTAGGGGTGATTCCCACCATCCACTGCCCAGAGACACGGACCGTGTCTAGAGACACTTTTGTTTGTCACATCTGGGGAGAGGATGCTCCTGGCATCTAGTAATAGAGACCAGGGATGCTGCTGAACATCTTACAATACATGAGAACATCTTCCCATGCCACCCTGCCTTTTCTGCATAGTAGATCTGTTCTGTGTACAAATAGCACCTTCCCATCTGGAAACATTCTCTGCAGCCAGCTATCATAGGCTTGTCTTTCCCCTCATATTGAGGAGTTCTTAATAGGCAGCACTAATATACAATTTTCAGCCTGACAGTGACATGTATCATTGCCTTTAGAGAGACAGCATCAGCCCACGGCTTCCTTTTCACCTCCTGTAACTTATACGTGATTACAGGAAATAGGATGATTAATGTTGGCCAGGGTAGGGTCCTCCCACTCAGTGGCTATAACCACTGGAGTTCCAGAGCAACATGAAACCTGCAGAATCACAAAACTCTTCACTGTTCTCATGATGCCAACCTGTATCACACAGCACAATGTGGGTCTATAAATGATTTTACATGAGTCAGTTCTCACAAGGGTTTAGGTAAGTTCAGATCCACATAAAGCCACATCTTTCATGATCCTTTTCCCACAAGGCCCCATTCCCATTTTTGACAACTCATCTCCCAAAATAGGTAGGGGAATATTATCCATAGGACACACACACACACAAAATCCAGTCTATAAATGTATGTCCATTCAATCAGGAGTTTCATCCAGTGATCTGATCTTTATTAGGGCTCTTAGTATTTTGTGATATATGACACCTTCCATTAGCAGTGGAAAAGTGCCCAGATGGATAACTCTACCCACTATCTGAGCTCGAAAATATTTCTCAGATTTTTATCAGCCCTTCCCAAGCCCCAAACTAACATTACATATATCCTAAGAATCCAAATCAGAATGTTTAACTCAACCACAATAGGAATCAGCTAAATGCTCTAAAATAAAACATGAGAGCAAGATGCCACAGGGTGGCCAGTTAAGCAAGCTGAAGCCATAGTGTAAGGGAACCAAAGGAGGAATGAAAGCAAGCAAATTGTAGAGATGTCTCTAGCATGTGCTGGAGGCTTCACAGGCAGGTGATTTGATAGTGGCATTAGGATCAAAGGAAAAGAGACTACCATCTGTGATTTAGGGGAACCTATACCATACATGGAAAAAAATAGAGCCACAAGAATGTGTAATGCTAAGACTACTAATAGTTTATAATTTTATGGCTTATAACACACTTTCATATTCTTTATCTCAATTCATCTTGACAACAACCCTATGAGGAAGGTATTCTTGTGATCCCCATTTTTAATGGAGTAAGTGAGAAGCTAAATATTATCTGTTGGTCAGTTACTGGGTATCATTGGCATAGCCCACATTCAGCCACTCACACTGTCCAGGTCACCTGGACAAGGACAGTGTCCTGTGTCCCATGCAGTGTCTGCTCCTCTGTGCCACTCTTAACTCCAGTCTCAGCTACCCTGTTCTTGGGTCACCACCTGGAACTTCAGGAACTGCACCCTCTTTCTGTGATGCTCATAACTGTGTATCTAGTGGGAAAGAGGCAGAGATGACCGTAATCCATGGAGAGCAGGTTACCACTTCATGTCCTTTATTCTATACTCCACACAAGGATAGATGGAACTTACCTGGCTTTGCTGAAGGTTTGGGGAAATAGTAGTGCGTCCTGCACCATTGTTAATGATTATATGTGATATGAGGCATAGTTTTTCCTGAAAGTTCTTAAGCTCCCAGTTACTAAGTATTTCTCATTGGTAACCTTTCTCCACTACTTCAATGCTCCTGATGTATTGGCTGGTCTCTTTTTTATGTTCTTATCTCTGTACCACACTGGGGACAATACACATGGATACCTGAAAAACCTACTCACCAGCTATGGCAAGGTACCATAGCACAAAGAGTTCTCATGAGCATCACAGAGATGCAGAGATTAGAAGTCCCAGGAAATAAAGTTAATGGAAAAAGTGAATTGGAAAACCCACTGCTTGAAAACTATCCAAGAGAAATTAATGAATCCCATTGCTATATATAGTGTCACTCTTTTATCCCAACTCAGGTAAAAATATTAAAGTGATTGAGTCACTGAGAAATGAGAAAGCTTCTTGGGGAGAGAAGCCCATATAGACAGCCAGAATCCACACGCAATGAAAGGTCCCTCTTGTCCATCTCTCCTCTTTTCAGGATGCATTTTCTTTTCATGAGCATGTTTATACTGCTTTCTCAAGACCTTTTAAGACCCTTGGTAAATAAAACTGTTAGATCTTATTCCTCAGATACCATTTTGGCAAAAGAGAAAATTTTAACCAAAACCGTGAAAAACACCTACTCTTCCTGCTTTTGTTAAAGGAGGAAAAACATTATCAGTAAGTAAGAGGGAGTCAATTTAATGAGTCAGCAATAATGAGCCAGAATTTGAACTCAACTCTGTTTTATTCAAAATCCCATGCTCCTTTTCATGAATTTTTGTTTCTCTATTATACCATAAAACACTTTGTACCTCCTCTGGCACCTGAGGCATCTCTGTTATTGATTCAACTTGGCAAAAGATAAAGTAATTGCTATTAGGAATTGGAAGAAAAATATTGGGCCAAGCTAGGGCATATTCAAACCATTAGAAATTCAGTTTAAAAATTCTTATGATTTTGTGTTGGTTGATTTCTGGCAAAATGAAACTTGTGTTCTAAGACTAAAGATGTGTACATGCACCTTAAAGAATATCTCAGCCATCAAAATATTATTATCTGTTACACATAGATAAATTAGAAACACATAAAATCCATTTCTCTCTAAGTAGCAGGTGTAGGAAGCAGAATCAGAGCCTAGGCATCCCAAAGAGCAACTCTGTCCCCAGCCTTTTAGTTTTCTGGGAAGCTTGTTTGCCTAAATGCTTTCAAATCATTTTTCAGTGTTGAATTATTAGGATAAGTTCTCAAGTATTTGTTGATAGACCCATGGTGGGTAATTAATAAACACTGTTCGTGTTGTGGTTTGTTGATTCAATCACATCCACAAATGAAGTTGTTACTACCTCGCTGCCGAGGCTGACAACATATTAAACTGTGCCTTTCCAAAGCAAATTGTTTATATTTAACAACTCCTTTAAAATGTTAATGGCTATCATTTATTGAATATATATTATGTGCCAAATACTGTGTTAAACACATTATATAAATTCACACATTTCCATAACAACCACAAGAGTTAGCTATTATTTGTCTCATTTTAATGATGAGAAGGTAAAAGGGTAGCAACGTTGGATAATACCCTGCTAAACCATTACCTTCATGAGTTGAGAATTTTTAAGAAGGGCTGCTGTATTTCAAGTAATTTAGGGTAAGAACAGAGAATCAATACAAATCCAAAGGTACACTCTCATAATTTTCTGAGTGGCAGAAGAAGTTAACTTTTTTTATGGACTTCAGCAATTACATATTCTTTTTGTCACAGAGTCTTCATTTCAAATGACTGAATTAATATTCATGGAAATTGTGTTATCCTTGTGTTTGAATGTTTTCATTTGGTGGAAATGGTTTAGAAGACTATCCCTAGAGATAACCCAAATGAGTTACTGGTGAGAAATGTAAATACCACTTATTTCCTGAGGAACAAATCTCTTTCAAACAGAAGCATCTAACTTTCTACTTGACATCTCCCCTTAGGTGCCTAATTGGCATATCACCCTTAGTTTGTCCAAAATGAAATGTTTATTTCCCTCCAATGCTGGTCCTTTCCCTTTCTTTCTCAAACATGAGATGCCACCACTCAGGTGCTCAATCTAGAAACTTGCAGTTACCTTTAATCCCACTCCTGCCCTCATGTTCCCATGTCCAATCAGCATGTCATGTAGGTTTGAACCTCAAAATTATTTCAAAACTGTCCATTTTCTCCATCTTATCTCTTTCCAAGACAGTGCCATTATTCTTATGAACTATGAAGAGTCACCTACCTGGTCTCCTTCTGGCCATCCCGTCCATTTATCCCACATTGGCCAAGGGGATCTTCTAAAAACGCAAATCAGGGCAGCCCGGGTGGCTCAGGGGTTTAGCGCTGCCTTTGGCCCAGGGCGTGATACTGGGGACCCGGGATCGAGTCCTATGTCAGGCTCCCTGCATGGAGCCTGCTACTCCCTCTGCCTGTGCCTCTGGCTCTCTCTCTCTCTCTCTCTCTCTCTGTGTCTCTCATGATTAAATAAATAAAATCTTAAAAAAAAACTTAAAAAAAATGCAAATCAAAGCTTCTGATTCAAAATAGAGGATTGAACATATACTGTTACCCCTTTACCTTTCTAAGGCCATTTTGCAGTAGAAAATTAGAGAAAACATTGATTTGCCTTCATAGAGACAGACAATTGGGGTAAAGTCATCAGTAATAGGATGTTTTAACATATATCTGTAGACTTAAAGTTGATAGAGGAATATTGTCTGGTGTAGCAGATTAAAAGAGAAAGCTGAGCAACAGCAGAATATCACATGGACTCTAGACTCAGAAACATCTGCTATAATGGCAATGGGGGCATGGCCATAAAGACAGTTGTGAATATTCGAACACAGAAGTTAACTCCCCCACTCTCTTCTCTATCTCTATGTCCACCAAGAAAATAGGTTTTATCTGCCATGGCAGGGAATGGGGGAGGGAGAATAAAGTTTATTTCTACATAAAACATTTTGAATAAAATACTGGTTGACAAGGGAGAGTCTCTCCATGTGACAACAGGACCCCTGCCTGTGAAGCTTAAAATGAAGCCTGTTAAGGAACAAGCTCCACTCTCAAATACTAAGCCAGTTTTTCTATCACTTAATTCTTAAACATAAATAAAAAGTCCAGCATCACTTGACAATTGAGAAAAGTTTCCAATATGAAAAACAAATACCAAGAAAGAAATCAATACCAGAGATGATCCTGAAGGAAGCAGATAATTCAGAAACTGAAGAGAAAAAGAAAATTAGATCTAACTACAATTCTTAATCAGATGCAAAAACAATTTTAACTATTAAAGCAATATGCAGACAGAAAGGCACAACAAAAGAATGAGTTTTTGAAACTTAAAAATATGATTAGAAGAAATAATAGAAGAAAGAACAGAGGATAAAAAAATTAAGGCCATCTCACAGAACATAGCACAAAAGTCAGTTGCAGAAAATTTGAGACTAGAGAGGTCTGCCACTTGACTCATAAGATTTCTAGAAAGAATAGAAGCAACAGAAGGAAAGGAACTATCAAGTAGATGAGAGATGTAAGGTTCAAAAGTTAAAGAATATGAATCTTCAAATTAAATGGATCCTCTGGTTCTCTAGCTTAGTAAATTATAAAAGGAAATACCTTGTCATCATTATGAAATAACAAAACACTTTGGATAAAAAAAGATAGTTCCAAGTACCTAGATAGAGAAAAAGAGCAAAAGGCAAAAGCCCTCAAACAAACAAACAAAAACAATAGGTCATCTATAATGTCAGAAAAGCCAAGGTGGACTCAGACTTCTCTGTAATGCTGCACACGAGAAGAAGACGGGACATGGTTCAATATGCTGAGGGAATTCCAAGTCCAACCAAACTACCAATCAAGTGTAAAGATGAAGTAAAAGCAAGTCTCAGAACATTAGTTCCAATGCATTTTTTTTCTTCCCATAGAAAGTTCCTTGAAGGTGTAAATGAAGAAAGAAGAAGGAATGAGATCCGTAGAATAGGGAGTCCAACCCAGGAGAGTAATGAAGAAAAGTCCCAACAGGACAGCTGCTCACAAACCTTAGAAAACAAACATTTGTGGGCTGAACAATAGAAGTCCAGAAGGGATGGAATGAGGACAAAGGGAGACTTTGAAGATTTGACGGAATCCTTGAGATAGAGGTCAAAGTACTTTAGGAACACAATAAAGGCACATAGCGCAAGGGGTGGGGAGAATTAGAAACAAGATGAATGCAAAAGGTTAGGGAAGGAAATGTGGTCATAGCATATTACTTGGCCCTTCAGCAAATATTTAGATGGCCACAACAATGAGAACACTGATGATTCAATTTTATAATCAATCTATGGACAAGATATAGAGGGATCATTATACTTAGAGAACAGAACATGAATATGATTACTTTGACATTTTAAATGTAAATTTAGAGAAGACAGAACATGGGATGTGGAAGTAAGTTATAATAGAATGTAGAGGGGAATGGAAAGAAAGGGTGTTAACGTTCCAATCTTATAAAATGAAGAATCTAAAGAAATTTCTATATTTGATAGAACAAAGAAGTAAATATATTATTGAAACTTAAAAGTTACCTACTAGAAGAACTTAAAAAAGTAGTTAACTATTTTAGAAATTGAGATGGCATTGGGGATAGTATGAGTATCATTTATCATTTATCATAGCAAGAGTTTAAAAGATGAAGTCTAAATTTAATAACTCAACACAATGCTATAGGCATATTATTTAAAGATAGAGGAGTAACTATCATGAGAGCTAAAAACAAAAAACAGAAGAAATAAAAAGTGTTGCCTTTGAAAAATTGTATTAGGGCTAAGAAGAATAAGTCAGAGGATTCTAGCTTTTCAATGGAAGCACTTCCATATTTGGGGAAGAGATAAATCCAGTAATTTGAGTCAGAAAAGGTAGATTAACACACCAGAAATGTGTGCCACAAATGAAATGAAACATGGATATGCTCCATAAGTAGTAAACAAACACTAGATGGAGTGCCCACTGGGAGTAGAAACTGAAACAGGAAGAAGCAAGAGTCTCTAGTTAGCTATAATTTAGAATCAGCAAGAAGAAGTTAGGTATAGAAACAAAGGTATGCTCCATCAGGGTCATATGGGACATAGCCCTGGTGAAGAACTTAGAAGAGTTGGTGAAAAAAAAACAAGGACAGTAAAGACGGTATGATGGAGTAAAGGGAAAGGTATGCCCTTATCAGATTATAGTTTTAATCTTCTCTCCATCTCTTACAGGTTCTGTGACCTTGGACAAACTACTTAACCTAATCTCCTTGGGCCTCAGTTTCTTCATCTCTAAAACAGTGATGACAGTGCACATTTCACAGGGGGTTATGAAGATTAATGAGGTAAACAACATAGAGAACCCAGTATAATTCCAACAGATGGAGAGTTATGAATGTGCCTATTCCTTTCTTTATGCACCCTTCTCATAAAAGATTGCTAGGCTTTTGTTAAACAATAAACTAGTTAAAATGTGTCTTGCAAACCAAATAGATCCAAAATATGAACCAAGGTGAATACAAAAGACCTATACCCAGATAATGCCAACAGGTTCAAAGGGTGATGGGGAGGGGGGGGATTGTAAATCAGTTCAAGATGGTCTGAAGTCAAAGGAAGGAGCTTAAAACCAGATAGAGATCAGAGAGCAGGGCCTACAGGGGTAGGACAAGTGCTGGAAAGAAATAAATAAAATCCTGAGTCCCTACACCTGGGAATAATACCAGGAACACCAGATTTTAGGAGGAAACTGGCACTCCTTCCAAACCACATAGCAAAGTTAACCCAAACCTACCTAAGACAGTTCTGCTACACAGCATGGAAATGATTGAGAAGAGGAAGAGGGGGAGAGCTGAGAGCCTCGGGATCTTTAAAATGTAAGGTTTTCACATGGATAAGCATCTAGATGCAGGACTTGGCAAAGAATCAGAGGCATCTGCTGCATTGACTGCAAGAGCCAAGGGGAGTATGCATCAACAGGGATATGCCATTGGACCCAAAATGAATGGATCATAGGGTCACAACAAAAGATGCTCACAAAATGCACTGTGATGCGTCTAGACCAGTGCACTCCAAAGGAGAGAAGGTGGGTAAGTATGTTCATCAAAATGACCAGACAAGGGACGCCTGGGTGGCTCAATGGTTGAGTGTCTGCCTTTGGCTCAGGGCATGATCCCGGAGTCCTGGGATGGAGTCCCACATCAGGCTCCCTGCATAGAGCCTGCTTCTCCCTCTGCCTGTGTCTCTGCTCTCTGTCTCTCTGTGTCTCTCATGAATAAATAAATAAAATATTTTTTAAAAATTATCAGACAAGTTATAGGGGAAAAGGAACTATGTATCAAATTTACATCCAACCGTGGTGTGAGAACACATATCATCTTGCTCCAATGTCATTATCATCACTACCCTGGATGAACTACAAAGGGAAATTGTGTCCTAGAGAGAGAATCAGGCTTCTGTTAAGGACGATAACCATTGTAGAGGCTGAGGATATAGAATAAATCTGAACCATGGAATGAAGATGACAAAGAGCACCATGGGAAAATTCAGGCTTATATTTCAATAAAAAAACAGGAATAATGGAAGGTTTACTCCATTTTCAAATGTTCCCTAGAAGATGGTAGGAGAATGAAGTTCAGAGGTAATAGAAGGAAGGGATGTATCTCATGGTAGGTTGCTGGCACACTGGGTATACTGTTATTTCTGAGGGCAGGATTGGAATTCTGATCTCACTGGAGTCAGGTGAGGTCTGGGCTATTTGGTACTTGCCAGGCTACAATAATCTTTTTAAAATTTTGTTCTCAGCTTCACATTCATAGGGAAACCAATCCCAATCTCACAATCTGGATAAGGTTTCCATCCCAGGAGAACATAAGAGACTCAAGGGAAGTCTCTGTATCAATAAAGCCAAGTGTTGAATTCTTTCTCCTCACGGGGCATTCGAAAATCAACCACAGAAGGCTCCAGACTCCCAACTGTCTCTGCAGACACAAAACTGTTCTCCTTTACTGAGAGAAAAAGAGATAGCCATGCAGATTTTCCACAAAAGATAGAAGAGATGGGAAACCTATAATTACTCTTCCCTGAAGGTGGAATATTTTGATCGTTAAATTATGCTGTCTGGGATATTTTTAAATTTTTCAGTTAAAATGCTTTCTTAGTTAACTGTGCCATTCTGGAAGGACATAGAGGTGAGGTCACAAATAAAAAAGACAGACAAGTCTTCTTCTCTGGGATTCATCAGGCGTCATGAAGGAGTTGACTCTAGTACTAGGCGAATATCCTGTTGCTAAGTAGGCCTTGGCCCCTTCATAATTAAGAAAGGGATATTATGCAGAGTTGATGATCCAGGAACGTGGCTGGGGCTAGAGCTGTATTTGTTTGTATGACTCAGTACACCAAACATGTCTTAGCTGGACCCATCCAAAAGAAGAAAAGAAACACAGAGACAGAGACACAGACAGACAGACACACACACACAGACACACACACACCACATATCCCTCTCAAGAGGCCACCCACAGGCAAAGCTGAATTTCCAAGACCCAAAGTAACTGTGTTGGAATTCAATTAAAATGTCTTTTCTTGCTAAAAAACTCGGGATGTGTGACTTGGGCGTCGCTCTGCTTCCCAGAGTTATTGAGAGAGGAGGATATCCCCAAGGGCTAAGGGTACTCAGCCAAGTCCGGAAAAGGTCCAGGGTGGACACCGAAATAAAAGCTGTGTTATTCAAAAGTGGCTGCTTCTTAATCAAACTGGGATGCTCCCTAGAACACTGGGGAATCAAGATGTATAAAGGATGTCAAAACGATAGAAGATATAGAAAAAAAATAAGGATATTGAAATTATTCACAAAATAATAATAGACAGTAATTACTGACTTCAAATATTTAGAAGTCTTATGGCAGTTGGATACTGAATTATATGGCAGAGGTTCAAGTCATGGTGGGATGCCCTAGACTAGAAGACTGAGATTAAGAGGTATCTTCAGAAAAAAAAAAAAAAAGTTTCTTCAGTATTGGGCAAAGGTCAAGAGTCAAAATATAGAACTGCCAAGAATCTGTTACTTGAAGTTTATAGTAATGTAAAATCAAAAATGAAATCCAAATGATGAAGTCAGTACAAACTGCAGAAGATAGTCAGGAACTAAGGTATATTTGTATGGTGGCCATAAGTCCCAATTCCCCAGAGATAATCCCACTGTATACCTATTTTCCCAACTCAGTTTAGCATTCTTCTAGAGTTTTCACTTTTATTATTAATATTTGCATAAAAATAAGTTGGCATGGATTTGAAGAGCCACACTTTATACTTACAGCTTCTGTAAGGTTTTCATTTATTAATGTAAGAGAAGCATGAGCACCAAACATAGCTCTCAATTTAACCCAGGATTATGTATGAAAAGCAATAATAGCCCATTTCTCCTTCCCCAATATCTTTGGTTCCCGAAAAGGAGATCCTGAGAAAATGACTTGCATGCAAGTAGCTTAGTTTAGAGGTGAAGGAAAATGCAAGCAGAGGAGTAGGTATGTGAACCAAGATTGGGAAAGCCAAATAAAGGGTGCACAATCAAGCCAGCTTACCTCTAAAGGCAACTAAAGCATAATCAAGCTGCACAAACCCTGGGATTCAGTATAAAATACCTGTCTCTTGGGTTTCCCATGTACAGTATGAGATAGTTGAGATGTTTTTACCCTGACTTTGATCAGGAATTGGTTGAGGGCTTCTTCCAAGGAATATTAATTCCCTAGCATTTATGCACTACACTGCAGACAGCAAACCAAGCTGTGGTGATTAAAAATAAAAATATACACACACATGCACACCTTCAAAAAAAGAAATGCAGGTAAGTGCTGCTATACACCAAAGTGATCAACACAAAATGTTATGGATTGGGCACAATAGCACCTGGTGTAGTCCTCTTTTTGTACTATTCATATGCAATTGACATCATCCTCTTTTTCTTATACCATCTGTTCTAGATCCCCCTTATCCTAAACCAGAACTTCTACTAGTCTAGATTATTTGCCTGGTAGGGTAACTGGACCTTCATCCCTGAGACTACCTTTATATACCTTCAGATCATGATTGTTACAATACATAAGCATAGTTTCCACTGGACACAAAAGCAGTGACAGGTATCCCAGTGAATCCCTTGATTTCCAGATATTAGTCTTCCTGACTCCCTCATGTATGTAGCAACAATCCAATATCCTCATTGTAATTAGGTTCAGTTATCTCTGGCAGTATAGCAGCTCATCATTTATTGGTCCACTGGCATCAAAACAGTCAAGTAGGAGCTGTGAGTTTAATATTAGTGAAATGTTTATTTATTGTGTCTCCTTGCAGGAGCATCCACCCCTGGAAACCAGAAGTATAGGCCAATAGAGTCTAAAATTGTGGGGTCAGGGAGCACAAATTACCCAAGTGAATCACTAGGAGTAATGGTGAGAGGGGTCACTCCTACTTTTACCCTTTGTTTTCCAGACCCAAATCTATAAATTGCTCAGCACCACAAAATGACAATGGGTTCTATGTATATACCACATCTTAAAGGAAAATATCCCAAATCTGATGCCTAGAGGAGAAAATTTCAATACTTTCTCAGAATACTCTGAATCGTACAATTTACAATAGGTTCAGTGGATGCTATGATCATAGGCCTTTGGGGGTCTCCTAACAAGGTCTTGATCAAAGTAAAAATTTGACTTGAGATAGACGAGAGTGGCCCTTGGTCCTGTTTGCTCGTGGCCTATAAGCTGAGGATGTTGTTTTGTTTTGTTATAGCTTCTGGCTCTTCCCAAAAATCTTTGTCAACCCTTGAAATGAATCACTAATTGACAATCTTGTTTTTTTATAAAACAAAAAAGCAGAAAAATACTAATTTCTACTAAATGAAATCTTCTAGGGAACCCAATCCAAATACAAACAAATAAACAGAACTGCTCTGGTTAAAGGGGTGAGAGATTTTAGTGAGTAACTCAGAACCCACTTCCCTCAGCTTCCCTTATTCTCCTAATGCCTAAGTACTTTTTCAGAATCAATGGGTTCCACAGAATGTGGCTGAAAACATTGAGTTTAGAAAGTCTCTAAACTCTTCCAGTGTTAATATTCTGATATTGTTTTTCATATTGGCCAATGCTGCTAAAGAACACTCTGGCCTCCCAAGAGCTGAATTTTGTTCAATAATATAGTCCAGTAATTATTAACATGTCCCAAGGGCATGAACAACCACAGAGCTCCAACAGTCACAGAACTGTGAGCAAAGCAATTAGATCTTTGCCCTCTTCCCTCAAGAGTTTCTACTAACTTCCTGAAAGTGTCAATTTCACCCCTAAAATCAGCCTTCCTGAAGCTGGAACTATCCCCAGATGGGATCACTAACCCCTTGTTAGAGGCAGAGCTGTCCCACCTGAGGCCTAGCTTTGGGCTGGTCTTTTCAGTTTGGAACGCTTGCCATTTTAATATGAGAAATACAGTTGTGCTCATACTTTTTCTGGAGAACCTCAAAACACAGAAATTAAGTCAAATGGGCAATTCTTCCTGGCTGTGTGACATTTTGTTCCTTGCCAAAACCAGAGACAAACATAAATTCCCCAGTTCACTGGGGCCCTCTTCTTTCATTCTAAGGGGATGCATTGTGCAACCTCTGAGAGTCATACAAAGGTTTAGTTCAACTGTCTTTCTGGCACATTGTTCATGTAGAATGTGCCTCCGAGGTAATGGCCTATATCTCAAAGCCATAATCTGCCCAATGAGCCAAAGCCTCTTTCCTGGAATCCAGAGGGAATGGGGTGGAACTGATCCTTCTTTCCCATGCCTGTTCCATATCCTGGAGATTCTACTGCTCTCTCAAGATTTTCACAAATTCCCAAGGGACTTAGATTTTCCTGCCTACCTTCTTTGACTGCTACCTCTAGTCAACTCTCATTCTTTACTCTGCCATGGAGCGTTGTCAAAGACAATAGAGCAGTAATCCTGCAGTAAGTGCAGCAATCCTGCAATGAGTGCAGCTAAACACGGATTTCTCTATCTCTCCTTTCAGGTCTATCAGTGTCTGCTTTTTAAATGTATGTTGAAGCTCTTCTGTGGGGTACATGCTTATTTAGGGTTTTTGTATTTTCTTGGAGAATAGAACCCTTTATCATATTTAATGTTTTTCTTCCTTGCTCTGGATTCTATTTGCATGTTTTTTATATTACTAGAGTTATAGTTACTAGAGTTACTATCTACACTATATACTATAGTTACTACAGTTATTTCCATTCTCTTTTGTTAGCGTCAGTATGGTGTGTCTTTTCTAGCTCTATTTTCAAACTACTTATGTCTTTATACTTGAATTGGGTCACTTGTAGACAGCCTAGAGTTGAGTATTGTTTCTTATCCATTCTGACAATCTATTTTAATTTGTGTGCTTAGACCATTCACATTTAGTATAATATAAATATGATTAAGATTAAATCTACCATCTTGTTAGCACTTCTCACTTGATCTGTTTTGTTGCTGCTATTTCTCTATTTTTATAGCTTCTCTTGGGTTAGTTGAAAAATTTTTTTATTCAATTGTACCTCCTCTCTTGACTTACTGTTTATATGCTTTCACTCAAAGTTTTTATGGTGACTCTAGTGTTTTTCAATATGTAACTTTAACTAGTCCACCTTCAAATCATATGCCACTACCAGATATAGCTTAAGGAACACAGAATATTCTGTATTCTTTTCTTTCATTCTTGCTCTACGGATGTCGTAATTTAATGTTTACATGTGCTGTAAATAAATAAATCATTGCTTCTATTTTTAACTTTAATTTTTTTTTTAATTTTTATTTATTTATGGTAGTCAGAGAGAGAGAGAGGCAGAGACACAGGCAGAGGGAGAAGCAGGCTCCATGCACCGGGAGCCCGACGTGGGATTCGATCCTGGGTCTCCAGGATCGCGCCCTGGGCCAAAGGCAGGCGCCAAACCACTGCGCCACCCAGGGATCCCTATTTTTAACTTTAAATAGTTAATTTTGATATACAAAGAGAAATCAATTTCATTTTATCTTCATTTATTCTATTTTCAAGGCTCTTCACTTCTTTGTGTTTATCCAAGTTTCTGTCTCATATCATATTTCTTTTGCTTGCCGAAGAACTTCCTCAGCATTTTTTGTACAGTCTGCTGGCAGTGAATTCTCCCAGTTTGTCTGGTTAAGACTTTACTATTTGAAGTCATGGTTCTGACAAGTAGTCTATCGTAATTCTTATCTTTTTAAATCTGTATATAATGTGTGATTTTCCTTTGGCTGTTTTCAAGATTTTCTCTTTGACTTTGTGTTCAGTGGATTGAATATATGAATGAATAGGTGTGTGTGTGTGTGTGTGTGTGTGTGTGTGTGTGTGTGGTATTTACCCTTCTTTGGTTTCTGAGCTTCTTGGATTTAGAGTTTGATATTTGTCATTAAGTCTGGAGTGTTACAATTAGAAATGCTGAGTCTGATGTTGCTATGTTCACTCTCAGCAGACTACAGGCTTCAAGGCTTCAAATTCCTCTAGTGATATCTTCTGTTTAGGGTATGGGCTAGTTTGTGAAAGGGTTTGTCTCAGTGTCTGCTCTGCCATCAGTTTGCAGTCTTCTTTTTGCACCATGTCTCAGAGAACTCCACTCTTGGATTCTTCTTCTATTCTTCTCCAGCAGTATTCCATTATTACTTGTTACTGGACACTTGTTAGCCTGGTAGTGGTGGGAGAGGGGTATTCTCTGTTTTTCTGATTAAGCCCCTGTCTTTTAATAGGAACTATATCCCAGGGTCTCAGAGATGTGACCATGTCCTCCTCCTCTAGTTATAGCCTGGACCTCATACTATTCCTGCTTTTCCTTTTGGTGTAGAAGTTTTTCTTTTTGTTCTCTTCCCTCAGCTGCAGTGGATCTTCACCAATGCCTTAAGGGCAATGACATTTGTTGTACTTTCTCTCACATAGTTAGGCTTTTGGTCTGTAGTGAGAGAAAAGAGGAGGGTCTCAGTAGAGTCTTATGATCCTCCTTCACTGGCTGTTCTTCCCTTCCCCCATATCAGTACCATAAGGAACATTTCCATGGGACTTCCTCCAATCTTTCTGTGAACACCCATTTCTGAAAGAAATGCAGAATTTCATAGTTTCTGTAGCCCTACAGGAATTTCACAATCTCTCTTTGGTGTCCAGTTGCATCTTCCCTAGGTCAAGCAGTGCTAGCATACTTCTATCACTGCTGACATATGTGTTTCCTTACATTTTTTTGGGTCAATTAGTTGACCTGCAGCCTCAATGCCCCTAAGATGTCAAGAAGTGTCATGAATTTGTCTGGCTTTTTTCATGGTAAGTTTGAGAGTGATTCTCTTTTCAGCTCTCTAGATCCTCCAGTAAAAACGTGAAGTCAAGTATATTTAATGCTTATCTATAAATTAATTCTTTGAGGTACAGAATAAATAGTACCCATATTTTATAATTAAGGAAATGGGTGCAGAATAGTCTCATGTCTCCAAGAGTGGCAAAGAGGCAGATGACACATAGTAGAACTTAAAGTGATCTTATGGTTTGGGATGACACAACAGTGACCTGCTTGGATTCAGGACTGAAGGGCAATCACAATTATATCCTTCCTAGTAGAAACCAGTGTAGATAGTTGATGACCTAATTAATGAGATATTCCAAAACATCTTCCTAAGGCACCACACAAGTCACTAAAAAGCAGATGCACCCTGAAGAAAGGGAGGTTGGATGGGAATTGAATTGACTTGTTTTCTGTCTAGTGGTAGAATATGTAGGCTAACAAGAAACTGAATGATACAAAAGTAGATAAATTAGGGGATCCCTGGGTGGCTCAGCAGTTTAGCGCCACCTCAGCCCAGGGCCTGATCCTGGAGACCCAGGATCGAGTCCCACGTCGGGCTCTCTGCATGGAGCCTGCTTCTCCCTCTGCCTGTGTCTCTGCCTCTCTCTCTCTCTCTGTGTCTCTCATGAATAAATAAATACAATCTTTAAAAAAAAAAAGTAGATAAATTACAGTGCTTCCCAGCTGATTCTCTCAACCAAGATTCTTGCCTGGTCAATCTTTGCTTATTGTAGTTCAACTATGTTTCAGGCATCCAGCTAAGTATATTACATATGTTATCCTACTTAATACTCTCAACCCTATAAGAAACCTATTACCATCTTTAATTCAAGGATGAAGAAATCATGGCTTAGTAAGGTTAAAAGAGTTACAAAATTTACAGCTAGTAAGTGGCAGGGCTGTAACTCAACCTAGGCACAAAGCTCATACTCTTAATCAGTAGAACTCAGTAACTATATGGGGCTGAAGATAGGTATTCTTTTCTTTCTGAGATCTAAAGTACAAAAATGTGTTCCCTAAGATACTGTATTTCCTTGTGTAATGTTCCAACTCCTCTGGTCTGCTTGGAAACAAAATCATTACTCCAAATAGTATCCCTTTAGATTAAATTATTGAATTACAAGTAAATGCTGTAAGGATATCTATAATACTCATCACTGAATATCATAGCTAAAAGGATTTTTTAGATCATCTCACTCAGAAGTCCTCTAGACCAGTGGACTCAGCATCATCTGGGAAATGGACAGAAATACAAAGTCTCTGGCCTAACTCCAGGTCTACTGAGTTACCAACTCTAGAAGTGAAATCCATGATTCTGGTTTTAATAAGTCCTGTAACTGATTCTGATGTACAATAAAGTTTGAGAACTACTGTTTTAGCTCAACATTCTGCTCACAACATTTGAGATCTTATTGTGCACCAGAATCTGTGTGTAGCAAGGGATGAATTTGAAAGATACATAAGAGCCAGAACAATTAAAGGATTTGAGCTGTAACCTATACATCAAGAAGGGAGGGCATAATTTAATCAGGGACAGGCATAATTTGGCATGTTATTATTCATTCAATATATTTATCCATTTATTCACCCACCAAATATTTTTTGAGTTCCTATAAGGTATGAGGGTCTGAGCTACAAACTTGGAATATCATTCTATCAATAGGGTTGAGTGAGCAAGTATAACAGCCTAAGAGGGTAATAAGAAGGTTATTGTAATAAGAATGCCATCTACAGTGAAAGATAACAGAAGCCTGAAGGACATGGCAGTAGGGTAGTAAACTGACTAGTAGGTGATACTTGGAACATTTACATGAGTTTCTCTAAAGCTTCTATTTGTATCCATTTTGGTACAAGAAGGTGGATTAAGACCAAAATGACCCCCAGATTACCAATTTAAGCCAATGGGTAGAGTATGATGATAGCATTAGCTAGACTGGAAATATAGAAAGAGGAACACATGGTGAGGTTACTAAATGCTATATAATATTAGAGTTTCATCAACCCAACTGCAATGGTATGATCTCTGATCTGGGGCCATATAGTGATTTAAGCCATTAGTGCAAAATGTAACTGAATCCATTGAAAATATTTTTAATGGCCAGAAAAAGTTACCCTTACAATGAATTGAAATACTGACTTTTTTTTTTAATATTAACTCTTTGTTGCTTCTGCTCACTGGTCTTATTTTGATCAGCAACTCAGAAGAAATCTAATTTGGAGAGTCCCTGTAGCTGAATTCCCAAAGAAATGTCTATAAACAAGTGTTTACATATTGAATCCTATTGACTGCAACTGTCATTTGTCTTCATTTCTGAGGGTTTGCAGTTTGCCAATGATTCTTCACACCCTAACTGTTCCTGTTTCCATTAAATTCTTCTTGACAATCTTAATGATTAACAAGTGAACATTTATATATATCAATAAAGCTTGCTGTTAAGGAATTCTAGAAACATTCTCTTTTTGAAAAGTCAGTCATAATTCCCCTTTATACCATTTTATAAACTTTTTTTTAAATCATGCTTAAAAGGAACACACAGAAACAAAACCCTTATGCTTACCCTCATTGAATTGTAAGCTGTTTCTTCATCCTTTGACGTCCTCACATACATTTCTCTTAGGTTTTTATTCGCACCCAGAGGTCTATGTCTTATTGACTCAAAAATAGCATTACCACAATTTTTTCTTACAAAACAGCACAGTGCAGACCTCAAGGCACCAATTATCCTTCTACTCCTAACATCATTTTTACTGTACTAGTCCTCCCTCGCCTAGAGTAAAATCAACAGTTAAAGGTCTGGCCTTCACTTTTGCAGAGATCTATGGGTTGTTCTAAGTTTAAAGGCCAATTTTTGCTGTCTTATTGTTTTGGAAGCTACGGATAACATTCAATAAAATACACATCTGAAAACACTTTACCTCTATTGTTTTTCTTTTTAAAACAAGTATTATTTTCTGATATTAATATTGACATATATTAATAGGAGAAAATTTGTAAAATGAAGAAAAGCATAAAGAAAAATGTCAAGATTTCCCATAACCCCACGACAAAGAGAAACAACGATTACATTTTCTTACATTTCTTTCCTGAATTTCTTCAATGCATATATTTTTACATTTAAGACCAGACACCTTTTTATTGCCTGCTTTTAAACTTTATATGACACCATATTTTTGCATGTCACTTCAAATTCGTTTCCAATAGGGACATTTGGGTGGCTTAGTCGGTTAAGTGGCCCACTTGATTTCTGCTTAGGTTATGATCTCAGAGTCTTGAGATGGAGCTCTGCATCAGGCTCTGCTCAGCACAGTCTGCTTCAGATTATCTCTCCCTCTATCTCTCAAATAAATAAATAAATCATTTAAAAACTACTTTCACGAGATTATTTTTAATAGCCAAAAGTAATCCATCATATAAATACATCACATTATAGCTTTAACAATTCCTAAATTTTTGGTCACTTGGTTAGCTTCCAGTGTTTTGGCTATCATGAATAACTCTGTAGCAAAAATCTGGGTACATGAAACTTGTCTACTTTCGAATGGGAAAGTACAGATTCTTAGGTATGGAATTTCTCATCTAAAGGAAATACACTTTTTAAAGCATATAATAATTTCTGTCTCTTTATTTTCTACACATTTTTACAAAGTTGGGATCATGCTACACATATATGTACCTGTTTTGCATTTTTCATTTCATAATATACTGATATTTTTCTATTTTACTTACAAGTTCCCCAAATGTTGGACATTTCCTTTTAATGACATTTTTACGAAAATCCCTGTGCATAAATTTAGTTACATAAAGATGTAGATTATTTCTGTAAGATAAAAATAACAAGGGTAGAATCATTTAGAAAAGGGGCCTGAACTTATTACACATATTGCTGTACTGTATTCTCATCATTTTTAGTCTCATGATCACTGAAAAACTAGACATTTTTTCATGAGTTTTTGATGTATCTTCTCTCTTTCTGATTTGACTCACTTCAATTAAAACATGGTTCCTTGTCAGAGCACTTAGAACATACATATTCTTTTTAATAGCTATGTAGCTATATAACTCTTTGTATGGATACACTTGATTCAACCATGTTGCTCTAGGTTACCTTTTGTTACTCTTGAGTACTGCAGCAATGAAATTGATGTATCTGTGTGTGTGTGTGTGTTTGTGTGTGTGTGTGTATGTGTATTTTAACATTCCTGCTAATTAATGTTCCTGGAAGTGGAATTGTTTATCAGAAGCAATCAGAAAGCTTATGTATTTGTAATTTTGATACATAACTGGGAAGTTATCCTCTAAAAGTGCAATAAAATGCACTCTGACCAAGAGTCCTTGAGAGTACCTATTTCCCCCCACACTCACTAAAACAGAACATTATAATTTTTTTAAAAGCTTCCCATCTAGGGGCACCTGGGTGGCTCGGTGGTTGAGCACCTCCTTTGGCTCAGGTTGTGATCCTGGGGTCCTGGGATCAAGTCCTCATCAGGCTTCTGGCAAGGAGTCTGCTTCTCCCTCTGCCTATGTCTTTGCCTCTCTTTGTCTCTCATGAAAAAAATAAATAAAATATTTAAAAATAATAATAAAAATAAAAATTCCCATCTAATAATAAATCTAATAAAAATAACAAGGTAAAATCTCTACTTCTGTAATCACTGATTTTTTTTTCTTTTCCCATGTCCACTGTATTTTTACATTTCTTTATCTGTAAATGGCCTGATTATGATTTTTGTCTATTTCTTGTGGCTTGTTACTTTACATTGATTTTTAAGAGCTCTAAAATACACACCCACACACAGTCCCCAGTTTGATTGATTGATTGATTCATTCATTCATTTATTTATTATTTTGGAGAGAGAGAGTGGGGGAGTGGGGCAGAGGGAGAGAGAGAGTCTCAAGCAGACTCTGCACTGACTATGGAGCCCAGCACGAGGCTTGATCTCATAACTCTGAGATCATGATCTGAGCCAAAATCAAGAGTTGGAAGCTCAACTGACTCTGGCACCCAGGTGTCCCAGTCTGTTGCTTTAAAAAAAAAAATGTTTATAATATTAGTTCTAAACTTTGATGCAGTCATATCTGTCCATTTTTACATTGAAAGTTTCTAGTTGTAAATCACACTTAGTAGAGATCTCCCCTTCTAAGGTTATACAACTATTCTTCTTTATTCTAGCACATGTATAGATGTAATTTTATGTTCATATATTTGGCATATATATTTGTGCATACATAGAGATCTAATTTTATTTTCTTCCAAATGGTTAGCCAACTATCTCCACATAATTTACTGAATAACCTATTTCCCCTCACTGTTTATTATGTCTATGTTTGCATATGTATTTGAATCTTGTAATGGGTTCTCACTTCATATCCACTAATCTGTCAACTGATCTTCAACAAAGCAGGAAAGAATATCCAATGGAAAGGACAGTCTTTACAACAAATGGTGTGGGAAAACTGAACAGCTACATACAACAGAATAAAATTGGACCACTTTGTTATACCAAACACAAAAATAAATTCAAAATGGATGAAAAACCTAAAATGTGAGATAAGAAACCATCAAAATCCTGGAGGAGGGGCAGCCTGGGTGGCTCAGTGGTTTAGCGCCGCCTTCTGCCCAGGGCCTGATCCTGGAGTCCCGGGATTGAGTCCCACGTCGGGCTCCCTGCATGGGGCCTGCCTCTCCCTCTGCCTGTGTCTCTGCTACTCTCGCTCTCTCTCTGTGTGTCTCTCATGAATAAATAAATAAAATCTTAAAAAAAAATTCCTGGAGGAGAACACAGGCAGTAACCTCTTTGACATCAGCTGTAGCAACCTTTTACTAGATATGTCTCCTGAGGCAAACGAAACAAAAGCAAAAAGAAACTATTGAGAGAAACTATCATCTATTGGGTAAGTTTTGATATATAAATATTACATTTCAACATGTTTTGCCTAGATGCTTACACTAGTAGGCACAAATTTAAGTGAAAATAGTATATCTACATAGTCTCTAAGTATCCCTTTCCGAAATATTTAGTAATCACAAGGGGACAATAGTAAATTGACAGAGGAGAATCTTGGCAGATAGCACTTACTCAAGTGATCAAAATTAGTATCACCAGCAATACATATCAATATCACATATATCCAATAAGATGTACAGAATATGGCAAATCACCTCTGAGGTACCCTTTCCAGGAATGTACCACCTCAGTCAAATCATGAAAAAAATGATAGACCAGTGCAAATTGAGGAACATTCTAGAAAATAACCGACCTGCACTCTACAAAAGTGTCAAGATCACAAAGGATAAAGAAAGACTGAGGACCTATCACATGTTGAAGGAGACTGGTGGGAGATGACAACTAAATGCAGTATGGAATCCTGTAAAAGCTAAAGGACATTAGTGGAAAAAACTGTTGAAATCTGAATATATTCTGAAAGTTTAGTTAATAGTATTAAAGCAAGGCTAATTTCTTAGTTTTGGTAATGGTTGTATGGCTATAAGTTTTAACATAAGAGGAAACTAGGTGAAGGCTATATGGGGACTCTACTATTTTTGCAACTTGTCTGTAAGTTTAAAATTATTTCAATATGAAAAAAATTTAAGTTCTTGCCCATTTAAATGCATGCATTCTTTCCAGTGAAATTTTACCATCTTTTGTCAAGCTTTTCCTCCCACCAATGCAAAATAAAAATGTAAATCTTGGCATTCTGATTATAATTGTTGAATGTGTATGTTAATTTAGGAATAATTGGCATCTTTGTAATGTTTAGGCTTCCTATTCAAAATAAGCATTTATGCCCTCCTTTATTCAGATATTTTGTTCTTTAGTTAAATTGTCTTCTTCATGCTTCTTTCACTCTTTTTAAAAATTTATGTTTATGGGTGTTATAATTTTGATTAAGTTGAATAATAGTGGGGAATGTAGGTATTTCTGTGTTATTCCTGACTTTAATGAGAATTCTTACAGCATTAAGCCATTAAATAAAAAGTTTATTTCTTATAGTGAGACATTATCCTGTATAGGAAGTTTCTATTTTTATTTTACTAAGAGTTTTGACAAGAATTAATACCATATTTTAATAATCAGCTTCTGTAATGAAGTATGGGAATAGATTTTCTGACACTGAGTCAACTTTGCAACTCTGGGATAAAGTGCAGTTAATCAACTTAATCATAATGTACTGTTCTTTTCACATTTTATTTAGGATTTTGGGAACATCATTTATATGTGATATATATGTGTGATACCATACTCTTGAATAAGATTATCAGCTTTCGAGAGCAGGAATAATATTTGGCAAATAGACTCTAAATGAAAGTTTTGTTAACTATTAAAGAGTGGTCCAGTTCATAATCTTTTAGTTCCAGACATGTATGTTTGCTAATGGACATTGGTTCCAGAAACTTATTTTCTCACTTCTCAAAACATAATCTCCATATTTTCCTTGATTCTCTTTTTCTGAAGATTCAAACTCTCTTAGCCCATGAGCTAATTCTGTCTTACTGATATGTTGTTATATGGTCACGTGGTGTTTTGAAAATGTTTGATTTCACTGACAACATTTTAAAATAAGATTTTACATATAAATATAGATCTCTGGCTTCTCTTGAAAAAACGTAGATGTGGAATGGGAGATCACTAGATTCCCACTACTCAGGAAATCTTAATCCAGCTGAAATATCTAAGTATCATACACAGGGACCCTTAGTGGTACCCAATCAATCGTAAAGGTTTTCAAAAAAGAGAGATTGTCCTGGATATGAGAGGTGAGACAAGATTTCACAAAAGAGGTTAAATTATGTAATGAAAGTGGGCATGAATATAACCTTGTGAATAAATAACTTCTTTGTCACATGGCTGAAGAAGGTAACACATCCTTGCCAAGCTACAAATAAGACTTCTGATAATTTATAAAATTTGTGATAGAATGACCTTTAATATATTGGATAATAGTAGAATGCCAGATTAATCTTTACTTTAGTTTTAAATATTTTTAAACCACAGGACAACCAATTGGTTGGCTCTTGTTCTTATGCCACTGTATCCATAAAGGCATAAAACTTTAAAACTAGAAAAGGTTTATCTTATTTCACTGATACCCATTCTTCCCCATTTCATAGATGAGGAAACTAAGGGTCAGACTGGTGGAGTGACTCACTTAAGTTCATGCAGTTTTTATGTGATAGAACAAGACTAGTGATTTTATTGTCACCTGGTCATTATCCCCTCCATTCACACCATCACTGCTCTACAATGAGGGGGTAAAGTAAGTAGATTTCTAAGGTCTCTTTCATTTTAAGATATGGAAGGAGAAAATCAACTGAAACTGTGAGCTCAAGGCTTTATTAAAATCTTCAACATGAGAACAATTTAAGAAGACTGTTCTCCAGAAAACACTGGGCTTAAGGAGGTTATAGGGAGATCAGGCAAAGTTAATGAATATTCATTTTTGTTTCAATGTTATTTTCAATGTTGAAACTGAGATTGTTTTAATCCTGTGACAAGATGCATGGAAGGCAAGGCTAGGGATGTAGTTTAGCAGTCTTTGTGAGTCAGTTTGGGTTTAGCAATGATAAGCATTCAGGATTGTATTATATTATATAGTCATTTATTTTATATCTCCCCTACTAAAATGCAAGTAGTATGAGAAAAGGGTGTATTAGTTTCCTAGGACTGCTATAACAAATCACCACAAACTTGGTGTTTAAAACAAAATCTTTTCCTCTCATAAGTCTGGAAGCCAGAATTCTGTAATCAAAGTGTCAGCAGGCTGCTTCCCTCTGAAGGCTCTGAGGGAAAACCTGGTCCATAGTGGTTGCCAGTAATCTTTGGTGTTCCTTGGCTTATAGACACATCAACTCAAACTCAGCCTCCACTTCGCCTATGCCCTCTTTTCTTTGTGTCTGTGTGTCTCTTTCTTCTCTTATAAGGACACTCATTGGATTTAGGGCTTACCCTTGCCTCTTATGATCACATCTCAATCCTTACCTTAATTACATCTGCAAAGACCCTATATCCAAAAAAGTTCACCTTCTGAGATTCTGGGTGGACATGAAATTTTGGGGGGACACTATTCAATTCAAGACACAGCTTTTGGGGGGGTGGTTAAACATGTTGGTACCAGTATCTATGAAATGGTCTAACAAGTACTTGCTAAATATTGAACAAAACTTAATTGGGGTTGAATACTGGCTGCTCCCTATACACAGCATCCTGTCTATGGACCTCCTTTGATGGCCCACATTACTTGTTCATGTCATCTGCTGAGCTCTACAGGCTTATGGGTTCAGGACCCCTGTTCATCATGTTTAAAGTACTGCTCACTTTTCCCCCCAGAGAAATAGGGATAGAGGATGAGAAACAGTAGAGAGGGGAAAAGTACATTCAAGTTCCTAAAAGTGGCAATGTAAACCACAGCCAGCCAGCCAACCTAGATTTGGATCCTGGCTCTGCCAATAACTCACTGTGGGTCCCACGTACTTCAGTGTTTCCATCTGTAAATGAAGATAATAATAGTGCCTGGTGCTTTGTTGTGAGGATTAAATAAGTTGATACACATAAAGTGCGCACAGTCTAAAGGCACAGAGTAAAGTGCTACAAAAATGTCAGTTCTTGGGGCACCTGGGTGGCCCAGTGGTTGAGCATTTGCCTTTGGCTCAGGGCGTGATCTCAGAGTTCTGGGATGGAGTCCCACATTGAGCTCCTCACAGGGAGTTTGCTTCTTTCTCTGCCTGTGTCTCTGCCTCTCTGTGTCTCTCATGAATAAATAAAATCTTTAAAAAAAAGTCACCTCTTATCCAAATATCTTGTTGCCTAAAGTCAAAGTTCTTAACACTCCCAACCTCCACAAATACAATAGATTTCGTTTTCTTATTAGAGTTTGGGATAATCTCACATGCTTCAGGCAACATTTATATTTTAAATGGGGACCATACCAGCCTGCTTCCTTGTAATCACCTCCAAATGAGAAACAAATTTTCCTTTTACACTAAATATTTAATCATATTATGATCATATTTAATTACTCTAGGGAAAAGTTTTTATATAAAGAAACCAAAAAGCAAATTGCTTGGATAATGTATTTGTATCTCTAGTTTGAAATTTTCTCCAATTAGATACTCTAGCATCTAACTTTTTTTTTGCCACTCAATCCCAATTTGCCCATTATTAGCCTCAGAAGCAATTTGGTGGGAGCTGAAAGGAAGGAGAAGAGAATAATATTTGAGTACCAGGCATTCTGTTAAACAGCTTGTTAACATTTTTCATTTGATGCTATAAAATATGTATTATTAATCTCAATTTATAAATGAATAAATTAGGATTTAAAGACGCTCTGAGAATTTGCCCAAAGTCCAAATATTATGTGATGAAGCTGTTCTTTGCTATAATCTGCATGACTCCAAAATCTCCTATATTTATTATACAATGCAATGTCCAGCAATTATGATATCATTTATAGGTGCAATTAAACACACACACACACACATCCCAGCATGAACTTTTCCCTAGGACTTTGACACATTTGAATGCAACTCTTTATTTGTTTTTTGTTTTTTTTTAAGGTTTTATTTATTTGAGAGAGAGAGAGAAAGTGAGCAGGGTAGGAGCAGAGGAAGAGGGACAAGCAAGCTCTGTGCTGAGCATGGAGCTCAACATGGGGCTTGATCCCAGGACCCTAGGATCATGACATGACCTGAGCCAAAATCAAGAGTCAGACACCCAACAGACTGAGCCACCCAGGCACCCTGCAACTTGTTTTTAAGCTGATTTCAACCAGCTGCCTTATATTTAAATAAAGATAAGAAAACACAGGAAAGGTTAGAATGCTAGCTTTGACAATATTTATTTTGCAAAGAAGATCATGTTCCTTTGGGATTAGCACTGTTTCTCAAGGTAAAAATAAGCTATGCTCCACGTTCCAAAAGCCTTATCACGTAAGCTGATTAATTATAATAGGACATATGGCACATATTGTTTATTATTTCACAAATGTTTTGAATCATCACTTTAAAAGGAAACAATCTAATTGTCTTCTCTCTAGCCTTCTTTTTAACTTTCTCCATGCTGGAAATAAATGAACTAATACTGAATATATGAATGAATCAGACAGAATCGAAAACCTAGAACCATGTCTTTTCCACCTTCCAATTAGAAGAACCAAACTCTGGGACCAAACATAGACAAATAATAAAACCAATGTAAAATAGCTGAAGACTCACAAGTGATGGTATGGCTTGTCTGTAAATTATGCCCTATGGAAAAGTTACTTATATTTATTCCCTGAAGCCTGCCAATGGGGGCAAACCAGGGATACTAGTTGAGCTTTACTGAGATGCAGAATTCTATGATTTATAAATGTATATTTATATTTGATGAAAATGCCTCTGGAATAAAACAGGCTGACTTAGGAAGTTGTCAATGTCCTGCCACAGAAAGTGTTCAAATAGGGGCTATACCACCTGGTTGTGAATGTCTTGATGAGGAAGCAAATACTCTATGAAGGTTATCCAAGACTGCAAAGATCTCTGAGATTTCTTCCTAAAGATTCTATAATTCACAAATCCTTTGGCAGACAGCTGTCTATGCCAGTTTTATTTTGTCACTTCATTTTCAACACCAGCCAATTGATCCCAATTGATTTGATTTCCACTACTAAACCTCTAGATCAGAGACCTACAAACTATAGCCCACATGCCAAATCTGGCCAGCCACCTGTTTTGGTATCATCTACTAGCTAACAGTGTTTTTTCCATTTTCAAATGGAAAGAAATTTTTAAAAAATGACTATTTTGAAAAAAAAAAAGAAAATGACTATTTTGTAACATGCCAAAAGTATATCACATTCAGCATCCAGTGTCCATAAACAAAGTTGTACTGGAATATAGCCATACTCATTTGCTTATGTACTGTCTATGGCCGCCTTCATGCTGTAACAGCTGGATAGTTGTAAAGCCTACAAAGTTGAAAATATTAATTATCAGGCCCTTTATTAAAACATGTTTGCTGACTCCTACTTAAGAAAGTAAAATTCTGAGAGCAGGGCCTATGGTCTTTATTGTTATTGCTGTAGCCCCAATATGTGGCACAGAGTAGTTTCGGTGTTATGGCTCTTGCATGAATAAATGAATGCAGGATGATCATGGTTACAATTGATGAAAAAAATCATTAAACCTACCTATACTTAATTTCTCTTGCTGGAGACCAAAAGAGATTTCTTTTCCCTCCTCCCCAAAAAGCAGAACTATATCATATATGAATAAAAGACTCAACTAGGTTTAATATTGACGCATCATGTACCTGAATGGCATAATGCCTACCTTCCACTCTGATTGGTTTGGGCCATACCTCTCCAGTCATTAACAGTTTTGGAAAGCACACTGCAGGTTATTACCTTAAACACTTGGGCCTTATTCAGACTTTGCTGAATTCCCAAAATACCTTTGTCTTTTCTTGTCTTAATCATTTGGCAAATTCAATGCTCTCTGGAGGAATAATTGTAGGGAATCATTCTCTCCTTTCAACACAGAAAGAAAGCCAGCTCAGCAGTTCAATGACCTTTATTGTAGATTAGATGAATGTCATCACCTTGCTCCTCCCTCCACACAAAGCTAACATTAATACACATTTTTGCTTTTGTTTTTAAATCTCCCAAACATTTCATCAAGCAACAGTTTTGGAAACCCGGCTGAGAGTGCTAAAGTTTGTTAAAGATGCTTACATTGGTTCTCATCCCCTCCCACATTTAAAAAAAAACTATTACCACACAGTACTAATTATCCAGCTGGCACTTCTTGCAGCAGAGGGTTTCCAAGTTGCCCCCCCCCCCCAATTTGAATGTGTCAGGAGAAAGCCTAAAGATTTGCATTTCCTCCTACAGCTCCATGCTCTAATTAAAGCAATAAATACAGTTCTCTCCAAGGGAGAAGGAAGCAGGGAGGAAAGATCTCTTCCAATCCATTAGTCCTACAATGTGGTTGTGGGATTTAAATTCCAATTCACATAGGACAGTGGAAGAATCTGAACAGACGGAAGAAAAAGAGGTGCTGAGGGGGGAGGAGAGGAGAACAGCCCCAGTCACAGGAACAGAATAGAAAGTAAATGGGATGCCCCCTGAGGGACAGGACAGACATCTCCTGTGTTTCCTCACTTCTCAATAGTTGGAACTGGCCTCATCAATTTTAGAATTACAGAAATCTGAGCAATCTTTTGGGTCACAGTTGTGGAATGAGCCACACAATTTTATTTATGTATTTGTTTCATCATTGGTTTATTTTAGTTTTAAAGAACAAGGAAAATGGTTTAACTTCTTGGAAAGTTATCATATGATCATTGTAAATCATTTTAGCCTTAGAGAACAGTACAAAGAAGGAAGTTCCTATGTCACTTTAAATCTTCCACCAAGAAATAGCCATAATTATTAGGGGAATACCATTTCAGATATCATTTTTTATATGTCAGAATAAACAATAGTTCTGAACCTTACAAAAACAGGATCATACTGTGATATTTTTGCATAAAAGAATTCACTTTAATTTTTATTTAAGAGAAGAGGGAAAAGTAAAAAATGACTTTCTTATTTTCTCAAAATATCTCTGTAAGGCTGATGAAAGTACCATGAAAACTATTTAGTGGTTGGAGTCATTATATCTTTGAGTTTTTAAGACATTTCAGTTTTGACCCTATTAATTGACTGTATCAAAGAACAATCTCATACCTTCTACCTCTTCTGTTTCTTTGCTTTTTAAAGTAATCATATTATCTTTATCATTATTTTTATTATATTGTCATGTAAGCAATTCACAAGCATAATTGCTCGTGAGTCTTAGACTGGAAAAGACTCTGTATATAACACTAATATTTTTATTATGAATCCTTCTTTTCAGATTTAACTTTTTTTGCTTCATGCTTTTATTAACTGATTTTGTTACCAGTTGTATGTGTGTGTTTGTGATAAGAAGGGCTGTTGGATGCTAAAATGCTTCATGTTTGAGTATATCTAATTGTCTTCATATGTGAAATACATCCTGGCTTTATTCATTATTCTTAGTCACAACCTCAGAACTCTGAGGAAGACTTTTACAATTGAATGCTTCCACGAAAAAGAATACTGTCAAACTTATTTCCCCTTCTTGGTTTCTGTAGGCATCTGAGTTTATGACAGTTGATTTAAGACTAGTTCCTTCCTTACACAAAAAATAACTGAAGACAAATAATTTGTGATACAGATTCCCTCCAGCAGCATATGAAAATACTTAATCTTTGCCATTCTGATAAATAAAGTCATATAACACTATGGGTTTAACTTGCTTGTCTTTGATTCCTAGGATGCACTGAACATCTTTTACTAGGTTAATTGATAACTGACTGCATTGGCTTTTAACAAAATCTTGGCCATTCACACATAGATCATATATGTAAATTAATATGGTAATAATGTAACAGGATTGATTTAATGAAGCAACTGCATGAAGGTTAGGGTGCTGGGTTAACATGATAAGATCATTCTGGCCCTTGCAGGGAGATTTTGGGTTTTGCTAATAATAGATATAGAGAATAATGGTATTTTAAAGTTAGAAGGACAACAGAATTCTGTAATTCAGTAGTTTTAAAACAGCAAGAATTCTTTTTTAAGTAAAACATTTTTATATTAAAACCTAAGAGGGACACCTGGGTGGTTCAGTGGTTGAGTGTCTGCCCTAGGCTCAGGGTGTGATCTAAAAGTCCCGGGATTGAGTCCCGCAGCGGGCTCCCCACAGGGAGCCTGCTTCTCCCTCTGCCTGTGTCTCTGCCTCTCTCTGTGTCTTTCATGAATAAATAAATAAAATCTTTCCAAAAAAACCTAATAAATAAAACAGACAAAATGGGTCTGCTCCAGGGAGCAAAGGGAACGTAGAATTCAGCTTGGTTTTTTCTCCTTCTGACTCCCAGGTAACTCCGAAAATCACAAGACTCTAGAGCTCACAGTTTGAAAACTAACAAAGATGGTATGGTAGTTTTATACTCTGAACTGGTCCTCTGCTTTCTTGGAACACAGAACAAGGATAGATAAATCATTCACAACATATTTTCTGACCACAGTGGAATGAAGCAAAAAATTAAAAACAAACAGATCACTAGAAAATTCCCCCTCTTTGAAAAATAAGCAATACATGTCTAAATAAACTGAATGTCAAAGAAGAAACAACAAAGAATATTAGAAAGCATTTTGAACTGAATAATGATGAAAGTACAGCCATCAAGCTGTGTGAAATGCAGCTAAAACCCTACTAAGGTGGAAATTTACTGCCTGAAAGTGCATATATTAGAAAATATAATAGGCTGAAAATCAGTTACCTAGTATCCAAATCCCAGAAGTGGAAGAAAAAATATGAACAACAAAATGAAGGAAAGAAAAATGGAAAAACATAATATAAAGAAATTAATGGAAAATAAATTTGTGGGGGATCCCTGGGTGGCTCAGCGATTTAGCGCCTGTCTTCGGCCTAAAGCATGATCCTGGAGTCCTGGGATTGAGTCCCGCATCAGGCTCCCTGAGTGGAGCCTGCTTCTTCCTCTGCCTGTGTCTCTGCCTCTCTCTCTGTGTGTCTCTCATGAATAAATACATAAAATCTCTCTTTTTTAAAAGAAATTTGTTAATACAAAAAATAAAAAAATAAAAAAGCAGTTCTTAGAGAAGACTGATCAAATTAATAAACTTCTAGGAAAAGTGACTCAAAAAAAGAGATGAGAAAAAAATCTAACATCAAACATTAAAAATGAAGACATCAAAAAATAAATAAATAAATAAAAATGAAGACTTCACTGTAGATGTTGCAAATATTAATAGATAATAAAAGGATACTTCCTGTGAATAAAGTTGAGAACTTCAAATTGACACATTTCTAGAAATCCCTATCAAAAATGAAATAAGAAGAAATAAAAAAATAAATAATCCCATATATATTAAATAAATTGAGCCTAAAATTTAAATCCAGGAGTGCCAGGGTGGCTCAGCTAGTTGGGCATCTGCCTTCAGCTCAGGTCATGATCCCAGGGTCCTGGGATTGGGCCCTACATTGGCCTCCATGCTCAGTGGGGAGCCTGCTTCTCCCTCTCCCTTTGTCACTCTCATGCTCTCTCTCTCTTTCTCAAATAAATAAATAAAATCTTAAAAAATAAAATAAAATAAAATTTAAATCCATTCCATTGTATGATCTCAAGACCTAAAAGTCTTTACCAGTGAATTCTTCCTAATGTTTAAGGAAGAAGTAACATTGGTTTCTCACACTCTTTTCCAAAGATTCAGGGGGAAATGTTTGGGAGTGGAAGTGGGTGGGAAAATTTTCATCTCAATTTAGGAATCCAGCCTAACTTGACAAGGGTATTATTACAAAAAATAGACTTCAAAGGCCAACATTTTAAATGAATATAGGGTGCAAAATTTTTATCTAAATATTAGCAATTTGAATTCAGTGATACATAAAAGGATAATGTATTATTACAAGCTGGATGTTTACTCAAGAATACAAGTATACCAGTTAATATTTTGCAATGACAATGTTGTTTGACAAAACACCCTAAAACTCAATGGCTCAAACAATAATCATTTATTTAACCTACAAATCTGCAAGTGGGTCTTTGTAGTCCTAGTCATGGCTAGCTTCCTCAAATGTCTCTAAAAACTTCTGGTGGAAATGTAGGTTGGTAAGAACACTGAAAAAAACTCTTTGGAATTATCTACCAATGCTGAACATATGCATATTCTATGAACTAACAATTCCACACTTAAGCATATACTGGAAGGAAATGCATATATATGTTCTCAAAAAACATAGAAGATTACTCATAGCCATACCATCTGTAATAGCAACAACATGGTAATTATCAAAATACCATCAAAAGTAGGATTAATACATAAATTATGACACATTTATATAAGAGAATTCTATTTAACAATAAAATAATTGCTATAAGCAACTATACCTATGATTGAATAAAGAGGGCCAGATTTCCTTCCTCCTCCCACAAAAAGGGAGAAAAGGAAAAAGTATAATTTCATTTATATTAAGTTCCAAGACATAAAAACTACTCCCTGAATTTAGAAGTCAGGTTAGTGGTTATGCTTTAGAATGCTATGATTGGAAAGAGGATTGTGACTTAACAAAATATTCTGTTTCCTCATCTGGGGGGACTCATTAATGGATGTGTTCAGTGTGTGCAAATTTGAGTTGTATACTTACATGTGATTTTCTGCATATATGTTATGCTTAATTTTTGAAAAGTAATTTTATAAAATTCAAAATATATAGAAAAAGTAGAATATAGAAATATATTTTGCAGAAAACATAGAAAGGTCATATAGAGAAAAAAAAGATGCTACTACAGATTAAAAATGGCAAAAAAGCACCAAGTGAGGGAAGACATTTTACATATATCAGATATATATTGGTGTTAAAGGACTTATACTTAAAATAATTTCCACAGGGATCCCTGGGTGGCGCAGTGGTTTAGCGCCTGCCTTTGGCCCAGGGCGCGATCCTGGAGACCCAGGATCGAATCCCATATCGGGCTCCTGATGCATGGAGTCTGCTTCTCCCTCTGCCTATGTCTCTGTGCCTCTCTCTCTCTCTCTCTCTGTGTGACTATCATAAATAAATTAAAAAAATAAATAAATAAATAAAATAAAATAAAATAATTTCCACAAATCAAAAGGAAAATACAGACAAGCTCTTTCTCAACTGGGCAAAGACTTGAACAGGCCCTTTACAAAGAGGAAATTCAAATCCCAATAAACATAAAACTAACATAAACATAAACATAAATATGTTTAATAAACATAAAACAGTCATCAGGAAAATACATATCAAAACCACCATGAGAGTCTACTACACACATACACTGGAATGGCTAAAATGAAAACAATTGTCAATACCAATACCAAATACCAAAAGGTGGTAGAGCAATAGGAACTTTTATGCATTGCTAGTAGGAGTGTAAATTGGTACAGAAAATTTGAAAAACTGTGTAGCACTATCTAGTAAAGTATGATATGTATGATATGTATGATATATACATATGCTATGATCAGTAATTCTACTTGTAGACATATGTCAAATAAAATGTTCTCCAAAAACATGCACAAAACTATTCATAGGAAAACTATCTGGATTAACCAAAAACTTAAAAAAAAAAAAAAAGTGTTCATTAATAATAGTAAAGATAAATAACCTGTAGAATAGTCAAATAGTAAAACGTGGCTATGAGAAGGAACTAAATATTTCCTCAAGCAAAATTACAGCTACATTTTGCTAGCATGATATTGAGCAAAAGAAGCCAAAGGAAAAGAACACATTCTGCATTATTCCATTTATATGAATATCAGAAAATAGAAACAACTAATTAAAAGTGTTAGAAGTGTGAATAGTAGTTACCTTTCAGGGAAGGGCATGACTGAGAGAGAGAAAAATATAGACTATGTCTCAACAAGTTTTTTTGAAGGTAAATACTTATAAAGGACAAAAAAATCCAAAGCAACCACAAACAAAGTTAAAAGATAGACTCTGAACTGAGAGATAATATTAATACATATAATTGACCACAGTTTAATATCCACAACATATGAAGAATTCATAAAAACCAATGAAAACAATAACTCTTCTAAAAACATGTCAAATATGTAAACAGCTAATTCACAGAAGGTAAAAGAAAGGGCCAAAAACGTGTTAAAAAATATTCAATCTCCTGGTTATCAAGGAAATGTAAATTAATACAATATTAGATATCCTTTTATAGTCATCAGATTGGCAACAATCTGATAATGCCAAGTGAATGCTGAATGAAGACATGGAACAATGAAGAGTTTCATAAGCTGCCATAAATGCTCAGCCCATAACAGCTGGTTGAAGAATAAACTGATACAACTGCTTAGAAAAGCAATTTAGCAACATCTAGCAAATTTGGAAATGTACAGACCTGTTTATTCATCCAGCAGTTCTATTCTTAGATGAATACTCTAGAGAAATACTCACACATGAATAAAAGAAAACATAAAATTATGTTAAATACACCAGGAATGAGTTATTGGAAACAACCAAAAATTCATCAGTATGAGAAACCTGGTAAGCTGACTGTGGTATAGTAAGATTCCTCTATAACACAATAAATAGAGTCCAAACATACAGCCAGGTAAAATGAGAAGCTAAGTTATGAGGTCTTGCAGTTTCTTAGATCCACTGTCCAGTTTGGTAATGCATGGTGGAGTTGTCTAATCCAGTTTAAATATCAATGAGAGTGATTCCAATACTGAAATTTTCCCAGTTAGTAGTCACCTTTTATAAGGGCCATATTCAAGGAAATAAGGCTGGAAGGGTACTGGGGATAAGAACACACATTCTGGGATTTATCCAAAGATAAATCCCAATATATCTAAATTTCACACTTACTCCAGGGTTTCAGCATATATTAATTTGACAGCATCCTACACAATAATTAAAATGCATGAACTAGAGCTATAAATGTCAACATGGAAATATTGCAAAAATAAGAAATTGAGTGAAAAATATAAATTACAAAATAAGGGGATCCCTGGGTGGCTCAGCGGTTTGGCGCCTGCCTTTGGCCCAGGGTGCGCGATCCTGGAGTCCCGGGATCGAGTTCCGCATCAGGCTCCCGGCATGGATCCTGCTTCTCCCTCTGCCTGTGTCTCTGCCTCTCTCTCTCTCTCTATGTCTATCATGAATAAATAAATAAATAAACATCTTTAAAAAAATTACAAAATAATATGTAGGGTTTGATAAAGTTCAACTCAAATTCCTAAATGGATAGATAATATATTTTGTTCACTGATCGTAAGTAACAAAGCATAAAACAATAACAGAGAGACAGACATCAGCTTCTGATTGTGGTTACTTTTGGAAGGGAGGGAAATGAAATCAGGGTAATGACTAAAGGAATTTTCAATTATAGTTTACTATAATGTTATTTATTTTTAAAAATGTGACTTGTTTTATAACATTGTTATAAATGTTACTTATTTTAAAAAATCGTAAGTTGTTATGACAAAATGTTCAAGTTTGTTGATGCAGACGGCAAATATTGTGGGTTCATTATACCCTTTTGTATGCTTAAGATATTTTGCAATTAAAAACTTAAGTAAAGAAATCTATTTCTTTGATCCAACATTCCCCTTCATTTCATCATGAAGGAAACTGAGAACCATAGAAATATATAGTTTTCTCACAACTTGTATTTTATTTTCTGTCATTCTTTGAGGAGAGAGGTATCCAATATCATTGGTAAGATAAGTAACAGAAATTTGGACATATATGTTATGTCCCTATGTTAAAAAATAATATTAAGGCAGCAGAATGCAGTGGGATAAACATTTCAGTGTGAATGAACTTCCCATATCAGGATCCAATGTAACAGCTAAGAGCTTGAGTGGGTCATTTCACAGATGACCTCTGTGATCCATTTAAACCAGCCTGAAAATTGTTTTAGAAAAATTCTAAAAGATCTTTACTTAACTTTGAAGTCATATGAGAAATGTTCTGAATATCCGGGAGAAAGGATTCATCCATAGCACTGATAAGATTCTCAAAGATGTCTACAGCTTAGTTAACAAGATCTTATGCCAAACAAACATTTATTACTCCATAATCAGATTTTTAAGAAAAAGTAAAAAATAGTGTCAAGAGCTCATTTAATATAGGATGTTTGGAGCTCCTTTCCCAAACCCCAGGTCATTTTCATTTCACTTTGCTTTTCATAGCAAAGTTTTTTCACATCAACAGTGGTTTGGATAGTTGAGGAGATACTGGTTTCCCAATCTGGTCAATCACTAGAATCACCTGGAAAGCTTTTCAAAATAACTTTTTTATGTAATTCTGAATCAGCAGGGTCAGAGACCCTGCATTAAAAACAGCACGCATTAAAAAAACAACAACACTTCACTTTTCTAACCAGGTTGTAGAATGACTAAATTAGAATATGATGCTAATCAGACTAGCTTATGTTTTTGATTCACTATGGTCAATGAATTTCATACAGAGAAAAACCTCTGATCAATAGTAACAAATTGTATCCTAAAGCTTTTCTGCCAATAAATGCTTTTTATATGCAGGAGAAAAATGGACTAAGTATGAAGGGAAAGCATGTGAGTATAATTCATTACTCCCACTGGAAAAGTGCTTTGGGCTTATGTCCCACGAATGATACATGACAGGATCACCATCCCTAAGAACCCCACAGGACTTACATATCTGTTAGGTCTTTGCATACATGCTAGAATGGGAATTTGTATGCAAAATATAACTGCAGTTTTTAAATCTTTCTTTCAGGGATTCTCATGCAAACTTTGTATATTTATATGAAAGCACAAATGGGGGCACCTGGGTGGCTCAGTGGTTGAGTGTCTGCCTTTGGTTCAGGGTGTGATCCTGGAGTCCTGGGATCGAGTCCTGCATTTGGGCTCCCCGCCAGGAGCCTGCTTCTCTCTCTGCCTATGTCTCTGCCTCTCTCTCTAAGTCTCTCATGAGTACATAAATAAAGTCTAAAAAAATTATAGAAATTAAAATAATAAAAGACTACAACATATAAATCTATGCCCATAAATCCAACAATGTGCATTATGAAGTAGACCAGTTCCATGAAATACCCAAACTATTAAAAATCATTCAAGAAGGGATGCCTGGGTGGCTCAGTGGTTGAACATCTTGCCTTTGGCTTGAGTCATGATCCCAGGGTCCAGGGATCGAGTCCTGCATTGGGCCCCTGCAGGGAGCCTGCTTCTCCCTCTGCCTATGTCTCTGCCTCTCATGAATAAATAAATAAAACCTTAAAAAAAAAAAACACTCAAGAAGACAGAGATAACTTGTATAGCCATCTATCAGGAAAATTTAATTTATAGTTAAAAACCCTCCAATGAAGAAAGCTCTACCCCCATACAATATCACAGACTCATTCTATCAAATATGTAAGGAAGAAATCATACAACTTCTATAAAATATCTTCCAAAAACAGAAGAGAATACTCCGAAATTTATTTAATGAGGTCAGAATTACCCTGATACCCAAATCAGACAAAGACACAAGAAAAGAACTTGTGTTAGAGATCATTAGTCCTTATCAACATGGACATGATTCTCAGGAAAATAGTAGTAAAGAATATCAAATCAAAATATTAGCCTAATTATGGTATAAGCCTCATATAGTTACTGTGTTTTTTTAAAGATTTATTAAAAAAAAAAAGATTTATTTCAGAGGGGCGTAGAATGTAAGCATAAGCAGGGGGAGGGGCAAAGGGAGTGAGAAAATCCTCAAGCAGACTCTTCACTGAGCCTGGAGCCGTACATGGTGATCAGTCCCAGGCCCCTGAGATCATGACTTGAACTGAAATAAAGAGCCAACTGCTTAACCTACTGAGCCACCCAGGTGCCCCAAGCCTTATTATAGTTATCATTTTAGACAGTCAAATCTATTTTAAAGAAACAACAAAAATAAATAGTAGTATTCTATACTTATTCACTTATTTACCATTTTTTATACTTTTTAATCCCTCCTTTAGATCCAGGTTTCCAATTTGTTTCTTTTTACCTCTTCCTAAAAAACTTTCTTTGGCATGTCTGATAGTACATACCTGTTGACACTAAATTCTCTCAGCTTTTGAGAGTACATATCTGTTGACGCTAAACTTCTCTCATAAAATGTCTTTATTTTACTTTCATCTTTGAAATATACTTCCATTTATTATTGAATTCTAAACTGACAGTTGTTTTTCTTTTTCTTGTAGCATTTTGAAGATGTCACTCCATTATATTTTGGCTTGCATTGTTTCTGAGAAGAATTGGCTATTAATCTTATGTTCACCCATACGTGATAATTCTCCAGCATCCCCCACCCTCCCACCTCCAAATCATTTATAATTTTCTCTTTATTTTTCTTTAAGGGTTTTCCTGTTTATTTTTCAGTAGTTTAAATATTTGTGCATAAGTGTGGTTTGCAATATATTTATCCTGCTTGGAATTTTCTAACTTTTAATATTTATGGTTTGCTATTCTTCATTATCATTTTGCTATGGTTAGGAAATGTTATTCTATAATAAATCTCATATGCTAGTTTGTTTAGATATTATTCTGCCTCATTTTTTCTGGGACTGTGATTATATGCATATTATTGAGTTTGGTATTTTCTCATGGAGTAAAGATGTCCTATTCCACTTGAAGTATTTACCTCTGTACTCCATTTTGGACATCGTTTTTTAACTGAGTTGTCATCAAGTTCACTGATCCTTTCTTCTGTAGTATTCACTCTGATGTTTAGCCCATCCAATATATTTTATAGTTTAACATTTTATGTTTTGACTTATGATCTTTCTGAGGTAATTTCTGTAGAGGATGGAAGTTATTGTCACAGTTCTTGTTTTTTCACTATGTACGATTGTTTCAACACATCTGAATACCCCTCTGAATTACTCTTGCAACTTTATAAAAGAATCAGCAGGCCATATTTGTGTGAGTCTGTTTCTGAACTCTATTCTGTTCTATTGATCTATGTGTCTCTCCCTCCACCAAAACTGTATTGTCTTGATTACTATAACTATACAGTAATTCTTAAAATCAAATGGTGTGATTTCTCCAACTTTATTCTTCTTTGTCAAAATTGTTTTAGCAATTTAGTTCCTTTGCTATATCATATTCATTTTAAGGATTTATTTATTTATTAATTTGAGAGAGAGAGAGAGAGAGATAACAAATTAGGGGAGGGCCAGAGGGAGAGAATCCTAGAGTGGACTCCCTGCTGAGTATAGAACCCAATGCAGAGCTCAATTTCATGACCCATGAGATCACAACCTGAGCTGAAACCAAGAGTTTAATCTTAACCAACTGAGCCACCCAGGTGCCCCATATACTATATACATTTTAGAATCAGCTTCTCTAAGTCTCCAAATATCTTGCTGGAATTTTTACAGGAATTGAAGATACACTTAGAGAGAAGTGATACCCATGCTGTTTTTTCTATCCATAAACACAACATGTCTCTCCATTTATTTAGATTTTATTTTAGTTCTTCATTTAGCATTTTATCGTTTTTAGCATAACATGTAAATATTTTATTTGTTCATAGCTATTATAAATGCTATTGTTTTAAATTTTGTCTCATATTATTAATATTGAAATTTGTTTATCCTATACACTAACAACAAATTATCTGGAAAAAAAAAATCCAGAAAACAGTCCCATTTATAATAGCACAAAAAAAAAAAAAAAAAAAAAAAAAAAAAACCTTGATGGGAGGCAGGGCAAGCTGGCGGAGGTGTAGGGTCCTCACCTCACCTGGCCCTACCAACTTATGTAGATAACTTTCATTTTTTTAAAGATTATAATTATTTATTTATGAGAGACAGAGAAAGAGAGAGAGGCAGAGACCTAGGCAGGGGGAGAAGCAGGCTCCTTGCAGGGAGCCCGATGTGGGACTCCATCCTGGGACTCCAGGATCACACCCTGAGCTGAGCCGAAGGCAGACACTTAACCTCTGAGCCACCCAGGCATCCCTGTAGATAACTTTCAAAACATCCTGAAAACCTATGAACTCGACCTGAGATTTAAAGAGAGAACAGGGGGATCCCTAGGTGGCGCAGTGGTTTGGCGCCTGCCTTTGGCCCAGGGCGTGATCCTGGAGACCCAGGATCGAATCCCACATCAGGCTCCCGGTGCATGGAGCCTGCTTCTCCCTCTGCCTGTGTCTCTGCCTCTCTCTCTCTCTCTCTGTATGACTATCATAAATAAAATAAAATTTAAAAAAAAAGTTAAAAAAAAAAAAATAAAGAGAGAACAGGGATCCCTGGGTGGCGCAGCGGTTTGGCACCTGCCTTTGGCCCAGGGCGTGATCCCGGAGACCCGGGATTGAATCCCACATCGGGCTCCCGGTGCACGGAGCCTGCTTCTCCCTCTGCCTGTGTCTCTGCCTCCCTCTCTCTCTCTCTGTAACTATCATAAATAAATAAAAATTAAAAAAAAATAAAAAAATAAAGAGAGAACAGCTGGAACGCTACAGAGAGAAGGGTTTTCGCTTCTAACAAGGTAGGAAGGCGGAAAAAAAAATAAATTAAAAAAGAATCAAGTGGAGGAGGGGCCCCCAAGGAGCCGGGTTAAGGCCTATTGAGAGCCTCCTGGACAGGAAAGCCCAGCCCCAGAAAAGTGGGAACTTTAATATTCTTTTTTTTTTTTTTTAATTTTTATTTATTTATGATAGTCCCAGAGAGAGAGAGAGAGAGAGGCAGAGACACAGGCAGAGGGAGAAGCAGGCTCCATGCACCGGGAGCCTGATGTGGAATTCGATCCCGGGTGTCCAGGATCGCGCCCTGGGCCAAAGGCAGGCACTAAACCGCTGCGCCACCCAGGGATCCCAAAAGTGGGAACTTTAAAAATCCGCACCAGGTTCTTCCCGGACAGAAAGGTGCTTAACAGGGAACTCGGGCAGGATTGCAGGAGGGGCAGTGGAGCCTCCAGTCTCCCAGAGACACTAATAGAGGAAGTGCAACCTGGGGGAGAGTGCGCCACACACCAGGGGCCGATCTCAAAGGGCTGGGGCATGTGCTCGGCAGGGCATTGGGTATAAGCCAGTTGGTCAGGCAGGGGCTCTGGATGGAGGGGTCTGTGCCCTGCTGCCTTTGGGAGCCACGGCCCGGGGAGCGGGATACCAGCAGCACAGGACCCGGATCCCAGGGCAACAGGCAGACACAGCCCAGGATCCTGCACTCCCCCCAGAAAGGGCGGAGGCGGGGAGTGCACAGGACAGCGAGGACTCTCCTGCCACGGGGCGCCCCCAAGCTGTGCAGATCAGCCTGCCCGGCTGCCCTGGAGCACCTAGGCAAGTGCAGACTGGGAGACTGTGGTAGTTATTTTGGGGAGCTGACTCCAGAGCTGGAGTCCTGGCCACCGCCAGTGTTGTTCCTCATTTCATTCACCCTATGTCTGGGAGGGGTGGAGCCGCCAGGGAACAGGGGCCTCACGGGGTAAAGCTCCCACTGAGCCCGGCACACAGCAAGGGCAGGCAATCTCCCCCAGGTGCACACACCTGAGAATCAGTGCCCCTTCCCCAGAAGACCAGCTGGAAGAACAGGGGAAAAGCAAGTTCTTGACCAAGCAGCGCTGGAAAGCTCCAGGGGAAGTCAAGGGATTTACAGTATACAGAACTAGAGGGTAACCCTCCTATTTTTTTTCTTCCTTTATCCATGACAACTCATTTTTATATCAAGCTATAAATTTCCAATTTTTTTCTCTTTTCCCACCTTAACTACAATATTTTACCACCTCTTCATTTTTAAGTTTCTTCCTTTTTGACTTTCATATTTCTATAATTATAGGTCTTAGATATATTTTCCACTTCTAGATTCCCTTCAACATACTCAATTTAATTTGGGGAGATACACAAAACGTTTTTTTGTTTTGTTTTGTTTTGTGTTTTTTGTTTTCTCTGCCTCATTTTGTTTTACAATGGCAGGAGTTAATACCTTCTAAAACATGACTAGCATGCACCCAGAACCAAGTGTTATACCATGCTGGTTCATTCTGTGAGATTCTTCTTTCCCATTGTGCCCCCCACTTTTATCCCATTTATGTTTTGGTGGTCAATGTTGCGGCCCTCTACAAGTATTTCTGGTTTATATAAATTTGGGACTGAGCATCTTCTAACATACAAAACTTAATATACTCCAAACCAAGAGGATCACCCTCTAGAACCCCTCAGGTAGACTACATTCTCCCTCCACTACAACTTCATCACCACCACCATCTTCCAGTACCCCCTTTTTTCTTCTGTTTTTTTCTTTTTTCTTTTTTCCTCTTTTGCATTTTTCTTTTCTTTTTTTCCCTTCCCCTCCCCCCTTTTTTTCTTCTTCTTTGGGATTCTTGGCCTTTTATTTATTACTATTTTGTTTTAAAATTTGTTTTTCACTTTAGTGGTCCTTTTGCTTTATTTTGTTCTGATCTTTGTTTTCAATTTCTGGTCTCTGACCTCGTCAGAATCATCGAGGGTGAAATTTACTTAGGTCGTGGTTGATATTCTTGATTCAGCCCACTCATACAGCCACTCTGCACTGAGCAAAATGACTAGGAGGAAGAATCACCACAAAAGAAAGAATCAGCAACAGTATGCTCTGCCACAGAGTTACAGAATTTGGATTACAATTTGATGTCAAAAAGCCAATTCAGAAGGACAATTAATAAATAAAGCTACTGGTGGCTCTGGAAAAAAGCATAAAAGATTCAAGAGATTTCATGACTGCAGAATTTAGATTTAATCAGGCCAAAATTAAAAATCAATTAAATGAGATGCAATCCAAACTGGAGGTCCTAACGATGAGGGTTAATGAGGTAGAAGAAACAGTGAATGACATAGAAGACAAGTTGATGGTAAGAAAGGAAGCTGAGGAAAAAAGAGAAAAACAATGAAAAGACCATGAGGAAAGGCTAAGGGAAATAAATGATAGCCTCAGAAGGAAAAAAATCTACATATAATTGGGGTTCCATAGAGCGCCGAGAGAGACAGAGGGCCAGAAAGTATATTTGAACAAATCATAGCTGAAAATTTCCCTAATTTGGGGAGAGAAACAGGCATTCAGATCCAGGAGATAGAGAGATCTTCCTCCCAAAATCAATAAAAACCATTCAACACCTCTACATTTAATAGTGAAACTTGCAAATTCCAAAGATAAAGAGAAAATCCTTAAAGCAGTAAGAGACAAGGGATCTCTAACTCATATGGGGAGAACTATTAGATTAACAGCAGACCTCTCCACAGAGACCTGGCAGGCCAGAAAGGGCTGGCAGGATATATTCAGGGTCCTAAATGAGAAGAACATGCAGCCAAGAATACTTTTTCCAGCAAGGCTCTCATTCAGAATAGAAAGAGAGATAAAGAGCTTCCAAGATAGGCAGGAACTGAAAGAATATGTGACCACCAAACCAGCTCTGCAAGAAATATTAAGGGGGACCCTGTAAAAAAAGGAGGAAACACAAAGAAATAATCCACAAAAAGAGAGACTGAATAGGTATTATGACACTAAATTCATATCTTTCAATAGTAACTCTGAACGTGAATGGCCTTAATGATACCATCAAAAGATGTAGGGTTTCAGACTGGATAAAAAAGCAAGACCCATCTATTTGTTGTCTACAAGAGACTCACTTAAGACCTAAGGACACCTCCAGCTCGAAAATGAAAGGTTGGAGAACCATTTACCATTCAAATGGTCCTCAAAAGAAAGCTCAGGTAGCAATCCTCATAGCAGATAAGTTTATCCCAAAGACTGTAGTAAGAGATGAAGAAGGACACTATATCATACTTAAAGGGTCTATCCAACAAGAAGACCTAACAATCATGAATATGTATGCCCCTAGTGTGGGAGTTGCCAAGCATGTCAATCAATTAATAACCAAAGTAAAGACATACTTAGATAATAATACACTAATACTGGGAGACTTCAACACAGCACTTTCTGCAAATGACAGATCTTCTAATCACAAAATCACCAAAGAAACAAGAGCTTTAAGTGATACACTGGACCAGATGGATTTCACAGATATACACAGAATTTTGCATCCAAACACAACTGAATATACATTCTCCTAAAGTGCACATGGAACTTTCTCCAGAACAGACAACATACTGGGTCACAAATCAGGTCTCAATTGATACCAAAAGACTGGGATTGTCCCCTGCATATTTTCAGACCTTAATGTTTTGAAACTAGAACTCAATCACAAGAAGAAATTTGGAAGAAACTCAAACATGTGGAAGTTAAAGAGCATACTGCTTAAAGATAAATGGGTCAACAAGTAAATTAGAGAAGAATTAAAAAGTTTCATGGAAACTAATGAAAATGAAGATACAACCGTTCAAAATCTTTGGGATACAGCAAAAGCAGTCCTAAGGGGGAAATACATCGCAATACAAGCATCCCTCAAAAAATTGGAAAGAATTCAAATACACAAGCTAACCTCGCACCTAAAGGAACTGGAGAAAGAACAGCAAATAAAACCTACACCCAGCAGAAGAAGAGAGTTAATAAAAATTCAAGCAGAACTCAATGAAATAGAGACCAGAAGAACTGTAGAACAGATCAACAAAACCAGAAGTTGGTTCTTGGAAAGAATTAATAAGACAGATAAACCATTAGCCGCCTTATTAAAAACAAAAGAGAAAAGACTCAAATTAATAAAATCACGAATGAAAAAGGAGTGATCACAACAAATACCAAGGAAATACAAATGATTTTAAAAACATATTATGAGCAGCTATATGCCAATAAATTAGACAATCTAGGAGAAATGGATGCATTTCTGGAAAACCACAAATTACCAAAACTGGAACAGGAAGAAATAGAAAGCTTGAACAGGCTGATAACCAGGGAGGAAATTGAAGTAGTCATCAAAAACCTCCCAAGACACAAAAGTCCAGGGCCAGATGGCTTCCCAGGGGAATTCTATCAAACGTTTAAAGAAGAAACAATGCCTCTACTAAAGCTGTTCCAAAAGATGGAAGGGACAGAATACTTCCAAACTCATTTTATGAGGCCACCATCACCTTATTCAAAGACCCCACCAAAAAAAAAAAAAAAAAAAAAAAAAAAAACAACAAAGACCCCACCAAAAAGGAAAATTATAGACCAATATCCCTGATGAACACAGATGCAAAAATTCTCAACAAGATACTAGCCAATAGGATCCATTAGTACATTAAGAAGACTATTCACCATGACCAAGTGGGATTTATCCCCGGGATGCAAGGTTGTTTCAACACTCATGAAACAATCAATGTGATAGATCATATCAACAAGAGAAAAAACAAGAACCATATAATCCTCTCAATAGACACAGAGAAAGCATTTGACAAAATACAGCATCCATTCCTGATCAACACTCTTCAGAGTGTAGGGATAGAGAGAACATTCCTCAGCATCTTAAAAACCATCTATGAAAAGCCCACAGCAAATATCATTCTCAATGGGGAAGCACTGGGAGCCTTTACCCTAAGATCAGGAACACGACAGGGATGTCCACTCTCACCACTGCTATCCAACATAGTACTAGAAGTCCTAGCCACAGCAATCACGCAACAAAAAGAAATAAAAGGCATTCAAAGTGGCAGAGAAGAAGTCAAACTCTCCCTCTTTGTAGATGACATGATACTGTACATAAAAAACCCAAAGACTCCACCCCAAGATTGCTAGAACTCATACAGCAATTTGGCAGTGTGGCAGGATACAAAATCAATGCCCAGAAGTCAGTGGTATTTCTATACACTAACAATGAGACTGAAGAAAGAGAAATTAAGGAGTCAATCCCATTTACAATTGCACCCAAAAGCATAAGATACCAAGGAATAAACCTAACCAAAGAAGTAAAGGATCTATACCCTAAAAACTACAGAACACTTCTGAAAGAAATTGAGGAAGACACAAAGAGATGGAAAAATATTCCATGCTCATGGATTGGAAGAATTAATATTGTGAAAATGTCAATGCTACCCAGGGCAATTTACACATTTAATGCAATCCCTATCAAAATACCATGGACTGGGCAGCCCAGGTTGGCTCAGCAGTTTAGTGCTGCCTTCAGCCCAGGGTGTGATCCTGGGGACCTGGGGTAGAGTCCCATGTTGGGCTCCCTGCATGGAGCCTGCTTCTTCCTCTGCCTGTGTCTCTGCCTCTCTGTCTCTCTGTCTCCTTCTCTCTCTGTCTCTCTCTCTCTCATGAATAAATAAATAAAATCTTAAAAAAAAAAAAACACCCTGGACTTTCTTCAGAGAGTTGGAACAAATCATCTTAAGATTTGTGTGGAATCATAAAAGACCCCAAATAGCCAGGGAAATATTGAAAAAGAAAACCAGAGCCAGGGGCATCACAATGCCGGATTTCAGGTTGTACTACAAACCTATGATCATCAAGACAGTGTGGTACTGGCACAAATAAAGACACATAGATCAATGGAACAGAATAGAGAACCCAGAAATGAGCCCTCAACTCTCTGGTCAACTAATATTCAACAAAGCAAGAAAGACTATCCACTGGAAAAAGGACAGTCTCTTCAATAAATGGTGCTGGGAAAATTGGACAACCACATGCAGAAGAATGAAACTAGACCATTTCTTACACCTTACACAAAGATAAACTCAAAAAGCATAAAAGATCTAAATGTGAGACAAGAATCCATCTAAATCCTGGAGGAGAACACAGGCAACACCCTTTTTGAACTTGGCCACAGCAACTTCTTGCAAGATACATCTATGAAGGCAAGGGAAACAAAAGTAAAAATGAACTATTGGGACTTAATCAAGATAAAAGGCTTTTGCACAGCAAAGAAACAGTCAACAAAACTAAAAGACAACCTAGAGAATGGGAGAAGATATTGGCAAATGACATATCAGATAAAGGGCTAGAATCCAAGATCTATAAAGAACTTATTAAACTCAACAGCAAAGAAACAAACGATCCAATCATGAAATGGGCAAAAGACATGAACAGAAATTTCACCAAAGAAGACATACACATGGCCAACAACCACATGAGAAAATGCTCCACATCACTGGCCATCAGGGAAATACAAATCAAAACCACAATGAGATACCACCTCACACCAGTGAGAATGGGGAAAATTAACAAGACAGGAAACAACAAATGTTTGAGAGGATGTGGAGAAAGGGGAACCCTCCTGCACTGTTGGTGAGAATGTGAACTGGTGCAGCCACTCTGGAAAACTGTATGTAGGTTCCTCAAAGAGTTAAAAATAGAGCCGCCCTATGACCCAGCAATTGCACTGCTCGGGATTTACCAAAGATACAGATGCAGTGAAACGGCTGGACACCTGCACCCCAATGTTTATAGCAGCAATGTCCACAATAGCCAAACTGTGGAAGGAGACTTGGTTTCTGTTGAAATATGAATGGATAAAGAAGCTGTGGTCTACGTATACAATTGAATATTACTCAGCCATTAGAAACGACAAATACCCACCATTTGCTTTGACATGGATGGAACTGGAGGGTATTATGCTGAGTGAAGTAAGTCAGTCGGAGAAGGACAAACATTATATGGTCTCATTCATTTGCGGAATATAAAAAATAGTGAAAGGGATTAAAGGGGAAAGGAGAGAAAATGAGTGAAAATATCAGTGAGGGTGACAGAACATTGGAGACTCCTAACTCTGGGAAACGAACAAGGGGTAGTGGAAGGGGAGGTAGGCAGGGAATGGGGTGACTGGGTGACGGGCACTGAGGGGAGCACTTGATGGGATGAGCACTGGGTGTTATGCTATATGTTGGTAAATTGAACTCCAATAAAAAAAATACAAAAAAAAAATAAACTACTTAAGAATAAAGTAAGTTAAAAGGTGAAAGATTTGTATACTAAACAATACAAAATATTTTGATGCAAAAAAAGAAGGCACAAACAAATGAAAAGATCCCATGTTTACGGACTAGAAAACTTAATATTGTTAAAATGTCCATACTGCTCAAAGTGATCTACAGAGTCAATGCCAATGGCAATTTACAGAATGTAGCATATTCACAGTAATCAAGATATGAAAAAAATCTTAATGTCCATCAAGAGATAAATTGATAAAGTACATGTGATATATATATTTATTTATATGGTAAAATAAAATAAAAATATGTATATATTTATATATATATAATGGAATATACTATTCAGTTTTTAAAGAAAATTCTGTAATATACAACAACATGCATGAACCTTAAGGACATTATACTGAAATAAGATGGTCACAGAAAGACAAATACTACATGAGTCCACCTATGAAAACTAAAATAGTCAAATTCACAGAATCAAAGAGGGGACGAGTGGTTGCCAGGGAATGAGGGAGGGGCAAATGGGTAGTTAATAATCAATGGGCATGAAGTTTCAGCTAAGCAAGATGAACAAATTCTAGAGATTTGTTGTAAAACATCTTATCCCTTAACAATACAATACTGTATGGTACACTTAAAAACTGTTTAGGGGGTAGATCTCAGATGAAGTGTTCTTACCACAATACAATAAAATTTTTAAAAAGCTAAATTGAGGGGTACCTCAATTAGTTGGTTAAGCATCTGCCTTCAGATCAGATCAAGATCTCCAGGACCTAGGATCAAGCTCCACGTCAGGCTTCTTGCTCAAAAGGGAGTCTGCTTCTGCCTCTCCCTCTGCCTCTCCCACTGTGTACTCACTCTCTTTCTTCCTCTCAAATAAATAAATAAATAAAATCTTTAATACAAACTAACAAAAGCTGGTTCATCTGTACATCAGTTTCCTTCCAAATTTTTAATGATGGATGTCATTATCTAGCTTCTTTACATGCCTCATACTATTCTATTGTATAAAATTGCATAGCACAGAGAATCACAGTGCAGATTGAATTATAGTCCTATTTTGTTTGGTTTATCCTGGAGAATGTGAACTCTTTCCTATGTGTGACAGTTAAAAGTTGAGAAAGTGATTGTTTACCTTTTACCACGGGATAAGCTGATCTGGAATTGATCCCCGGCAGTTAGAAACTGAACACATTTCTTGTTAGCTCAATTCCCAACTTCCAGCTCTGCTGCTATACGACCTGCTGATTAAGGGTTAGTCTCTTATCAATGTTTGATCCTAAAGCCAGACGGGGGTTTGACTACAGTATCACCTTGGGATTGAACTGTTTTAAAGTTCAGAAAAATGTGTGAGACTATACAAATTCTTTCTATTTTTTTGCCCTGCCTTCACCTTCACTGTCACTTTTACAGTAGTTAAAACTGGGGGGGAGGGGGATGACTTTTGGAGAGAATCATTTCGAGTAAATTATTAGTGCATGAAAGATGAAGGGTTAAAAGAAGAAACACACCTAGTTAAAAACACAGATAAGTGATAGATGACAATAGAAGAAAGAAGATTCATATTTGGTCTAATTACCATGCCAAGTTGGATCCTAATTGTTGATCAAAACTGACAGTTTCAAAGCCACATCTATGAGGGTGTTTAACAGAGAGAAGAACTAGAAAATGAGAACTATTTCCAAATGATTATAAGATTGTCCTTGTATGAGATGTTAGATTTATTCTTTGTTGTTCTGGAGAATCCACTTGGGCCAGTAAGCAAAAATTTACAGAGGTCTAAATTAATCTCAATTAATTCATTCAACAAATGTGCTTTGAGAAGCTACTGTGGCAGGCACTGTTCTTGACACTTAAGATCTATGAATGAACAATGAAGACAAAATTTCTGCCCTCACAGAATGTACCGTCTAGCAAGAGAAATCTAAGTAAGGGGAAATCAAAGAAGTCAGTGAGAGGAGAAAGTTGAATTGTCAAAAGTGGGAAGAGTGACTGAATTAAGTGACTGAATCCCCTGGCAGGATCTTGAAGATTATTCAGCATATTTCTGAGGCAATTCCTAAAGAAGAGAGCTGAATCAGATGACCTGTCAAGTTTCTTCTCACTATTGGATGTTATGAATTTTTAAAAATTTAAGTTATGTCCAATCATTATCGTGGAATTTGCTACTAGCATTCACTGACAATGAGAATGAGTTCATTTCTTCCTTGGATATCAAAAGATAGGATCATGGTTCCCATTTATGATCAGCCATTTTATGTCAATAATTTGGTTTGAACCTTAAGTTCTTATACATAGTGTGCCACTTCTACCTATATCCTATGTCTCAGCTAACAAATCACCTCCTCATTCCCTGGGCCCTAAATCTAAATTAGTATAAATTCTATTTTTATTTATTTATGATAGTCACAGAGAGAGAGAGAGAGGCAGAGACACAGGCCGAGGGAGAAGCAGGCTCCATGCACCGGGAGCCCTATGTGGGATTCGATCCCGGGTCTCCAGGATCGCGCCCTGGGCCAAAGGCAGGCGCCAAACCGCTGCGCCACCCAGGGATCCCTAAATTAGTATAAATTCTAAATGTATACTTTATCTTCCTTACCATTTGCTTTTCCTGCATGGTACTCATCTCAATTTGTAATTACCCTCTCTCTATATATGTGATTATTTGTTTAGCGTCCATATCTCCAATAGTCTGCAATCTTCATGAGAGTAGGGACTGTGTCTGTGTTCTTCACCATTTTATACAAAGGACCTAACTCAATCCCTGACACACGATAAGGTGTGTAATAAATGTTTATTTGGTGGTGAAAATGAGTTAGCAGAGTAGGATATCTGGAGAACAGAAATTGTTCACCTTCAAGTTATCAGGAGTGTTGACTGATTTTGTTGGGAGAAGCCACAAAGAAAGGAGGAATGTCCCAAGGGTTGGATCTGTTCATAGATTTCTCTATATTCTTAAATACCTAGAACTCTGGAATGCCAGAGCTGGGAACTTATCTAATGCCTCATTTCACAGAGAAAAAAACCTTGAACCAAACCTAGAGGAACAAGCTATGAATATGCATGAATCCATGGATACACAGGGGGCATTTTTAAGAGCTACTTTCAGAAATATTTTGGAAAACACACACACAAACAAACAAAAATAACCCTCTCAAACTACCCAACTCAAGTTTGAAATTCATGCTCAGCTGTTGATCCAAAAGTGGCTGGAGATGGGAGAAGGTATGTGTGGGGAGGGGAGTGCAGAACCAGTGGTGTGGGGGGCCCAGCCCCCCACATGCCCAGGATCCACCCCGCCCTGGGCACAGGGCCCCCCACACGTGCATAGGGTCCCTGGGGGCCCGGGTGCTGAAGGAGCCTGCCGAGCCTGCCTGCACAGAGCTGAAATGCTGACAGCCCTCTGATTGCAATGGTCACCACAGTAACTTTCCGAAACCTCCCACGGCGGGGGTGGGGGAGGGGAAACCAAAAATCCCAAATATAATTTAATTTCCAGAGTAAACACTTTCATGTAAAACTGGCCAAGGCTTTCCTCGAGGCGAGGCTGCTTTCTTTGGCATTACCACACTGCCCCCTTGAGCATTCTGCAGAAACCCTCCACAGAGCTGGCTCCAACTATAGCAAACGTCAGAAGAAATTGTCCACAGAGCCAGGGACACAGATAGAGAAAGTTATGATTTAGAAGCGCAAATGAGAGGGAAGAGGCTAAAGGGGCTCCTCTTTCACAAGTGGGCCAAGTGCAAAAAACCCAAAGCATTAATTGTTAGGAATGTTCGATTAATCTTGAAAGACCTACGTGCAAAGGGCACTGTAAATGGTCAAAATCAGGGATACCCACTGGCAGATCTAAGAAAAGGGAACCTACTCCAAATACCTGCTGGGATCCTGCCCTGAGATTCTCAGCCTGGCACCGTGGGGGTAAAACTGTCCAGCATGTGTTAAGTGTTTGCGACAAGTCAGGGGCTATGCTCAGTTCATTATGTGTATTTTCTTATTTAGTCCTCATAACCGCGCTGTCAGTCAGGTGGAAGCTCCCATTTTCTGGATTTTACATAGAACATGACGGAGGAACTTTTCCATAACTCTGTGATCAGTAAATGGCTCGGCAGGCATGTGAGGCGAGGTCTGTGGAACTATGCTGTCACGTCAGGGAGAATCCAGATGGTGTTTCTGCCTCTGTCAGCTCTGTGATTTGGAACTGGTTACCTCCTGCCTCTATACTTTCGATTTCTCCTCTGCACAATGAAGGGACTGTGTTAGATCACTTCCAAGGGTTAAAACTCAAAGCCCTATGAAGCTATGGATTTGACAGCTTAACAAGAATTCATTGAAAAAAGATTAGCAAGGCAGTTAAAAGCCCTGAGAGGAGACACAAGGCAGGGAGCTTCTGGTCAACAGTGGTGTAGAGATAGAGATCCATTTGGCCCACGGTGTAGTTAGGGGGAATCCCAGAGCCTGGGAAATCAGCTGTGGGATGGAAGCCTAGAGGGAAGAGTCAGGTCCAGCTGTGTGTCCTATAATCACAGACTCCACTTGCTTCTTTAAAAAAAAAAAAAGATTTTATTTATTTATTCATAAGAGACAGAGAGAGAGAGAGAGAGCGAGAGAGAGGCAGAGACACAGGCAGAGGGAGAAGCAGGCTCCATGCAGGGAGCCCGATGTGGGACTCCATCCCGGGACTCCAGGATCAGGCCCTGGGCTACAGGTGGCGCTAGACTGCTGAGCCACCTGGGCTGCCCTCCACTTGCTTCTTGATCTGGCCACAGCGTGACCTTGCATGGAGTCATTAGCTGGTCCATCTTAGATCAAGAGTAAAATATTCTACCGTGTTCCGATGAGATCAATTCTATTTATGGAACAATATTCATTCTGGTTAGAATTAATCTGAAGACAGTAGGGATGGAGTGTTTAAAAACTAGCTAAGTGAATGAAATTGGAAAGCCATTTAACCCTCCCCACTCAAATTTAACTGTCCCCTGCAGGGTTATGGAGAAGTCAGTAGTACCTATTAACTTCTCATAGTGAACTGCTGAACTTGGAAATTTCTTCTTCTAATAGTAATAATAATGACTTATTGAGCCCCACCTCTGTCACTAACACTAGTTTAATGACTGCAGGAAGTTGCCAGGTTTCCATTCCTTGCCTTATGGATATTGCAATATTTAAGACCTTCAATACTTCAATTTCACACACATATGCACATATATTGACCCACTGTGAACACTGGGTATAGTCCTATTCTAGAAGCTGAGGTAAGAGTTCATTTCAACTTGCTCTCCAATTCTTAGTCTGCTGTAAAAAAAAACAAAATGGGCAACTCTTACATTCCAAACTGGTAAGGGCCATGGCAGAGGTATGCCTGGGGTGCTGAGTCTAGAAACCCAATTTAGTTGAAGGATAAAGAAAGGCTGAGGAAACTATCAAGGGGAAGTGACAAATCAAGCCAAGTTGGTGAGAGTGGGAAGGATGTTCTAGGCAGAAAAAATTGTAGTGAGCCAAGATATTGCTACACAGAACGTGTGATTTATTCAGGAAATTGCATAAAATTGTTCTGACAGCTGGCCAGGAGGATGCCTGTGGGAGAGCAACAGAAGATAAGTTGGAGAGGTAGGCAGGGAACAGATCAAAAGGACTTCATTGTATCTTATATGCCATTTATTTAAAATTTGATCCTAAAGGAATTTGGATGCCTTTGAAGGATTTCATACAATGCAATCATCCTTAAATAAAATCAGAAAACATTTAAAAGACCTCAGTGTCCAAGACCTGAAAGAAACGTGACTGAGACTAAAATAGCAATGATAATAAGGACAATGAGAATTAATATAATGAGTAATCAGAATTTTTTTTAGGCTGTTGACAACTCGAGGTTTTATCATTGTTGAGTGGTACATGTAATAGAATCCGTACTTGATTTTTAATGTGTTTACAGGGTGATGATAGCATCTATGAATCAGCTTGTTGGATTTACAACACTGTCCTACAAAAAGCAAATAATTTTACCTCTCTTGTATCTCCCCCACTCTGGAAGGATGTGGTCACCCTACATGTGCTTTCCAGGGCCCTTCTTATTTACACTGTTTCCCCCTCTTTGCAGTGAGCTGGTCTATAATTGGAACGATTCTTCTCAGAATTGTAGACCAGGTGAGCCCTCTTCCACCCGTTCTATCTACAAAATTCCAGTATCATTCTCTGGATTTTGTTTGGAAAGAAAAACCACTAAAGCGTATCTTTGAGGAGTCTGAAATTCATAAAAAGGAAAGCAACATAAACTGAAAATAGAAGTGGAAAACTTATTTGTTCTTTCCCTGCGGCTCTTGTGCAGACCAGAAATTGTGATGCAACCTCACTAGTTGACCATAAATTGTCCAATTTCTTCATGCCTCCAAGCTGACGCCAACCTGCCATCAGAATCTGGTCTTGATCTTTCCAGTCTGGATCTTCACTTTTTAAACTGAAGCCTGGTTCTTTACAGTCTCTTTCTGATTAACTTAGGATCTGGCTTTCCTCAGTCAAACTTCCACCCATTCAAGAAATGATCTAACAATGCAGGGTTTCCTTAGACTTCCAACATCTCAGTGAAAAGCAGGCAATGGAAAAAACATGTAACTTAAACCAGACAGTTCACATTTGCTCAGAGATTTAGGAGCCACTCCTGGATAATACACACTTATACTATGTAAGTGTCACTTCACTGAGGATTTTCCTGATTATCTTATTTAAAAATTACAACCTATCCCACCTACCCATTTCACTTGCTCCACCCTAATTCTTATGTACCTTTTTGTTGTAAGTTTTCTATTTTAGTTATTGCTTATTGTATGTCCTCCCATATATGTTTATGTGTGTATAGGAGATGTTTAAAAGATGTATAAATGTATACTCACATCTATATTTCAATAAAAAGAATTAGCTAGATGGATAAACAGAAATGAAGACACAGGTAGATAGGAAGGTGGACAGGTGGTAGGCAGAGATACATTTGTGTTTATATGGGTATATTGAGAAATAGAAAACATTAAAAACAGAGTGAGAATCACCATGTGTATGCTTCTAGAAACAATGATTTCTGTACAAATAATAAGCATATCCAATCTAACAATTATTTTCAGAATCACAAAAAGGTTTGGAATTGGGACTCTTCCATGAAAGCCAAGTTGGTCTCTTGTGCTCATTATTTAGACTTCATCCAAAGTGATATGTCCCCCTCCTCACTTGAGATATCAGGCTGACTTTGCAAACCATCTATCCTTAGAGCAACATCCAAAACCACAGATCTCATCACCAGTCTTACTTGGAGGGGTAAAATAGAAAACCGGAGGGCTCTTCTCAGTGGCAGTACAAAGAGGTCTTTTAGAGGAGTTTAATCACACCCCCAACTCTAAGACTAATCTAGTAGAAATATAATCTAAGTGAAACCCATGATGAGACTTCAAATATTCTGGGATGTCTCCATGGTTATTCAGCCTCATCCCAATCTTCTTATCAGATGGCTACCCTATGCCTCTCCTCTATGTAAATTCTAGAACCACAATGCTCTTCTTCATTCCCTGAGTAATAATCCACAACATACAACATAGAGTTTTAATAATCAGTGTACTTTGGAAGCTTTAATACTGAAAGGAGACCACTATTTAAGTGGATTTCTCTCTAGAAATCTCCATATACTGTGATTTCTCTCTCTGTCTCTGTCTTACACACACACACACACACACACACACACACACACACCATTCATGGATTATCTTTTTATGGTGCCTCAGTGAGTACATCATTCACTTCTGGTGGTTATGGATTCATTTGGAATAATTATCTACATGGATGCAGAGCCCTATTTATGCAACTGTGGGCTAGAGTTACACAAGCTTTCTTTTCTTTTTCAAGTAAAGGTGCACAAAGGTGCAGTTTATTCCATTTTCCCCCTAGGGAATCTACATATTCATGTTGTGTAGATATATAGCAACACACATTGTGTTGCTATGGTAATGATTATGGCTTTATAGTAAGTGGCAAGAAAATCAGCATCAAGAAAACTGGTTTTATTTACCATTCAGTCATGCTCCCCATCCTTCCCTTTGCAGTCCCTATACACAGAAGTTTGCCAGAATTCCTTGTTACAAGTATAATTTAGCTATGACCCTGATCTGGATGGCCACATGTGCAACTGGTGATGGTGCAAAATAAAATGTTCATTAAGTCACTGCTTCCATTCTTTATTTAAAGGGTTAAAATGACATATGATGAGAGAACAAACACAATCAATAGAGATCTAGTTTCTATTTGTGCTGTTATAGATGCTATATGTGAATTTACATGTTTTAATTTTTCTTACCTTAAGCCCTAGCTTCCTTCCCAGCAGGATGATAGTGTTAGATAAAATGTTTTCCAGATTCCCTCCAGCTTTAACATTCCACATTCTATAATTGAAAGAACACAACCTGCAGAAACATATAGACCTGGATTTTAATCTTGGATACATGCCATTTATAAGCTTTCTAATCTCTAGTAAACTTACTTCTCTAGGCTGATGTTTTCCCTATCTTTAAAATAAAAGAAAAATTACTACTTGTTTTCCAGATTGTGATAAAGTCTGGAATAATGTGTGTAAAGTGCCCAGTCCACACTAGATACTCCACAAAAACAACTCATTTAATATGTGTTTAGTTAGTCACTTTTCATTCAAATATCACTGAGGGTCTGTGAGACTTTGGGCTACAATGATGAGCAAAACACCAGTGCTAAGCCTCCCCTCATGGAGCTTGCAATCTAATGAGATAAAGACAAAATAATGAACTGAGACAAATGCAAAACTGCAACTGTGACAAACACTAATAAGGAGCTATAAGATATGACAGGAGGATTGACCTGGCCAGAGAAGTCAGAAGAGGCTCCCTGAGGAAGTGACCCTTGAAGAAGGAGATAAAGCAGAAATATAAATTAACTAAGTAGGGTAATAGGACAGAGTATTCCAAGCAGAGGAGAAAGCAGGAACAAATCCCCAGGGCAGGAGGGAATTTGATGCAGTCAGTAGACTCAGATAATTCCCTGTGACGAGTGGAGAGGAATGAAGCTGAGGAAAGACCAGACATTGAAGGGGCTGGAGACCATGTTAACAATTCTGTCTGGATCTTTAAAGCAAAGAAAGCTATTAAGATATGCTAAGCATGAAGGTGATATGACCAAATCTGCATTTTGAAAAGATCACTAGGGTGTGAAGATCAGATTGGAGGGGAATGGCAGAGTAAAGGCAAGCAGATGGGAGGAGAGGCAGTAGTACTCCTGGCAAGAGGTGATGGTGGCTTGGGCAGATGATGGTGACAGAGACGGAGAGATATGACAAATTGGAGGGAAAGTTCAGCGGTAAAATAAGCATCTTTAGTGAAGAATTTGAAATAGTATGGAAGGGAAAGAAAGAGAGAGAAAAAAATTCATACATTCTGGATTGCAAAATCAAATGGATTTTGGTGCTATTTGCCAAGACATGCAACTCAGGTTTGTGGTTGTGTTGAAGGAGGTTAAGAGCATCGTGAGACAGTTTTTAGACATATTGAATTATAAGCCTCTAAGATATCCAAGGAGCGAATTTTACCAAAGACAAATACCATTATAGATGCCTGACAAGGGTAGGTGCTCTCTTATGAAACAGAGCCACATGAATACACTCTTGAGTATTCTGCATCATTTTTGCCTCTCCACAATCCATTACGTACATTGAAACCAGAATAGCCTTTACTAATAAAAATCTATTTGGCTTGTTATTTGTTTAAAGTCTTGCTATTACCACCCACTGCTTGTAGTATCATGTCTAAAGTCATAAAAGATTAGCCTTTAGTGGCACTTGGAGCGTGGGGCAGGTGGCAGTTCAATAGGCATGAAAGGGCTACAGAATGCTGTGTTAATTTCTTAGAGCTGCCATAACAAAGTACTGCACACTAGGTGGCTTAAAACAATAGAAATATAATGTCTCAGGTTTCTGGAGGCCAGAAGTCTGAGATTAAGGTGTCAGCAGGGCCATGCTTCCTCTGAAGTCTCTAGGGAAGACTTGTCTCTTCCAGTTTCTGAGAGCTCCCAATGTTCCTTGGCTTATGGCAGCATAACTAGGATCTCTGCTTCCAACTTCATGTGGTTGTCTTCCCTCAGTGTCTCTATGTCCAAAATCCCCTCTTATAAGGATGCCAGTCATATTGGCTTAAGGACTGATGCTACCCCTGTATAATCTCATCTTACCTCAACCTAAGACATCTGAAATTATCTCATTCCCAAGTCACAGAAATTGGGACTTCCACATACCTTTTGGAAGGGTAATTCAACCCATAGCAAATATTGACCCTTAGAATTATAATTTGGGAAACTGACACTGTATCCTCCTATTTCATTTCTGTTTTCCATGCCCCCTCTACCCTTCAAAAGAACTCCTTCTGATGTCCTTCCAAGACAGGGTCCTCAAACTCTATTAGGGTAACTTCCTAGTCCATCCCTCTTCTCAGAAAACTATCCATCTACTATCCATACCATGAGAGGGGCTTCCAAATGCCATGTTCCCACACCCCTAACACATAGGTGATTGACTTCAGGTCAAGAGCTGATCCTATCTGGGCTGAAATCCCCATTATGAAACTTGGAATTGAGCCCAGGAGAGAGATTGAGACCAGGCACTTTCCTGGTGACTGGACTCATTCCATTTGAGAGCTGCAAACTGTAGCCGTTTTTGCCTATACAGACCAAGAAGTGAAGAAAGCCTGTTGAGCGAGAAGAGAGAATAAAACAGGCTCCTGAAGCAGAGCAGAGACAAGGGGTAAACAGGCTGCTGTGGACATTCCAGTGCCTGCTTCAAGTCAGCTCCTGAGATCTGCTTCCTCTCTGTCTTTGTATTCCATGAGACATTCCTCTTCCATTATGCTAAATTCTCCTCTTTTTTTAAAACCACTTATTTCAGTGGGTTTCCATCATAAATATGCTATAAGTACATTGTAGATACACTTTATCAAAATCTAATCTTAAGGAACTTTTTGATAGGGTTGCTCATACTGATATGTGAAGGATCTGAAGATTCAAAATGTTTTATACTCCAGGATAAGCTATACCTAGAAGTCTTAATCCACAGATATAAATCTAAAGAGTAGACGCTCCAGGCAACAGCAGGCAAAACGCAGGGCCTTTTGAAGGATGGAGGATATTCTCATTGCTCTTAAAATAAAATTGTATCAGGAGAGGCCAAAATTGCTCAGTGGTTCTCAAACTTGAATGTACATTAGAGTGACCTGGAAGGCTTGTAAAACTACAGAGAGCTGGGACCACCTCTAAGTTATGATTTGGTAGGTCTGGGGTGGGATGCAAGAATTTGCTTTTCTAACACTATCCCAGGTGATGTTGATGCTGCTGGTCAAGGGACCACACTTTGAGAACTACTAATTTTGAAGTCTGGCATTACTTAAGGAAACAGTGCCAGGTGGTGTATCAGAGTGGGGGGTCTTTAGGCAACTCAAAGAAAGATACTTCCCCTATGTGTATCAGCACTAGAGATCAATTGTTTATTTTTTAAAGACCATTTGGAAAAATTTAGAGGAGGTACGTAGAGGGCACAATTTAAGTTTCTTCTCTTATTGTTCCTATAGAAAGAAAAATCCCAGAGGCTCCTTATAGTATTCAAAAAAAGAGTACTGGCTTCCAAGTTTAAATGTGTATCTTTGGGTTTCAAGTTTCTTACCAATCAAGTAAAGGTGCTGTATTATTTTTTTTTAATTTTTATTTATTTATGATAGTCACAGAGAGAGAGAGAGAGGCAGAGACACAGGCAGAGGGAGAAGCAGGCTCCATGCACCGGGAGCCCGACGTGGGATTCGATCCCAGGTCTCCAGGATCGCGCCCTGGGCCAAAGGCAGGCGCCAAACCGCTGCGCCACCCAGGGATCCCTGCTGTATTATTTTTATCTCCTGGGTCTCTCTGGGCTCTAACATCCTCAGACCCATTATTTTGCTTAGCTTTTGTTCCTGAAACTCTCATGAGTGATTTTTCCTAAGAGAATATATTCAAAACCATCTCTAACTGCCTCAGCTTCCACCCTGCTAAGGGAAAGAATGGCAATCAGCATGAAGCATGCAGTACTGTGCAGTGATCCCTGGGGAGCACATGACAGAAAAGTAGAACAAGAGGAAATATTCCCAGAGGGGAACAACTGGTCTCTTCCAACTCCTGAACCACTTATACTGCATGTGATAACGCTGTTACAGCCATTTAAAGCCCCCAGAGTATTCAACTTATCAGTCGGTCCTGGTCAAAACATGTGAGCTCTTATAAATCATATTCCAGTGGCCCAGGCCAATCAGAACACAGCAATAATTGATATCTAGCAAAATTTTGTCCACCAAACATATCAATCAACAGAATATTTCCCTGTGCCCAGACAGCTCAGACAAGACACAATTTGATACAAGCATGAATAACCCATAGTCTCAGCAATTATACACAGCAGTCCTCTAAGTCCTAGAGCATAATGCATTTATAAATTTAGAAACACACTCAGATTGAGTCCACAGTCATTCAGCCAGGTGGTCTCGCCTTTGGAAGAACTGTAGGCAAAGAGACAAAGCATATGTACTTGCAGGCAAGAGACTTAAGAACCGGGTTTGGGGTTGAGAGAACAATTTGCTATTTGTGTTCTTCATTCCAAGTCTTCCTGGATTAGAAGTTTCTGTTCCTCTTTTCCTCTTCAAATGTACTGAGGTGGTAATCATTTTAGAAGAGGAATGAATCTGGATGTTAAAAAAAAAACTTTTTAAAATTAATAGCAATAGTGTTCTTGTGCTGGGTAGTATCCTAAACACAAAGGAATCACAGATGATTAAGACACAATCCTTGCCCTCAAGGATCTCATACTGTCATTTGAGAGACACATTTAAAACTATAACTTCAATAGTATAAGAACAGAACCACTTCAGGGTGTGAGGCAGGAGAGAGAGCAACCCAATCCCACTGGGGTATTCCTGATTCGATAGCAAAATGTCTGATTAAAAAGGGTTAAAATACTCCTTTTGTAACTACAGTCATCCTGGAGACAGAGGGACTGCTGAAGTAGCTGGTCTCAGCATGAAGTTCCAGGTCACTGGAGAAGGGTTTCTAGGAAGACTGCCCTGTGCATGCACTGGACGTTTCATTCCAAGGCTCTGCAGTCACTCTGAGAGATGATGGCATATCAGCTGTACTAGAATCACCTAGAGTATCTGCCAATAATTTACAGTCTTGAGCCTCTCCTTCCATCCAAAGAATCAAAACGTCTAGGAGAATGAATCCTTATAAAGATGTGAAAGGCAGAAGGCGGAGCAGAAGGAACATGAAAATCTATCTCTATCAACCCCTTAACTGCACAATCTGTATCAAGAAGGTTGGATGCAAAGGTTGGAATCAGAATTTGTGATTTTTTTAAAGGATAAAGATTTTCCTCTTTTTTACCCTCTCAAAGATAATAAAGAAAAAAATACTGCTAGACTACAAAGAAAAACGTACTACTTTCCATTCTGAATTTTAATAGCATGAGTGTTTGAAATATGAACTGTATAGAAATAGCCAACATATGATATAAACCCCGGTATAGGTGGTTCAGTGGTGGAGTGTCTTCCTTCAGCTCAGGGCATGATCCTGGGGTCCTGGGATCAAATCCCTCACAGGGCTCCCCCTAGGGAGCCTACTTCTCCCTCTGCCTATGTCTCTGCCTCTATGTGTCTCTCATGAATAAATAAGTAAAATCTTAAAAACAAAACAAAACAAAAAAACCGATATGCAGTTAAAATTACTAAATTTGAAGCATACTAGGTAAAACAAGGTTTTTTATTATTATTATTACCAGAAATCTTAGAACATTTAACAGGTTTGTATGTATCGTGAATACCCAAGAGGCTGTGTATCAGTCAAATTTGGCTGCAGATAACAAAATCATTCTTTTGTCATTTTAATTAGCAAGGGATTTGAAACAAGTAGTTGGGAGCTTACAGAACTGCTGGAAGGCTAGCAAGGCAAGCTCCATGCTGGGCTTGCAGGAATCACTTTCAGAACCACAGCAGAGAACTGGCTTGCTAAGGGAGCCTAACCACAAAGAGGAAGCCAGGCATTCAGGAAGTTGTCATAGGAACCATACCATGCCAATTAAATGGATGCCTCCCTGCCCACTTCCCTCAGTTCCAGATTCACATCTTGTACAAAGGCACTTTTACTTGGAGCCTAAGTCACATCTGGAACTCTAGTGCAAAGGGGGTTGGAAAATATAGTGTAAACTAGATTCTGTGGGAACAGGTGCTGAGTGAGGCAGGCCTGGTGCACAGCATCTCCTGAAGTTACATAAGGCCACAAAGCCGTTTTCGTAAGAAGCATCTTGAGAGACAGTGTTCCAGGGAACATGCTTTTGGAAAGGCTGACCCAGTTCTGCCTTCTCATTGATGAGGAAGGAAACTGATGCCCAGAGAAGCTGGCTGCTTGGCTGACATTGCAAATGAATTAGCAGCAGAGCAGGGATGGGGCCAGGTCTCCCTGTTCCCAGTTGCCTAGCTTTGCTGCTTGCACCACTCTGCAGCCCTTCTCTCCATCCCAGAAAGTTCCTGCCAAAAACGGGCCTTTTGGAAAATGGTCCTTTGGGATGAAAAGCAAAGAAAAGGCTCTGAAGGAAGCTTGAACTGAATGCCTGAATTATGCAACAATAGAGCAAACTAATTAGCTCTCCTGAACCTCCAATTAAGTACAAGGATAATTACACCCTGGAGTTAAGAAAGCATCTAAGATGAGAGTATTACAAGAACTGTCAGTAACTGAGTTGCTTTTTAAATCTGGTGTTTCATCCTTGCTTCTCCTGGATAGAAGGCAGAGAAGAAAGTCGTTCAGTCTCAACACTCTTCGGACAGCCTTTTGTACATTTAAATGCACTCCTCTCCTGTTTTGGCTGAAGAGCAGAAGACTGCTGCCCCTACAAACTGGGCTGGAAGAGAAGGCACACATCCCACAAGAAGGTTTTTCTGTTAAGAACACATCTGCCTTTGTACCTTCAGTTTTGACCTCAAACTTTTAGGCGCTCCTTCCCAAAGTCTGACTTTTCTCCTGCACGGCATTTCCACTGCCCCCTCAACAGCTGCCAGCCCTGAGCAGGCTCATCCATTCCTATGCATGTTTAAATCCTTTTCCAGAAACATTTCATCACTGGCAACCTCTGTCTACATGCTACCCTTCCCCTGCCCCGAATACTGATGTTCTTGGTCTTTCTCTGCTCAGTACTTGCAAATATTTTGCCGGGCTTTATTTATTCTGATTTAATAATATCATGTGCTATCCTATAGTGCAATTGTGGCCTTCCTGAGATACCTTAGTATATTAAAATATGAAAGCTATTCTTTCACTGGAGGAGTGGAAACCCTTGTTCAGATTCAAATCATGATGTTATTTTTCTCATCAGAGTTCGGAATCTCATCAGCCAACTTTCTTTTTTTTTCAAGATGACAGGTGCAATTTTATGTGTAAGCTGAAAATGATAAATTACTGATCAAACAGACAAAAAGAAAAGTAAAAACACACACACACACACACACATAACACTGACTAGCCAGAAAATCAAACCCAAATCTACATGTTTCTAGTCCACCAACAAAAATTGCACTGCAGGTAACAACTGTCAGAGGCAAACAGAAAAGGAAAGATGTAACATGGAAGTGGTCAGTCATTCAGGCTCCACAGCTGGGCTTTCCACCCAATGGCTCTCAACCCAACATCCTCTGCACCACATCAAAGAATCCCTGGGAGCTTTGAAAACCCCTGATGCCCAGGCTGAGGACCATGTCAGTTAAATCAGGACCTCTGGGGATGGGACCTAGACATCAGTATTATTAAAGCTTTCCAGAAGTATCCAATGTCCAGGGCAAGTTGCTGATCACAAATTATCACATAACAGTTCAAGTGATGTCAATACTTGCACCTAATCCAACACGTTACATCTATTTGGTATTATAAACACACAGACAGTAGGAGACATGCCTGAAGTATTTTACAAGTATAAGACACTTTACAAAATAAAAAGTAATTTCACATCTCATTTCATCTGCTCATTTACCCCATGACTCACGACCCTGTTTTGTAGAAAAAGCTGAAGCTCAGAAAAGCTGAGTGCTCTGTCTGATACGATACAATCAAGACATGGAAAACTAAATGCCAAATATGCATTCGGGCCTCTGTAACAACCGTACCCCAAAACGTAGAGAGTTCTTCTGTAGTCTTGCAGAGGTTGTGTGTGTGTGTTAAATTATCAGCCAAAATATATAGATGGGGCATCTGAAACTCAGAGGTGGTGTAAGATTTGCTCCAGGTCACACAGTTTAGACTTGAATTCTGACATCTCCTATGCTGAACTGACTTAGCAGGAAAAATATAAGCATATAATACTTTCCCTCACTTACTGGCCATTAAAGCCCCTTTCCCCACCCCTTGATCATATCGTGGGCAAATCTCAGACCCGTATGTCCACTTAGGTTCACAAAGCCTGGTTCAGTCTGATGCAGTGAAACTTCAAGTAAATTTGGCCCTGCCTTTCTCCTCCATTCCCTCCAGTATAGCTCTTTCCAATGGCTCTAGGTTCCTTAGTGGGGAGTTGGGCTGTGGTCTGCTCCTTCATTCTGGGGATACATCCTCCTCTTCCTGTGTCTCTTCTACTCCAATATACAGGGACTGGGGAGAAAGATTCAGGGAAGGTGGTAAGGAGTCTTTTACTTGACTGGGGCCATGTGCTGCCCACTGTGGGCAGTTATGCCCATTGTGAAGTAAGAGTCCACACGCTGGTTTCATTACAGTGCATTTGTGCATGCTTTAAGAGGCTCTGACCTGCGGTGTGACCCTTTCCCACTGCCTACTTCAGCCCCTACACTTGGCATAAATCACCACAGTTCTTACACTGGGTTCCCCCGCCCAGCTGCCAACCCTTTTAAATATCGTTTGGGGTTGAATTGTGTGCCCCCCCACCCCAAAGTCCTAAGCCCTGATCCAGAATGTAACCTTATTTGGAAATAAAGTATTTGCAAATGTAATCAAGTCACAAGGAAGTCATTAGAGTGGGTCCTAATCCAATGACTGGTGACCTTAGAAGGGGAATTTGGAAACAGACACTAAGAGAGACCACCATATGAAGACACAGAAGGAAGATGGCCATGTGAAGATGAGAATCCGAGCTGGGAGACATGCTGCTACAAGCTAAAGAACATGTTGGGCTACCAAAAGCTGGGACGGGCAAGGAAGGATCCTTCCCTAGAAATTTCACGGGGAGCATAGCTGCCTTTCTGACATCTCGATTTTGGATGGTTAGCCTCCAGAAGTATGACACAATAAATTTCTATTGTTTTAGGCCATCTAGTTTGTGGTAAATTGTTACAGCAGCTCTAGGACTCTAACACAGACTCTGTACTAGCAAAATGGTCCAAGTCCAGCTACCAGTTCCTTTCTTCCATAGGAAACTCCTACCTGTCTGTCTCCCTAATGAGTTGTATAAAAAATCTAATACACCAATTGTATAATACACTAATTTTCTGTGACTGCCTACTATCACAGCCTGCTCCAAAAGGTCTCCTGCCTTCAAAATTTCCAAGTGAGAAATAAAAAAAGAGTGCATACTCACTTCTATCCTCAAATTTCCTGGCATAAAAATCAGTCTCCATGAAGAACGACCCCATTGTGCTTAGATAGCATCAGAGGGGTCCTATAAGATCTGCTTTTTAACAAACATCTACCTAGTGTCACTTAAGTCCTATGCTATATCCTGTCCAGCAAAATCAGTGTTTGCCCTCTATATGCCAAACAGATGGCTAATGCTATGCTTAGATCATCTTTGTTTTTCTTGCCATTTTAATCTCTGCAGAGGGTTGGTAACCTTCATCTTCATGAGACATTCAACTTTTTAAGATGGGGGAGTGGAAGGAAATGAAATAAGTCTCCCAGAGTCACTGTTTCTGGAAGATCTGCTCTAGGTATGGGCTTGTTTATGCATCTACAACTGCCAACCCTTTACACTCACCTACATCTGTCTTTCTTGGCATCTGTCCATGTGCCACAGGAGGCCTTGTGAAGCTATCCTTGGACTCATTCCCCTCTTGAGCAGAGAGAGCACCTTCCACCTACTCCACATCCAGTGACCCCATTGACACTGTTATCTCTGTGCTTACCAAGCCACAAAAAGCTCCTCAGACTATGAGACCAGACACACTGGGTTCAAATTCCACCTCTGCTGTGTGTGGCCAACTGTGTGACCTCTGGCCAGTTGCCTCTCCTTTCTGAAGCTCAGTTTCCTCCTCTTTCACATTGCGATGATCCCACCTTATGGGGTTATAGTAGGGCCACCATGACTGTAAAGCACCTCGTACAAGGTAGGGAATCAATTATGGTATTTCTCTTCTTCCTTCCTCACCACCATCCTGGTACCCTATGAGTGCAGCAGAGAGATAAGAACTAGGTCGGCAATTTTAAGTGATGCTCTGTGAAGAGACAAGGCTTGTGGACAAACACAGGGAGAGGTGGAATAAAACGTGGTCTCTGAGATTGTGTGAACATGTGTTAGAAAAGGTGGTGTCATATATTTTTTAAAGCCCATTTTCATGTTTTCAAAGAAATTTCATAAACAAAAGCAGAAATATTGTAGGCACAAAATTTTAGGATTTAATAAGAAGAAATGCATTGTTTTCACAGTTTGTAAAGAGTAGATTTAAATTTTATTTATTTATTTATTTATTTATTTATTTATTTATTTATTTATTTATTTATTTTACTACCACCTTACTATACCAGCTTGCCATGTTACCTCAGTCCCAGAACCTGTGAGGTTGTATTAGGCTACAAGGTAATGCCACTGTCTTTATAGCACAAAGAGAAATCTTCACCTTCCCCTGGCAGCCAGGTGTTAAATCATCACTAGATGGCAGTAACATCTAACACTTAATTCTCTATGACCTCATCAAACCATTTCACCTTTGTTTTTTCCTCTTCCTTTTCTATAACTAGCGCTCATAATCTCAGCAGGAAATAAAAGCAGCCTTAAGCTTGGCTCATCCTTATTTTGCAATGATTTAAGAAAACCAGAGAATTTGTCAAAGAAGGGAATGGTCATTCCGCAAGTTACAGGCAACAGGATTCTCACTGGACTCTGAGAGCTCACATTTAACCCTGCCCTCCACATGGATGAAAAGGTAAGTATCTAATACTCTGTGTACTTGACTAGAGTCATCAACTTGGACAAATTTTTCTTTTTCTTAAACAAGAAAAAAAAAAGGACACTAAAAAATGTATGTACTTGTGAGAAGGTAGCCCGCTTTCCTGAGGTAAACACCATCTTGTTCTCTAAGCAAGCATCTTGTTCAATTGTTTTGCACTTTCTCTCCCAGATGCCTCTCTCTCTCACTTCCAAATTCAATTGTACACCCAAAGTGAGATTTTTTTCCCAAGGAAGCATTAGAGAGGAATGAAAGACAATGTAGAAATACTGATCATGGGCTGGCAGTAATAGGAAATCAAGTATTACTTTCAGTACAACAGGAATCTGGAGCAGCAGATGTCAGGATGAACCCCAGAGGGAATTTAATGGGGCCTTGAGTTAGTCTGAGAATTTTCACAGCATTCCTAGCTCCAACACTTTGACTTCCTTCAGGGAATTGGCATAAAGACAAAATCCAGATCTGCCTATCTCTACAATCAGGGACCAAATGACATTGAGAATGTCTAACAGCTCGTAAATGTTGACACCAAAAGCTTCCCTCTCTACCATGAAGTAACTCCCAGTATAGATTATTGCAGCTTGAAACTTGGACCTTAGGAACTTGTACTGATGCTTTATAGGACTGTCAGGTGAGCTGGGAATGGAGCAGGAGCTAGCCTGACACATGCACACTGAGATGAGACAAGGGATAGCTCCAGAGCTACTGGAGGTCCCATCATGCCCAAGTGTCCATGGGGCTATACTTGCCTCCATCGTCATTTTCAAAATGGCTGTACCAGCAAGTTGCATCTAGTCAGCAAAGGCCAGAAGTAGACTGGTGGATACTGACAGGTCTAAATGTCAGTGGGCACACTCTCTGGGGTCTTATTCAAAGCAAGAGAACCAGATCTAAATAATGGGGTCACTAGAGCTAGGGTCTCCAGAATCTGGACTAGTGAACTACACAACTAAACTGACTGGACTAAGGAAAGGGCATCAAAACTGTAGTTCTAGTATGTGGACTGAGTGAATGAATATAGAGAAATAAGTTAGTGAAGGGGGCTATACTCCAGACTTACCTGATTCCTTGTGGCCATTAATATTGCCAGTAGATCTCAGATGTAATTAGTAAAGAGCAGTGTGGGAGGCCCTCAGTCACCTGGAGTCATTGAATCTTCAGTCTGAGCATAACATAATACCAGCCTGGGAGGGGGGGCATGCTGTATCATCCATTTCCATCAGGAATAGCTCACGGAGCTGAGCTTGAGGTTGGGGAGCATCAGCAGAACCAGCTGTGACCAGCTGGATCAACATGTCCACAACGGCTACCATACAGGAGCTAACTTGATAACTGCCAGAATTGGAATCCACTAAAAAATAGCAATTCTGACCACAACGAATTAAAATATGACAGTGAAGTGCAGAAATGGAAGGAAGGGGAGACTGGAAACCATCCTTTTGTCTTGAAGCAAAAATCCAAGGCTACCGGTGACTTCTCTCATGAGCTCATTTATATTTTTACTTTCAAATTTTGCTTCCTCAGTGAATAAAAAATATCTGGTGATTAGAAGGCAACCAGAAAAAAAGCAGTATTTATGCAGAAAGCCTTAGCTCCATATTGTAAAAATTTCCCAGTCTCTATGTTTTAGTCACATAGTGGGGAGGGGCATTTTAAAGGACAGTTTTGTTGCTTGTTCCTTTTACAAAATTTAACATTGGGCATAATTCGTCACATTAATGTAAAGACAACATTTTCTATCTGAGATAATACTGAAAATCAATGTTAAAATTTATGATGAAAACGGAATAAATATTTGTAGTACTAGGGTAAAATATCCAGTGGGGTATCATAGCTATTTATGGGAAGGAAAATTAAATTATCCCTCTCTGTCCAACTCTGCAACTGACTTTTAAACTTTGGTAATTTAACATTATATTTCACAAACACTATGGTATCTTATCCATTAGGACGTGAAATCCAGGAGAGCAGGGAATTTCAACTGTTTTATTTACTACTGTCTTTCTAGTGCATAGAGTAAGTAGTAAATATTGTGAATCAACAAATTATTTCAGGGACTATGAGAAAAACTACTATGGAAACATTACATTCGCTTATCCACAGCCTTATCCCCATTTCGGTGTTTCAACAAGGGCTCAGCTGTTCCCAGGACTTCATCTGCACCTTCCTCTTCCTTCCAACCTATCATGTTGGGTTTACCAACAACCAAAGAAGTGCTCTCTGATTGTGCTCATTCCACATGGCTCTCCTCTGACTCTAAAGAATCCAGTGGAAAAGTCAAAAGATGAGAGTGAGGCCACAATATTCCTGGGAATACTTCAGAATGCACAGGACTAGGGGCTGTGAACGGTCACAGAGCACATTTCCCCTTCCAGCTTCTGCTCTTGATCACAAACAGCAGAATGAAAGGATATGCTGTTTCCCTTTAGGACCTGAGTTGTTACCTCAGTGATTTTCACTCTCTTTCTAAAAAACCTGCTAGCATAGCCATGCTCATGGTTAATACCCTCAGGAAATATTTCCATTGACAAGGGGTGCCATTGTGCTACTTCCCATAAAAGGGTAATCATGCCCGTGGCTTCTTTGGGACTTGGATCCTTACAAGTTTTTCAGTCACCTTTGTCCAAGAAGAAAGGGCACAGTCAAGGTGTAGAGTCTGCCAAACTCAGTCAAATATCCTGAAATGTGTTCCAACATTTGGAATTTGACAAGATTCCCAAGGACATCTGGCTTTGGTCCCCCTTCTCCCTTAATTACTGAGCCCAAACAGAAAATGTAATCCATCTACTTCAGAGTCATTTTCCCAAAACTCATCCAAATTTTCCTTAGTAAGCCTATTAGATGTCTTTGTCTTCGTGGGCCTAACACCTTCCTTCTCACGTTTTATTTCTTGGAACTAGGAAGCAGACAGAGCCAAGGGCAACAGGGCTCCATTTCAAACACAAGACACAATCTATAAAATCAGGTGCTGGCGGTGGAGGGTCAAGAGTCTCACTCCCAGAATTACAGCTGTGACACCTCTGAGGGGGAACTAAGGGAGTCTCTAGGACAAATGTACCCTTGCAAGGACAGAGAACACAACTAAGGATAGATTCTCTCCAACCCATATTCAGTAGCACCCGGGGCCAACGCCTTACCACAGTTCACGGTGACAAACGCAGAAGCAGAGATTTCTCCAACTCCTGCTGTTGGTGGTGGTCATATGGTGAACACTGGACTTGGAACACAAGAAAGCCTGCAAGATCCACCTAAGACCTTTTCATATGGCCCTGAATCTCAAAGTAAGACAAAAATGTGTCCAAGTCCTAACTCCTAATAAACCACTTACTAGTTTTGTGTCCTTGGGCAGGTTCCCTAATATCTCTGAACTCGTGTTTTCCTGCTGTAAATAAAGATTATAAAACCTTTCTTGCATTTTTATTATAACACTTAGGTAAATTTATAAAGCTTAGCACAGTGCCTGGCATTGGAAAGTACTCAGGACAGCTATTTGTTTTGTTATTTTTCATTTTTATAATACTTATATTGAGATAGAATTCACATACCGCACAATTTATGCATTGAAAGTATACACTTCAATAACTTTTCATATATTCACAAAGTTACACGACCATCACCAAAGTCAACGTTAGAACGTTTTATCACCACAAAAGTAAACTCCATTCCATTAGAAGTCATTCACAGTTCCCCTAAACCTAGGCAACCGCTCATCTCTTCTTTTCCCTATGGATTTTCCTGTTCTGGACATTTCATACAAATGGAATGATATAATACATTATCCTTTGTGACTGACTTCTGTTACTTAACATAATGTTTTCCAGGTTCGTCCATGCTGTAGCACCTATAGTTCACTTCACTTTATTGTTGAATATATGCCATGATGCCACTGTGTGGATCTCTTCATCTCTTTTTATTGTTTAATATTATTATTCCATTGTGTCGATATACCATATTTTAATTATTCATTCATCACTTATCAAAAATGTGGATTGTTTCCTTTATTTGGTTATTATGAATAATGCTGCTATCAACATTCATGTACAAGATATGTGTGAACCTTCATACCTCTTGGTATGTGAACCTCTTGTGAACCTTCATACCTTCATACCTCTCCCTCTTGGGGAGATCTTATGGTAATGTTAACTCCATGTTTAACCTTTTGAGGAACTACAGATGTTCCCAAAGTGGATGCACCATTTTATTTTATTTTATTTTATTTTATTTTATTTTATTTTATTATTTATTTTATTTTATTTTACTTTATTTTTTTATTTCTTTATTTTTTCCTGTTTCTCCAAAGATGTGAACCTTCAGGCCACATGCTTCTTTTTTTTTTTTTAATTTATTTTTTATTGGTGTTCAACTTACCAACATACAGAATAACCCCCAGTGCCCGTCACCCATTCACTCCCACCCCCCGTCCTCCTCCCCTTCTACCACCACTAGTTCGTTTCCCAGAGGATGCACCATTTTAAAGTCCCTTGACAGGATATGAAGATCGGATTTCTTTCCATCCTACCAATACTTGTAATCCTCTTTTTCATTATAGCCATTCTAGTGGTCATCAGGTGGTACTTCACTGTGGTTTCGATTTGCATTTTCCCAATGGCTAATGATGTTCAGCTTCTTTTATGTGCTAATTGGATATTTGTATATCTTTCTGGGTAAATGTCTATTCAGATCAATTTCTATTTTTAATTGGTTTTTATGTATTTTTATTAGTGAGTTGGAGATATTCTTTATATTTTTTAGATATAATCTCCTATCATATATATGACTTGCAAACACTCCTTCCCATTCTATGGGTTATCTTTTCACTTTCTTGATGGTGTCCTTTGAAGCAGAAAATGTATTGTTTTGATGAAGTCTAGTTTATCTATTTTTCCTTTTTTTGCTTATGCTTCTGATGTCAAATGCAACGTTATGAAGATTTTCCCTATATTGTCTTCTAAGCATTGTATAGTTTTAGCTCCTACATTTAAGTCTTGGATCTATTTTGAAATAATTTTTATATATGTTGTGACACTGGAGTAGTCCAACTTCATTCTTTTGTATGTGGATAGCCAGTTGTTCCAGCACCATTTGTTGATAAGGTCATACCTCCCCCATTGAATTTTTTGGTACTACTTATGGAAAATAAGTTGATCATAAATGAGTTTTATTTCTGATTCTTGATACTAATCCACTGATCTACATGTTAATCTCATGCCAGTACCACACTGTCTTGGATCAATGTTGATTTGTAGTAAGTTTTGAAATCAGAAACTATGAATCTTCCAACCTTTTCCTTCTGTTTCAAGATTGTTTTTCCATAAATAAGATCACATCACCTGCAAATAAAGACAGTTTTATGTCTTCCTTTCCAAACTGGATGCCCTCTATTTCTTTTTCTTACCTAACTGCCCTGACCAGAACCTCCAGTACATTTTCTCAATAGAGGCAGCAAGAGCAGACAAACTTGTCTTAGGCTGGATCTTAGAGGAAAAGCTTTTAGCCCTTCATCATTAAGAATGATGTTCACTATGGGTTGTTCATGGATGCTCTCTTTCAGGTTGAGGAAGTCTCCTATTCTAGTTTGTTGAATGTTTTTATCATAAAGGTTGTTATTGTTATTGCACAAAAATGCAGCTGTTCTCTCCTTTCCCTTTTTTCCTCTCTTCTTTCCCTCTTTTGATTTCTTTCCAGAGCCTGGTAGGACACCAGGATGACATCAGGGAAGCGGAAACCATAGGCTGCTGTGCATCCATTCCCCGAAGTGCTCTATGAGCAAGCATCTGCCACCTCCTCCCTCCTGTCTGCACTCGTGACCTAGATAGGTGCCCTTGTTGTTCTGGCACAAGTTGCTTCCCTTCCACTTTGGCCTGCTTTGCTGGCCCACTGCATTCTGATTCTAGGTGACTGGCTTCCTGTCACTCTTCTTCAGGGTTCAGATCCCTGTCTACCTCGTTACAGGTGTCCTAGACTACTTTGGCAGCCAATGGTATTTGGAAAGCTAAAGGCTGTTTTCCAGGCAGTAGAATTTCGCTTTTATTCCATACCAGTTTGATTCCATGAATATATCATGAGAACTTTTTAATGCCAAGTATTGAGCTCGTTTGATCCTATTATTAATAATAACTCCATCATGTTGTTTTTACTTTGGTCCCATTTTACAGAACAGAAAGCTGAGGCTCCATGTGGCCGGCCAATTTGTCTGAGGTTACATACATAGTAAGTGGCAGAGCCAGAATTTGATGACATTTCTGTCTGGGTGGAGCAAAAGAGAGGAACATGCATCTAGTTGTAATGGCTAAGACAAAACTCAGGGCATTAGTTGCCATATTGGAATAGCTAGGAACTAGGAAAGTGGTACACCTCATTCCAAATACAAGGCTTCTGTTGCTCCTGTGTGCCAACTTGTCCAGACTTATCTTGCAAAAACATATGCCCACCCATCCAAGACACGCTGAACCACATCATGCTATCTCTACTGCTGTACCTTCCATATGCTGTTATCTCTGCCTCAAAAACACTCTCTTCTACTCAACTGCCAACTTTTAGATGCCTGACTAATTTCTATTCATACTTCAAGACCCAATACAAGAATCACTTTCCCTGGGAATTCCTTCTGATCCACACCAGACTGTGTTTTGTTATATCCCATACATACCTTTGCTATAGACTCACCACTTTTGCTCTCTCCCCCTCAACAAATTACCAGTAAACCATGAGCACCTTCAAGGTGGGGCCATGGTTAGTTCTCTTCTGTCTCCCAGTAGAGTTCCTGGCCCTAAGTTTTTTCAAATAACTAACTGAATCTTAAGGATGAGCCCCTATAAACAGATGCCATCTCTGGTAGAAGGTTTAAAGCATCTCTCGGTAAACCAACCCAAATAAATGAATATTTGGGACTTTTTGTTCTCTTCTATTATGGAGAATCTGATTCTTAAAACAAGGGTTCAGGCCTATGAAATTTGAACCTAAAACAGTAAAACCACCTTCCCACTTTGCAAAATGCAACTCACAGTCACCAGATCACCAAGAGGAAGACCTCAGAAAAGAGGATAATAGAGGAGGATATAAAGGTTCTCACTTTAAGAACAGAACAAGATCACTCTCGTGTTCTTAGGCACTTCTCAATACCTAGGGATCCACTGTCAGAGCCAGAGAATACTTTCAGATTAAATGGTACAAGCCGTCCATTTCTTCAGCTTCTAAACAAAATGAGAATTTTATTTCTGACTCAAGTCATCTCAGGGAAAAGATGCCAGCTACAAGGTGTTTAGGGGGGCTCTCTGTGGCAACTCTGAGAGCAAAGCTTTAATGTGCCACCTTTTACTTTCTCCTCTAAGAGAAAACTGTGAGGTCAGGCCCAAGATGACAATGCCAAACAGCTCCCAAAAGGCTCTTGATATTATTCCTTGCCAAATTCCCCTCAAGCCCTGGCACATCTTGGGCTAAAGGCACACATGTTATTTTCATTTAGGCATGAATGCTGAAGCATGGGGTATTTTTTTTTTTCTGGGCTTTCTGTTAACTGTCTACAAAATGTGGTTTTAAGATATATTACCCCTGGTCATTTATCTAACAGACCATACTGCGATCTGTAAGCTCCATCCCTCTTGCAGCTTTCACATTCTATTAAAATGGGATCTTTTACCAGGAAATTTACTTAGACAGGGGAGTTCATTTGAGGTTGAAACTGTAAAGTGGCCAATTATCTCTCCGCCATTGGGTGCATACGATCTTTACCCCAAGCTTTGGAAATAAAGACAACATTTAGCAAACGTTCTGCTCCAAAGCTAATGTTTTGGAAAGAATAACAGCATGTTGGGAATAAATTACATGGTCTTTAGTGCATTTTAGTGTTATTGCCTGTTAACACACAGTGTGGTGTGCCAACTCATGAGAGAACTCCAGTCTTCTAAGGAATCGATTTCTGAATTGTTGAGTTTATGGTGTCCGAGTGATATCGTTGAACAGACTGGGAGTGCAGGAGACCATGTCTGTGCAATCTGACCTAGGGGAAGCTATGAATCATAGGTTGTCCTTCCGTCTGATAATATCCAGACCATCAGCACACTCTGGGTAATGACATTTGAGGCTTTTCATCCAGGACTATCCAGTTTCCTACTTCATGGGTTATACTGATCCTAGGACCAGGTAATCTAATATACCTAATATAAGTAACAATTTAACTTTACTCAAAGTCATACTAGGTAGAAGGTCTTTGCCAGCCTCTGTGGAAGAACAGCAGGATGCTTAACTAGATCTTTGATTCCATTTATATGTAATGTTCTGGATAGGCAAACTCAGAGAGGCAAAAAGTACACTCCTGGTTTCCCAGAGCTGGGAGGAAGGGGCCTTGGGGAAAGCTGGCTTAAAGGATGTGGGGTTTCTTTCTAGAGGTACTGAAAAAATTAATTGTGCAAGGGTTGCCCAAATCTGGGAATATACTAAAAACCTGTGAACTGTACACTTTAAATGGGCAAATTGTATGGTATTTGAATGATACCTTTAAAGCTGTTACAATAAAACAAACAAACAAACAACACTTGCCCTCACAAAAAGAAGAAAGACATTAATACCAGTTAGGAAACTAAAGACAGGTGCCACAGAATGCTAACGAAGATCCAAAACTGCTTACTTTCTTCCACCTTTGGAGGATTTTCCTTTTCCAGGGACCATCACAATCTCTCTTGGTGCATGTTTAGGTTCAGGGGGTAGGAGAGAAGGCCTTAGAGGAGAAGAGAGCTTCTGATAAATGAACAGAAATGAAACCCATGAGAGCACAGCAAAAGATGTCCTGGCCACAGAAATATCAGTCTTGGGCCTCTCAGTGGAGTCCCTGTGCAACTCACTACCCCCTCACAGCTGATCACAAGCAAGGTATTTTATTTAAAGGGGAAAAGAGAGAAGGGTGATTTTATGTCAGGCTGAGAGGTAGCTCCTGTTACTTGAGGCCTCTCCATTCTAAAGACAACTTCTAGAAGAGCACTATCCCCAACCCCATTTAGCTTCCCATGTTCCTGGGGCAAAGGGCTCTGGCATCAGGGCTGTGCACAAAGTAGATCAACCAGAACTAGTCCTGTAGTGACTTGTAAGCTAAAATATTGCTCCATGAACAGATGAACAAACCTATTTTCCAGGCCATGCAAGCGATCATGGAAGAAGAAGACAGAAGAAGAAAGTATATTTCATGCTACATGATTTACCTTTTATTGGAGTAAGCTTACTGTATTGAAAAAGAGCCATCACCACCCTCACCTTCACTGAAGTGGCTGGCCCCTCTCTGCCACCATTTTTTCTTTGTTTGTTTATTCCCCTGATTTTCAATATTTACTAAAAAGCAAATCGGTCAGGTATATTTAACATACATAATTCCAAGCATTTTTAAAGGTGATCCTTTTTAAACTTTTAAATTAACTGAAATATTCTAAATGACAAACTGCTTTCATAGGTCACATTAAACTGCCAAGCAACATGGCATGTGAGTACTTTAAAGAAACGTTCATCAAGAGATTTTTCTACAGGAGTGTGGACGTGCATTCCACGTTTGGGTTCCTCACTAACCAGGGACCGCTGCTTCCTCACTCTGACAATAAAGACCTGTCACCATTTCTTGCTGTTCTTGGTCTCTACCTTTCTTGTAGCTGGAACAAAGACTGGGCTGAGGGTGGAGTTCAAGAGATGGTGCACCACGGGCAGAGAACTCATTCTTTCCTCTCCTCTGGGAAGGGCCTGCAACTGGGTAATGGTCCTGTCAGTTCCGTACTGGAGTTCTTCAAAGCTTGTGGGGCAAACTCAGCTGCGTGGTGTGTTGCCACCCTTGCTCTTCGGATCCCCATTTCCCTGGAAGAACCAAGGAGAGAGAGCTCTCTTTTCCAGTGCAGGCCACCAGCCTCCTTCCATGACAACACAAGCATTGGCTTTGGGAAGTTGCCAACTTTCTCATGTGGGACTTGAACCCTTGGCCTCCCACCCCAAAGTAATGATGCTACCAGCCGAGTGACACAGGCCTATTTCCTGAGTCAATGGACTGAACAGGTCCAAAGGTATGCAAGGCATTTCTCTCCCCCTGGCCTCACCCAGCCTTGGCATGGCTGCTGGCATCGCCAGAGCTGTCCTCCCCCGTGAGCAGTTGCTGGGCCACCGCCAAGCTTCCACAGAGCTGTTTGTCAGCTCATTAGTGCATTTCTTTGCTTTCAGATTTCCTAACTTGAAAATAACTAGAATAAAAACTCACTTTAATGAATGGTTTTGAGCCTTTTTCCCTTCTCCCCTCTTCTCCTACCTAACAGCTGTTTTACTTTTAATGGGACCCATAACTCCATGGCAGGGCAAACAACTTAACATTTCCCTTGATTTTCAGGCCTTCATCCTCTAGAAAAGTTGCGAATCTGCTCACACTCTAGAATGGAGATAAAAATATCAGGATATCAATGAAAAGAAGACAGGAAAATAGGCTTTTGTCCTGCACCCACTGAGTTAGCTTCTGATAACTGTTTTTAAGAAATATGGGACAACATGGAGAAACACTCTCTTCTACCATTACAGTCACATAAAAATGGACGATATATGTGGAAAGACTAACAAGGAATAGAAAGACATAAAGCAGAATATCAATATTCTTCTGTTGTTGTTTTATTATTGTTTAGATAATGTGTATTTATTATTTATTTGTTTAATTTATTTTTAAGCAGTCTCCTTGGCCAGCATGGAGCCCAAGCAGGGCTTGAACTCACAACCCTGAGTTTAAGACCTGAGCTGAGATCAAGAGTTGAACATTTAACCAATTGTGCCACCCTTGTGCCCCATGTCTTTTATTTTTAATGAAGGGGAAAGGAAAGCAGCATAACAAGTAATACAGACACACGAAGTAACCTTGCTCCTTTAGTCTGGTGTATTAATAACTGGATATAAAACTAATCCTCAATCTGCCATTTCTCTTCTTTCAATCCCTTTCTCCCTTGCCAGGCATAACTCTGTTTTCAATCACTCTGGTAGTAGTTACTGCTCCCAGATTCAGTGGCTACCTATTCCTCTCATCCAAAGAAGTGATAACTCCCATGGCTGCAAAGGACACATGACTGACTCTCTTCCAGAAGAGGTGTCTGAGAGCTCTTACTAACCAAAGGTCCATCTCATATCTCAGTGACAGAGGTGTGGATCCCAAAAGCCTTGGCAAGGCATCTACATCTCATTCCCAGTTTACTCCTAATAATGTGGAGTGAGAACTTACTGACACAGGTAACTGGCTTGGGCGTCTGAAACTGCAGGCCAGGTAAGATCGCACCTCATTATCTCCATTGTTTGCCTCGTGGTCTGTCTGCAATTTTCCTAAACCACCTTTAAAACATGGAGGTAAGAGTTGTTAATTGCAACTTTGGTTGAATGGAGTCCATTGGCAATGTTGTCAGTCTGACCTATTTTTTTTTTAAAGACTTTATTTATTTATTTGTGAGAGACAGACAGAGAGAGAGAGAGAGAGAGAGGCAGAGGGAGAAGTAGGCTCCATCCAGGGAGCCTGACATGGGACTCGATCCTGGTCTCCAGGATCAGGCCCTGGGCTGAAGGCAGCACTAAACCGCTGAGCCACCCGGCTGCCCCTATTTTTTTTTTTTTTTTTTTTTTTTGAGTGCTCATCTCATACTTTCTCGTGAAAATCCTGGGCAGGGGCAGAATCCAACCCACTATTCCTATGTTGTACATTTATGTGTAGCTATTATAACAAGCTATAGAGACAAATGCCTAGGCTCAAATCTTAGTGCTATCATTTTTTAATCTGGACTAATGATTTAACATCCTTGAGCATCTTCCTCCTTCTCTGTAACGTGGGGGAAATACTGGTGTCTACTTCATAGGATCGTCATGAGGATGAAATGAAATGGTGCTTGTAAAGTGTTCCCATGGTGCCTACCCCACAGTGAGAACTCAATAAATGTTAGTAGTGATGGCTATTAGTATCATCTTTATTATACTCACCCTCTATTCTTCACTTTATTCACCTCAAAGTGAGCTAGAAGTACCTCAATGTAGCAGCAAGAGCACAGACACTGGAGATCCACAGAAAATAGATCTCTTCCATTCTACTCAATGAGTAATGACCTTTGACAAGTTACTTTGCACATCTGAATCTGCTGCCACATCTGTAAATTCAGATAGTGACACTCACCCCCCCAGGGCTACTGGGAAGATTCAATGTAATAAGATACAGGAAATATTGTGATGCATACTAAGTGCCCAGTAAATAATGGCTGAATCAGGACTTAGGTTTAGGTCACTTACCCTGCTTAGCCCTTTTTAGCTTAGGTTTGCAACTAAAGAAGGCATCCCACTCTCCTCAATGCCGCTTCCAGCAAAGAGCAGGACAGGGAGCCAAAGCATTAGCAAACTTTTGGCAGGCACTGGACAAGGAGTGTGATCACAAGACCACCGTGCAGAACTTTGACAACTGAATGTGCAAATTATGCTATTCAAGCTGGAATATCACCCAAGTGTGTTTTGGAACCACAGTGACCACATCCCAGCTGGACTGGGGAAGTGAAGCTGTCCAGCCAAGGACTTTATTATTTTTATTTAAAAGTGTGAATCATCAGAAAAGCAACCCTCTCCAGCCAGGTGCTGTATTCAGATTCCATATAACATCTACTTCTTTGGCAGCTGGGCAAGAAAAAGTGCCTATGAGAATTGTTCTGGGAAGGTTTCAGAGGTCAACATCTTAATGGTTCAACCGGGGTAACTTTGGAAATATCAGTTAAACTCTCTAGGACTCAGTTTCCTCATGTGTAAAATAAGATAACAGGACTAAATAAGATGTGTGAAAAATGCTTAAAAGGGAGCATCGTACATAGTTTAAGTGACAGACATGTATTTGCTATAATGATAATGATTATTGAACTAAAGCATTTGGGACTTTCCAAAGGCATCACATTCTCACCTCTGCTTCATAAGCTTATATTTTTTTTGTAGAAAAGACTTTGTATATGACAAATGAAATGATAATACGGAGCTGTCTGAATATATGATAAACTGAACAAGATCCCTATTGTCTGGGTGGCTGGGAATAATTCTGTGTTGGAGAAAAGCTTAGAGCTGAGCCTTGCAGAAAATTTATGGATCAAAGTCATGGACAGGAGGGAAAGAGCATTATATGAAGGGCAAATAGCTTCATAAAAACTGTCCAGCTTTCCCTGATGTCTTCAAAGAACTCTGGCAGCTTGGATGTAACTCCTCCCACAAAAAGGAAAGATCCATAGTCTTCAGTTTGCTTAAACTTGATTTCACCCACTTCATGCATCAGCCCTTGCTTTCAATCTCCTGACTTCTCAGCTACTAACTGCCATAGCCTAGCTACTGTTGTAACCTGGTGTTGACTGTTAGGGCAAAACATGGTTTGGTCATTAAGTTTTTTACTCCAATTTCCCTCCTGACTATGGTTTCCTCTAGCAGACTCAGGGAATAATTTCTGCAGGTGGCTCCATGTGTCTGGAATCCAAATATTATATCCACAGGAAGCCCCTCTCATAAGCAGATTGTGGGTAAGCTGTCATGCTTGAGGGACAATAAGTAGATCAAACCCACTCCTGCAATCAAGTTAGTAGAAGGTAATAAAAGTTTGTTAGAGTCATACTCAATGAAGGAACTTCCTAGAAGCACAGATCATTCAATATTGCCCCCCTACCCTTCCCTCACCCTCTACAGCCCACTACCCCCTGTTGTGACAGTGGATGTGAAACCAGAGCTCTGGATTTCACAGATGAGTAGATTGTCACATATTCCCAGAGCTCTTCCCTGATAGCTCTCAGGTAAGTTCTACCATTGGTTTGTACAGTGGTTCCAGCACTTAACTACGACTTTGCTTTCCACTTCGGGTAGTGTCATCTCTTTGCTAACTGGAAGGTAAATTTCTAGGTAGCAACAGTTTCATTGTTTTTTGTTTTTATGCTTCTAGAAAGCTAAACTCTGCACTTGGTGTATATGGGGAAACACACACACACACACACACACACACACACACACACACACTACAAGAACAATAAAACCGAAACCAAAAACACTCTGAAGTTCTCTGATTTAAAAAAATAGCATGAACTCAAAAGTGGTAGGTTCTAGCTCTGGCTGCACAGCCTGCTAGCTAAGACATCACGGTATATTACACAGTTTTCTAAACTTCTTTCCACATCTACCAAATAGAGATTATAAGACTAGTCTTGTTTACCCTAAGGAGAATCAGAGTACCAAGAGGTAACAGATATAAAATACCTAAAGAATCTTTTCAAATAAAGGAAAAATAAGACTGAACTCAATCTCAATTTATAAAAAGTTCAGTTTTGTTTGTTTAAGGTAAAAGAAAAAAGAATTTTATGGGAGGAGGAGGGGGAAAACATGAAAAGGATAGCCACTGTTTCGAGGACTAAAAGAGAAGAATTCTACTGTTATTTTTTTCATGTCAGAATTCTATTTTCTTATTTAGAGATAGAAAAGGAAAGAAGGTAGAATATTATTTTGTAGTGTTTTTAACCCAAGATTAAAGGAGAATAGTGATGCAGCATTCAGAGTTGGCTGGGGTTCTGCTCCTTTTGTATCACCTAGATATTTCTTAGACACTGCTGCTCATCAGGTACTGAAGGGAAATATGTTGGAGCAGTTGCCTGATATTGAATTGGCTGAAGTCCATTACTTCTAGCTGACTTCTTAGAAACTATACATTAAATGTGCCAGAGGAAAATGTGCACTCCTTTGTTCTCTCTGATGAAGTGTAAGCTTTGGCTCCTTCTAAGACTGACCTATCAGGTTCTTTGTTTATTCCTTCTCTTCAGACATCTCCTTTAGGACATTTTATTCCCCATTACTGGTGGCAGAACTAAGGTCCAGTGCAATGCTGATGAAAGCTTTGGACAGAGAGAAAAGATTGCAATTTGCTGGCTAACATGAGTGATTTGGAATAATGTGCTGATATCCAAAGTCTGTGAGTCTTGAGTTAACACGATTCTCTAACTGTCATTTGTACTCCTCATAATTAGGATAGGGCATAAGGAGTCTAGTGGCCAGTGCAGAAAAATGAACCACAACCCAGTGAATGCCTGTTTCTCATCAGACTTTTCTAGGCCTTCAAGGTTAAGCCACTTGATTTTTGCAACAATGCCTAAGACACATATTGTTACCTCCTTTTTTTAGGATGAGTAAACTCATGTTAAATAATTTGCTTAAGGGATCCCTAGGTGGCGCAGCGGTTTGGTGCCTGCCTTTGGCCCAGGGCGCGATCCTGGAGACCAGGGATCAAATCCCACGTCGGGCTCCTGGTGCATGGAGCCTGCTTCTCCCTCTGCCTGTGTCTCTGCCTCTCTCTCTCTCTGTGTGACTATCATGAATGAATAAAAATTTAAAAAAATAATAATAATTTGCTTAAAACCACATGGCTGGTAAGTGGTAGGGAGTGCTTCTCAGAGGTGAGGTTAATCCAAATTCCCATAGAAGTGAGATGCATCACCTAAGGAGTAGGAAGGGCATTTTATGTGTGAGATTTGGCAATACCTAGGTGAAAGAGCTTGCACCAGAAGACAAAAGACTTAAATTCCAAAATGTGTTCTAACACTTACTGGCTGTGTAACCTTGAACACTCACTTCACAACTAGGTTTTTAGTTCTTTACCTCATACTAGAACATAGGAAATTCTAATAAATTATAGTTACCATCATCATCTTCATCATCATCAAAAACATTATTCTTACCAATACTAGAATTATCATTATCACTAATATCTACTTACTCTTAGCATTTTAGGAGGATATAAAATAGTAGTTGTAAAAATATCTTGTACAAATAAAACTAGAAACAAGTTAAAAGTGTTAGAATTTATTTTAAATCTGAGGAAACTGAAAAAATATAATTTTCAAATATAGTAAATTAAATGCAAGGTAATTGCTGTGCACTTCACAACTGTCTTGATTCTAGTATTTTTTTTTAAGATTTTTATTTACTTATTCATGAGAGAGAGAGGAGGCAGAGACATAGGCAGAGGGAGAGGCAGGCTCCCTGCGGGCAGCTTGATGTGGGACTCGATCCCAGGACCCAGGATCATGACCCGAGCCAAAGGCAGACACTCAACCACTGAGCCACCCAGGTGCCCCCTGGTTCTAGTCTTAGCCAGAGTCTTAATTCTTAACAATGCTGAAAGATTTAAAATGAAAAAACAAATACATTTCACGAATCTCTCCAGGCCATCATATTTGCATTTATAAAGGTCAGTAATATATCTATTCTTCAGTTCACTGTTAACTTCATGTGGAAGTTTTAACAGGTTCAGTTAAATTTCCTATAGGGCATTTCATTTAAAAAAGGAGGTTTTCTTAAATGTATGATTAGGGAGAAAAACAATAAGGATCCAAGGATACTTTCTATGGCCAGAGGAGATGGGAGGGGAAGAAGACAGCCCATCTCCAACCAAAATTGTCCATATGTTTCTGATACATATCACTCTTGCCAAGCCCCATGTGAAAAAGGCATAGAAGCTAAGACACCCAAAATGCTGATGACCAGTTCCTGCCAATAGAAATCTGTGAATTGTATTAGTTCTATAAATATTTCTGAGTGTTTAGGCATTGATGAACAATTAACAGCTGCTGTTAAACTTGGTGGTTTCTAAGTAGCAACCATGGTGGTGATGCTGATGATAAAAAATCACCATAACCCATCAGCATGATTTTATCACTTTAGGATTACACTATTGTTCAGCACTCATTTTTGTAGACTCCATTATGGCCTAACTCCTATATCAAAGGAAAACTCTGGAAATCAAGAGGAGACTGCCACCATCAAAATTACTATCCCCCTCATAGCTATTTTTCACATGTTCTGATATACTTTGTTTTCTTATAGATGTATATAAATTTCATAGAATTGATAAGTAAATTGGAACTCATGTCATCTCATTTCTATCCTTCTCTACCAGATGACATACAGATAGTATAAATTGTGCCACCAGATAAACTGCTAAGAGAAATCTAAGTATTTCACTTCTCTGTTTAAAAATCTATAGAAGTCTCCTCTTGCTTACAAAGTAAAATAATAGCTCACTGGTTGAGTGTATAATTCAATTCTAATGGAAAATTTCATACTTATTTCCCCTTATTGACACAAGTACTCTAATCTTTCATGGTAACACATCTACCTTATTCTTGCATTTTGAAAGTCTCTCCTGTTTTCTTTGTTCATGCTATTACTTCTTTCTAAAATTCCCTCTCCTATTTACCATCTGCTTGTTTAACTCCTACTTATTCTTATCCTTTCTTAAACTTCTCTGGACAGAATTAGTTCCTCCTTCGTCTGGATCTCCAAAATGCTTTTTAAAAATCTTTAACAGAGCACACAGCACTTTTCGTTAATATGCTTTTGTTTACACATATGTCTGGGAGAGCATTCCAAGCAATAACTATGCCCTCACTCAATGTATAAGGCTTAGCAGGTGCTTAATTAATAAATGTTAAAAGAATAAATACAGTAGGCAACCTCCCTTTCTTTTTGGAAAGTTTGATTATTTCCCTTTAGTCATTAATTAAACAAATACATTTTTAAAAACATCTATTATGTGTTAGTCATTGAGCAACAACCATGACAGAAATCTGCCAAAGCATCACACTGTATCTAAAGCAACAGGAACCAAGTGAGAACCACTTTAAGTAGCTTTTATGCAAACATTTTAACCTGTCATGCTCCCTTCCATGGATGAGGGAACTATAAACGAAGTATTTGGCTCTCAGAGTTATGGCACAATTCTTGGCTCACTTTGATAAATATTGATCTTGTATAAATTACTCAGGAGAGGCAGTCGATGGTTCTCTGAGCAACACACACAACCCCCACTCCCCTTTATGCAAAGACATAAATCATTTATGAATAGAGCCCCACATGCTCTATGAATAAGTCCCTTGGATTCCAAGATGACTGATACTCAAGTATTTTTCTCATTTGAGTGGAGACCTAAATTTAAGCAAGCAGTCAGACTACATGAAGTTACAATGCCCTTTTGTTCACTGTAAGGTGAGAGATGCATAATAGGCTTTCAAGGGTAAACATCATATGTTTTAAAATAAACACCATTAAATGCGACTGCACATTTGTGCCTCTAATAAAGCTGATTGTGAGGGGATAGCTCTTTAGAAATATCTCATGTTACGTTCATTCAATTTTAAGTTTTAGTCACTGGTGGAAAGAGGAGGTTTAGTGCATGTATGTGTGTGGAATTGTAGAGAATTCGTTTTGACTACAGCTGAATCCAAGCCTTTGGTTTCATCTGGAAAGTTGTGAATAGCACAATAAGGGGTCTGTGTGTGGTGAGGAGTCATTAAAGTAAAGAACCAAAGGGCAGCAAACATTGGTTTTCAGGGATTCTTGTGGTAAGATTAATAATGAGAGTGTTTAACCTCGAGGGACTTCATCATTAAAGGGACAGGAGAGAGGATAAAGAGACATACTGACAAATAGCTTCTGGTCTTTGGCAGGAGCTAGAATTTGTCATCAGAGCTCACACAATGGGTCAAAATGCTGAAACATCTCCAGAACAATAAAGAAATGTGACTTATGTCTTTTGGTACCTTTATTTGTGTGACTTTCCCCACCTTGAATGTTTTTCCCCTCCAAATCTAGCTTTTACACATTCTATGCATTGCTGTTAGTTTCTCTCACAATTTAAACTGCAGATAACCTAAGACACAAGAGATCCCATTTTAAGCAATTGATGGACAGAAAATCTTTAATGAGGACTCAGAAACATATATTCAAGAAAGATTATTGCAGAACTGTTTACAGGGGAGAATATGGAAAGTCATCTAAGTAAGTGCCAACAGAAGAAGATTGGTTAAAAAAACTATGAAACATTCCTACAAAAGAATGACATGCAGCAGTTACAAATGCAGGAGGTGAATATAAATGTACTGGATACCAGGTTGCCCAAGTTGTACTGAAGTTAAAAAAAAAAAAAAAAGAAAAGAAAGGAGTATGCATAACAGTGTTTACTGTCTTGGGAATGTAATTAGAGTAAGAAAGGGTGAATTTTTGCTTCTTACTAATCTATATTAGTTGAATTAATTAAAATGTGGGGATCCCTGGGTGGCTCAGCGGTTTAACACCTGCCTTCAACCCAGGGCGTGGTCCTGGAGACCCGAGATTGAGTCCCGCATGGGGCTCCCTGCATGGAGCCTGCTTCTCCCTCTGCCGTGTCTCTGCCTCTCTCTCTCTCTCTCTGTCTCTCATGAATAAATAAATTAAAAAAAAATCTTTAAAATGCATAAGGGTTATTCTTTGGTTTGGTTTTGATAATAACATACTTTTTAAAAAAATTAGTTGTCTTTCAAATCTAAGCTCAAGTATCAACTTATCTAGGAGTTAATTCTACCATTTCTGCAATGCAGTAGGATTTTGTACCAAATTTGTGACATTTGCTGCACACTTTGCAGCATTATGGATAGTATACTTAATTTGATAGCAGAGGTTTAAATCAATTGTGCTACTTTCTAGTGGTAGTGTAATCTTGGGAAATCATATAACTTCTAAGCCTAAATTTTCCTTTCTGCACAGTGAAAAAAACAATAGTATGCCCACAGGAATCTCTAGGAGTTGCAAAATAAGAGGCATTAATATACTATACACTGCATATTTTATTAATATACAACAAGAGACATTGTGTGCTAATTTTGTGCATCTATGTCAACTCCAATAAGAACTGGGACCACTATGTCCATTGGTTCACAAAATACATACACAATGAGAAACTATTGTGTGTCAAACACTGTGCTAAGCTCTAGGAATACAACTAGAAAGACGGTATCTCCTCCCATGAAATGTAGTTAAGAAATCACACAAATAATCAGGCAATCACCAGACAGTGCAACAAATGTTATGATAGGCGATTCAAGAAACTCTTTCTGCAGGAAGTAGTATTGTCGACTGATATCTGGAGGATGACTAAGCTTAGCAGTCAGAAAGGGTGGAGAGGATCTGAAGAGTGTGTCCAGTAGAGAGGGCAGAGAAGTGAGAACATGAGCTATGTTCCACAAGCTGGCACTTAAAGGGTGAAAAGAGAGGAATATATATGAGATGCAGTCTCACACACACCTGACATGCCTCTTTGCCTTCTGGGAGTGCTCCTCACTCTCCAGAATACTCAGTGAGGGCAAACTATTTCTGAATTTAGAATTTAAATATCTTCAAAAGCAAGTAACTCGGCAGCTGCAGGAGGATACAGGATCTGAGACTAAAAAGAACCAGCATAATCTCAGTACTTACCCAGAAACCAGGCAGACTCCTCCAGAAGACATGAATCTAATCAACCTTCTTCAAAGCGACATCACAGGACTGAAGAAATATTCTAAAGTATAGGTAATCTGGGAGATGCAGGGGATGGTAGGGTGAAAGGGATGGGGAAATGAATGTTTATTTATTTGGGGTGGAGATAATCAGGGACTGGTTAGATATATCAATTCAGCATACCCTTGGTGCAATTAAGGGTAAAGTGTCATAGAGAGGGGATGTATAAGCCTCCAAATCCTAGGTGCTTAAAAATTAAGAGCTTCTGACTATACAGAAAGCACTGGCATTAAGACAAATACCTGAAATAAAAAAGTATACTGTATGAAGACAAAGAATCATAGGATTTCAGGGCTCAAACAGGCTTCTGAAGCGACCTGGCTATCTCTCTTATTTCATAGAAATAAACTGAGACCCAGGGATGATGAATTCTAGTCATTCATCCATGTAGGCACCCATGAATGATCTCTCAAAAGCGCCTAAAGAGTGCACCCAGTCTTATAGGCAGGGAACTGAAAAATGGAAGAGCTGTGTTTCTCTGGCTACATAACCATTAATAGTAAGCTCTTTAAGATAGTTTGAAAAATGACATGATACAGTAGAAACATCAAGAGTAAAGGACACAGTACTGAACTTGTTCTTAAAGGAAGTATAGGGCTTTCACAGGTTTGAATGGGAAGATACTGCAGACAGAGCAATCAGGACACACAGACAGTAACATAAACATACTAAGTCAAGACAGGAATTGACAACAAAGCATTTACAAAACAGCAGCAATTTCAGGCCACCTGGTCAGGATATGAATGGCACTTCCTTAACATCAATCCCATACCTGAACAAGAAGGAAAGTGAAGGTGATGGATACATTCAAATCTCCTGATCCCATATTTGCTAACCCAAAGCATCCAGTAATGCGTTATGGATTTGAGTTACGAGAAATTTTATTTTCCAAAGGGCAAAGGAAGAAAAAAGCATGGATGGGTATTAACTACTTAATTCAGATTTGTAAGGAAGGAAATAATGGTATGTGCAAGGTAGATAAGTGAAAGACGTGGTAGAAATGGGGCAGGATGCATCTTAAATATGCTGAGTGTTTATGGACATAATTTTAGTTCGTTTTCACAACAGCAAGGGGTGTGAACATGATTAACTCCATTTTAGGGATGAGAAAAATCAAGGCTCAGTGACATTAAGAGACTTGCTGGGGGCACAAAGCCAATAGGTGCTGCATTCGGTTTGAGTCCTACCTAGTCCGTCACCAATGCAAGTGTTCTTTCTATTACATGATAACTTCTCCCAAGAGCCCTGGGGGGGAAAGGCTGTGGTGTCCTGAATTATGTAAAAAGTAAAGCAATGTAAAGAATTTTAACAAACAATTAATTTTTACAATTCCATGGCTGAAGACAATAAAAGAAATAGAGCTTGTGAAGGATACGCAAGTTTTCCTTCAACAATTTATCATGGGGATCCCTGGGTGGCACAGCGTTTTGGCGCCTGCCTTTGGCCCAGGGCGGGATCCTGGAGACCGGGGATCGAATCCCACGTCGGGCAAAACAAATAAACAAACAAACAAACAAAAAAACAATTTATCATGAAAATTTTCAAACATACAGAAAAGTTCTAAGTGAAACTCATCAGACCACCACCTAGATTCTGCAAATAATACTACACCATTTTTGCTTTATCAAGATTCGTTTTTTTTAAAGAAGTCAAAGTTTGGCTATATAATCACTGGCAATTATAATAATAAGTCTACAAATGATTATAAAACCATGGTCAAGAACCATGTTTCTTCATTTAACTCAGAATAACAAAGCTTGGCTCTTGGCACAGAGCCGGCCCTTTATAAATCTTTAATGAATAAAGGGATATCATAATTCCAGTGAGTAAAAACGGGCTTCAGTTAAAGAAGCTAGTTTATTTACTTATTTTATTTTTTTAAGAAGCTAGTTTAGAATGCTCTCAGATAAATGAATAATGGAGGAGAAAATGTTCTATAGATGGAAGGAGTCACTAATCACTGGGCTTCAATATATATATCAAAGGAGTATCATTTGGTAAAGGCAAGAATAGGTTGAAGCTAGTTTGCTGTGTCTCCCAACACACACTGCAACAGGATGTGGAGCTTAAAACTAACATGGTAAAACTCATGAGAGAGAAGTGTGAAGCCTTTCATTTTGGCGGAGGATCAATTACACAAGTAGAGGCTGGGGCAACTGCTGCTTGACACAGGTGATATATTACAATTTGAGAGGGTGGAAAGGGAACTGATTATTATGAGCCAATAGTGTAAATATATGGTACAAGAAAAAAAGGTCTCCCAGACTTAGACGGCATGGGAGGAAGCACAGAATATAAAAAGTAATAGTTTCACTTTACTCTGAATATTCTACTCAACACTGGGAGCCACTGGAGTGCATTCAGTCAACAGGTCTATAGGAATAGAGGCGGTGGTTTTGGTGAGAAGGGGGTCAGAAAATTATTATAGAATCATTAAAGGAATCAGGGATATAAAGTACAGCATGGTATCCATAGTTAACACCGCTGTATGTCATATAGCGGGTTGTTAAAGGAGTGGATCCTGGGAGTTCTAATCCCAAGGACAAATGCTTTTCTTTTCTCTTTATTGTGCCTACATAGATGATGGATGTTGGCTGAGCCTGTCGTGGTGGTCATTTGGAAGCCTATGTAAATTGAGCCATCACACTGTATACCTGAAACTTGTATGGTGATGTATATCCATTGTTTCCCCAAAAAGCTGAGGGAAAAAAGAACTTGGGATATCTAGACTAAGGAGGACAGAATAAGGGAGAATATGATCATGATCTTTAAGCAGAGCCAACAGAAAAGGGAGTAGAGCTAATGGTCTCAGATGGCAGCTAAGCTGACTGACTACATATATTCACACATTTATGGATATAAAATATACATAGTTATAGTTTATATTTTTATTTTATTTTATTTAAGATTTCACCCATTTATTCACGACACACAAACACACACAGAGAGAGAGAGAGAGAGAGGCTGAAAAACAGGCATAGGGAGAAGCAGGCTCCATGCAGGGAGCCAGATGTGGGACTCGATCTCAGGACTCCAGGATCACACCCTGGACCAAAGGCAGGTGCTAAACTGCTGAGCCACCCAGGGATCCCCTATCTTTTTAAATACATAAAACATACATGCAGAAATACAAACATCAGAATTAAAACATAACGATTCAAACATAAGGATTATTATATCTCATCGTCCAAAACAAAGAGAAAACAGAAGAGATAAAATGCAAAGAAAGCTGGAGATCAGGACTCATAGGAAGAAAGCATGTCAAGGATAGGGACACAATAGGATATCCCACATTCAGAGGTAATCTACCTCTGATATTTCCCATGACAACAGGAGAGCAGCCAGGCAGATTAACCACCATCTACCCCCCCACCCTCTATACACCCACACCCAGAAACGGAGAAATCTGCCTCAAGATTCAATGGTGGGAGCTTAAGACAGACACACAACATAGCTCCCAGGTACTGCTGCTGCAGGAGACCATGTTATGTCATCACAGGTCTTACCACTCTCATTGGAAACTGGGTAGAGAGAGGGCCAATAGCTACGGATCACACACTGCCTCTCCAGCAAGCAGAAAGCTGAATTTGCAATCTCAACTACAAAGAGGAACATAAAATAAAGAAACACTAAATATCCATGAAAAGTTTAGAGCATAAAAGGAGGCAATAAATTCATAAAATAAAACTTACACCTGATGGGATGCCTGGGTGGCTCAGTGGTTGAAAGTCAACCTTCGGCTCCAGGAGTGATCCTGGATCCTCCCATATCCAGCTCCCTGAGAGGAGTCTGCCTCTCCCTCTGTCTATGTCTCTGCCTCTCTCTGTGTGTCTCTCATGAATAAATAAATAAAATCTTAAAAAAATAAAATAAAATGAAAAATAAAACTTACACCTCAAGAACAGAGTTAATGGGGGCAATTAGAACTGGCTTATGGAGGAAGACTAGATAAGCTCTTCATTATTTCCAGGAGGAAAGCTAAGGCCAGTAGATGAAACTACCAGGAAGTTGGACTTCAGCAGAGTGTGAAATAAGAACTTCTCAAAAAAGTATGTTAATCCAACAATGAACCTCAATAAAGCACACACTGCTTTCACCCTGACTCCATCCTATATTGCATGCTTTTCACATGCTTAAAGGCACAGAAAAATGCCTTATCAAAACAGAGCAACTTAGCTTAAAAAAATGTAGACTAGGGATCCCTGGGTGGCACAGCGGTTTGGTGCCTGCCTTTGGCCCAGGGCACGATCCTGGAGACCTGGGATTGAATCCCACATCAGGCTGCCGGTGCATGGAGCCTGCTTCTTCCTCTGCTTATGTCTCTGCCTCTCTCTCTCTCTCTCTCTCTCTCTCTCACTGTGACTATCATAAAAAAAAAAATGTAGACTAAAATTAACTGGCCCCACTTCCAGAGAACAGGAATAAATAATCTATAATCACTGGGCCTGGCAAATAGTCGCCTACAATAAATATTTGTTGAATAAATGTAAGCACTATCAAGACAAATACATGTCCATCTTCTTCAAACAGGAACAAGAGGGGTATTGCCTGAATTTTCATTCTACCAGAAAGTCAACAAATAAATAAATACATAATGTAAATGTTAAGTGGTCATAACTTCCATGAATAAATATACAAATGCATGAGGGGACAAAGAATTAAGTGTGATTAATATTGTTTCACTTGTTTTGTTTTGCAGCTGAGAGACTACTTTAAGAAGGAGACACTTGAGCAGAGGCCTACAAAGAGTGAAGCAGTGTATTAGAGTTATCTGTTGCATGTAACAAATTACCCCAGAACTAACTGCCTTAAAATGAAACCTTTGCTGTCTCAATGTTTGAGGTGCCTGCACCGGTGCATGGGTTCAGCTGGTTCCAGTGTCCCTGGCTCAGCATCTCCTGCCAGGCTGCAAACAGGATGTCCTCTGGGACTGCAGTCATTGCAAAGCCCAACAGGGAAGAATCGGCTTCCAGTCTCACTCAGATGGTTGTTGGCAGGATTCAGTGGCTCCTCGGTTGTTGGAATGACTGTCTCAGTTCAGACTGGCTGTTGGCCAAGAGTCCACCTTCAGTTCTTTGTCACACCAGTCTCACCATAGGCCAGCTCACACATGGCAACTTGCTTCATTGGAACAAGTACGCCAGGAGAGCCAGAGAGAATTAAGCAAGGATGAGGTCACAGTCTTTTATAACCTAATGTCTATATGACTCCCATCACTGCTGTTACTCTTCAGAGAAAGCCTCTTCTATTCTAGTCCATTCTTTAGAAGCTAGTCATTAGGTCCAGCTCACATATGGGGAGGGGGTAGGACTACATAAAGGTGTTACTATCAGGAGTTGGGGGCCGCTGAGAGCCATGTCAGAAAGCTGCCTACCATTGGCAGAGCACTGTATACAAATCTGGGGGGATAGCATTCCAGATGTTGGGAATAGCAATGCAAAGACCATAGCAATTTTGAGGTGCAGAAATGGGGCTGGAATGAAATCAGGAAAAGGAAGCGGAGCTTGAAAAGTAGGCAGGGGCCCGATCCTGGGTCACTTGGAACTGTTCAGGTCCTGGTAGTTTGGATTTGATTAGGAGCAGTGAAGACAATTCCTTGGAAGGATTTGAGCAGAAGAGGCTAAACTAACCTTTCTTTTATGAAACTGGAATGATAGTAAATGGCACAGTCTATTCATTTACTTGGTTTCATCTACTTTTAATGACCTTCCTAAGGGGAAGCTGGCAATTAAATCCATGTCAGTTGTTCTCTATATTAAAAAGTTTTATTGGTTCCTACCACCCTGAATCTGACAAGCTAGTGATCTATAAGGAAGTGATGCAAAATGATAGATTTGTTAGCATGTGGGTCCCCTATGTTGCATTTGGGGAAGAAGGCCCACTAATTTATTATTATTATTATCATTATCATTTATTATGATTTTGCCATCAATCACTGCAATCAAATGAGCTTGTCTCATCACAACCTCAAGCAAAAGTCCGGGAACCACAGGGATTTGGACGGAAGTGAAGGTGATCCTGACTGTGTATGTGGAGCCACCAGCGAAGTTCATCCATAGCCCAGGGATGTGCAGGGAATGGAGGGGCTACTTCCTCCCAGAGAACCAACACACTTAAATTGCTAAATCCTTCTCCCTAGGCATCTGGGTCAGTTAATCCCAGCCCAGGGCCACCAGCTGAGCTCTTCCCTGGCCAAGCTGCCCTGCTTTGAAATTCTCCCCCAGGCCACCTCGCCCAATGATGTCAGCAGGGGTGAGCGCCCTGCCGGCCCTCCCCTCTCACAAGATGATGTGCAAGGGGAAACGGACTCTGTCTGTGCTCAGGAAACATCTGGTCGATCCGCTAGTCCTCAAGCGGGTCTCTGGCTGTTCTGTAAATTAGGGGAACAGAATAGGATGGGAAGACATGGAGCTTCAGTGATTAGCCAACCTCGACAGCAAGTTACAAGCTGAAAGGAGATGTGAGGAAACGGCCTCCCTGGCAGGCCCTCTCCAGGGACCCGGCACCACTGCCACACGGTCACATTTCCCAGCTTGTAATGGAAAACAAAGGCTGTTTACAAGAGCTTAAAGTAGCTGGAATGGGAACAGGAGCCAAGCGGTATAGTGGAGGCTGAGCTTCTACTTGGAAGCTTTCAGCAGTCCAGTAATTATTCAGTACCAGGCCTGAAGGGCAGGCTCCTGGTGAGGACTATTACTCTCTCTCCCGTGGAAAATGAAACACCACATTCACTGGTAAGCAGAATCCATGACCACGTAAAAACAGATCCAGCCCCTCGTTAAGTGTTTGACATAAAACAAAACTTGCTGTATGTCCTCCCTGAGCTCTAAGTACCCTTTTTGTCCTGCTTGGTATCCACTGGCTTTTTCTCGGTTTATGAACCACTAGAGACAAATCAGGTAAGATAGATAGGAGAAAATGGACTTGGTGTGCTGCCCTCTCCCCCACCCACCTCCCTACCTGTCCCTGGGGGAATACAGGTTTTCTGAACCTTCAGGATTCTGGCCTGCAAATGAAAAGCTCTTCTCTTCTCCTTCTGCTTTGCCTGCTGCCTCTCTCCCCTCCTCCAGTTAAATCAATAAGACCTTTCCCGTCTGGGTTTTCAGATAGTCGGTGTAAGTCTTCAAGAGAGTCGAGTCAAAATGCATAGCAAAAAAGGAATTTTTTTAATTTCTAAGTACAAAGGCAAAACCAAGAAACCCTGAAAGACAAAGTAATTCTAGCTTTAAAACATTTCTAAAACTTCATTTGTTCTCAAAGTTCACTCTTTGGTGAGAATTAGGTGGAACACAGGATCGAGCGTACCCTTTTTTGGTGCCCATCTTTCTGACATAGCGCTCAAACTGAGGTCATGGGGCTTTAGGATTGTAGCTCTACCATGGAGTCATCCGTTCCTTCAGAAGATGGTTTTAATAGTTTTTGTGTTCTATATATGGAGAATATAGTTAGGAGCAAGACAAGGTTCCATGCTCTCTCAGTCTTCATACATGAACAACGAGGAAATGACCTGATGTGTGCAAAGTGCTAAGCTTGTGCCTGACATTTCATAAGTGGCCGATAAATGCTGGCTATTCTTGGTTATTACCCCCAATTGCCCCTATCTGTCTGTTTCTCTCTCCAGCAGTGCTTTGCCTCAGAATATCCCGTCTGTCTGTGAAGACAATCCTTCTTAATTTCTGTCCAAATTCAAGATTTATCATAAGAAACTGGCTCACAGGATTATATGGGCTGAGATGTCCCAAGAACATTTGAGAGACTACTTTAAAGTAGACCTATCATAAAATACAGTTATTGAGGAAAAGCTCATTTATAAACTTTTGTCTTACATATATCTTAATTTACTTGGCCATAACAATTATACTTAGATTACTCAGAAAACTTCTAGAGACATTAAATAGCTGGCCATCTAAAATTGCCTTCTGACAAATTCTGTCACAGAATTTGATGTGAACGAAACATAAGCTTATTTGACTTCTGGTAAACTGAGGAAGAATAAAAGTATTATATTTAATACTGGGAACTCTCAAGATCTCCCTGTTTCAATTAAACCAATAAACCTAAATTAGCTTTTATTTACTGAGGACTATCCTAGATCATGTGAACTTGCCAAATATTTGGGTTAGTTTCTGTATTTATCAGAGTATATTTATATAATGCTTATTTGTCTTTTAGCCAGTATATAGAACACTTCATCGATTAACTTGACAGGTTAAAAATACAACCACCCTACAGTCCAGCAATTACACTACTAGGTAATTACCCAAAGGGATACATGCACCCTGATGTTTGTAGCACCGTTATCTACAATCGCCAAATTATGGAAATAGCCCAAGTGTCCCCAACTAATGAATGGATAAAGAAGATGTGATGTCTATATTTTAAATGGAATACTATTCAGCCATAAAAAGGAATGAAATTTTCCCATTTGCAATGACATGGATAGGGCTACAGAGTATCATGCTAAGCAAAATAAATCATAGAAAGAGAAGTATTTCACTCATCTGTGGAATTTAAGAAACAAATTGAGCAGAGGGGAGAAAAAGAGAGGCAAGCTAAAAAACAGACTCAGCTATAGAGGACAAACTAATGGTTACCAGATGAGGAGGGATGTGGGGTGATGGGGAACTTGGTGATGGGGATGGAGGAGCACACTGGTTGTGATGAGCACTGGGTGTCCTGTGGAGGTGTCGGATCACTGTACTGTATACCTGAAGCTAACATTACACTGCATGTTAATAGGAATTTAAATAAAAATTTCAAGAAAACTAATTTTGGAAATACTAGTCAAAGGTAGAGAGAAAAAACCCCAATGTATCTAGAGCATACATATATTACTATACCTAAATATACAAACAGTTTGAACAGATCTCACAGCTTTCATTTTAAAATTTTAGTTATGAGGGGTGGCCTGGGTGGCTCCGATGGTTATGCTCTCCGCTCAGTTCCTGAACCTGGAGTCCCAGGATCCAATGTGTTTACTGGTAGATGGAATAAATTTACCTACTCAGATACCTTTTAAGGTTTGTGAAAGAGACTTTAAAGATTTTTCATAGACATATTGTGCAAAATATCCTTTTCTTTTTTCCTCTCCTTGTAAGAATTACCTTGGTTCCTGGGAAAGGCTACCTAAAATACTTACATCACAATAGGCACAGAGACAAATCCAAGTTCCATGGAGAAGAACTCCTGTTCCCTCAGTCCAGATCTTAGATACCCTCTGCAAGCCTTCCAGATGAATAGAGGTTTGGGGACTGGTAAACCACATGGAAGGACTTTGAATAGTTTTCAGACCACATTTCTGTTCTTTTAAAGATTCGATTTATAAGGTATGCACAACTGCTTCTAATTCCTCAAAGAATTGAGCTGCAACCCCAAAAGATATGGAGACCACTCGTCCCATCCAACTACCTTATCCTCAGTTTGCATCTTCATAGCAGGGAAAGGAACTTCACTAAGGTGAAAGTCAAAAGATTCCTGTGTTCTAGATTCAGAGCTGTGTGTCTTTGGAATGTTTTAGTAAATCCTTCCACAAAAGTTCCAGAACGTTTGTCTCTCTTTTTTGGGTCCACAGTATCATTTAGCTTAGGGAGAAAGCCTAGGACAAATTTCCTGTCAGGCGCTGAATATCAGCTTCCACTTTGGCCAAGGTCTGACCATAGAACTTCTTAAGAAAGAAGATAAGTAAAAAAGAAATCCTTTTGAGTATCTTGTCAAGTTTCAGCCTCGGACAGGCAGTAAATATTCCCAGCAGTAATGAGCAACCCCATAGGGACAAGGGGCAAAGATACTACCCCACTCCCCAAGATCCACTCCCAAAAGAAAGACATTTGCAACTTCCCTGACGTTGGAAACAGTCGCTAGGATGCCAGGCAGAAACGGAGAACCACCTACATTTCTGCACAGAGATATGTGGGAGCCAACCCGGCCGTTGCCAAGCCAGGTTCTCAGGACACAGAATGAGACAACCAAGAAGGCCAAAGATATCCCTGGGAGGGGAAGGGACTGACCACCCAGGAGCACCCAAGAGCACCTTCACCAGTCACAATTCAAAGACCCTATCCTTACAAACATTTTGCCTACTCATCTGAATCTAGAAAAGTGGGGTAACATGAAATCCTGCCCTTTTCTCTCAACCAGGCACCACACACACAGACGAAAATGGGAGCCCTACCTTTGGTAAGAAATGTTAGCTCCAGAGGCTTGTGCTAGTTCTCGCAGGATGCCATCCGCAGGCTCTGGGGTGAGTGGGGTGTCCCAGCGGGTCTCCTGCTGGCCACCAGGAATCTTACATGGAGGAAAAGTCGTTTCCCTCCACCCCTTATGGTGAGTGCTTGGCCCAGGGCTCCGGGTAAGTGGATGAGCTTCGGAGGGTGAAGAGCTCTCGGGGAGGCCGCAGCAGCTCAGCCTGGCCTGCGGGAAGGCGGCCGCTCGGTCGGCCTCGCACATCTCACGTCGGCCTCAGCGCAGGCCTCACCCTGGCCCGGGTCTTGCCGCCCTCTCGGGTTTCTAGGCCCGACCCAGGGCGCGCCCTCGGTTACTAAACCGCACCCGGTCGCCCCACCAGCACCTGGTCGGTTCTAAACGGAACCAGCCCGTCCCTGTCGGGTCGGGCTTCTCGGCCAGACCCCGGCTCCAGCCCTGGCTGGTTTCCGAGGCGGACCCAGAACCGTTCCGGTTCCAAGAGGGACAGAGGCCAGCGCTCGCCCGCTCCGCCCTACGTGCCCACCTTCTCAGCCCCGACCTCCCTGCGGTCCCTGCTAGTTTCTAAGTCAGGCCCAGGCTGACTCCGGCCGGCATCTGGACTCCATCTGGACAGAGAAATGCCCGAGTCGAGTCTGAAAGCGCCTCCCACGAAGCTGCGGAGCCAGGATCCCAGCGCGACTCCCACCCCAGAGGCAGCAGGAAAGCTGCGGGCTCAGGGGGCGCCCCAGGTCGGTGCACCCCAGGTCGGTGCCCCGGTGGCCCCCTGCCCCTGGCGGCTGCGGAGGCTCTCCCTTCCTTTCCTCTTGGGACACCTAGACTCTCACGAGATACACTGAGGCATATTAAAGCATTTGAGAACTCGCTTCAACAAAACTCGATTCAACTTGGGCAGCATCCAATCCAACAGGTAGAAGGGAGCTCTGAGGAGCTGTGCGAGATCAAAGACATTGGCAGTGACCGGACAACAAAACGGGTTGGTTATTGCAAGGTCGCTTTGCTTTAGGGATGGCAGGCGTCTATCAGGCAAGTGAGGTATCATGTGCTGATCGGGTGATTCCTGGCTGGAGAGGTTTAAGTTCATTTCCCAGAAGTGTGTGATTAAGTCAATTTTGTTGTTGTTGTTGTTTTGTTTGTTTTGTTTTGTTTTTTTGGTGAGTGGGGTTGAGCATTAGCAATTCCATTGGGACGTTTTGTCTTAACAGCGATTTGCCAAAAAGCTCCTGAAATACTACAGATTTTCCTTTCCTACACCGGTGATCACATCGTCCACTTACCGTGAACTGTGCATGTATGGGATGCCCTCTCTGGACTAATTCCCTAGTGGAAGAAACTGTTCTACCTTTGTGAACTCTGCTGCGTAGCACTGAACCTGACTTCTGTTAATGCCACTTAGTTGTTCCATCATTATATCCCATGAAATGGACTACATACAATGTGTATCCATGCTGACACCTATGAAAATATGCATAAAAAATATGCAATATAAATAATTTTTCTGAAGCCCTTCGTTCTTGTTAGTTCTAAATTCTAAGAACCTAAACAATATTTCCGTCTTTTCAAGACAAAAATAAGTTTCTTTGTAGTTGGGGAAGAATGTGGAAAAAGCAACTTTGGGAAAGCATACCCGCTTACATTTTTTGTGCCTTTCCTTATTCTCTCCCACTTCTGGATCCTGAAATGGTTCTGCTCCTGTGGGCTGCATGACGCAGCCCATTGGAGGGTATGTTGTACACCAGCAGGCGATGTGCATGCATATTCCCTGCTTTTTTTCTGTTTAGACTTCAAAGGTTGATACTCCATTTGGAAACTAGATTGGAGTGTGGGCTACTCTGCCAGTTACCTAATGGTGAAGAGGATTCCAACTGACAAGGCTGGACCCCGTGGAGGTACTCTTCATTCACCATGGAGAGAACCCATGATGGTGTTGGACTGTTAGAGATGGTGAAAGAAGAGCCATGAGGGGAAAATGAGCAGCTGGTGAGAAGGAAAAAACTCATCAAGTCACTGCTGATTTTAGGTCAGCCTAATATCCTACAAAGCTTATTGGTGATCTGAGTATAAAGTCTAAAATCATAGCTCTCACAATCCCCCGTGGCCTGACTGCCTACTTCTTCAGCCACATGTGAGCTGTTTCTCCTTCCAGCCCATTGCATCAGCCATACTGGCTTTGGTAGTTCCTCACAGGTGACTGGTTCTCCTGCTGGAGGAGCTTAAGGCAAATAGTTCCTTCCATGCAGAACAGTTTGCTTCTCCAACCTTCTCGCAGCCAACTACAACATGTGCTTCCCTGACCCCTCAAACTTGGTTAGTGCCCCCATTTTTACATCTGGCACCCTTTACTTGCCCTTTGTCAAAACTCAGTCTTTCAACAGCCTGCCCACCGCTTCTTCACTAGACCATAAGCTGACACTAAATCTATGTCATTCATTGCAGGAATATCATTCATTGCGGTCTGTCCCCTTGCCAGGTGGACAACAGACCCAAGATATATTCATTAGTGAATGCATGTCTCAAAGCTTTTAAGGATAATTCCCTCAGCTGACTGGTTGGTGCTACCAGAAACATGAGAATTGAATGGGTTCTTTTGGTTTTGTCTCTTCCAGATCCATATGGGAAGCAAGAGGTTTGAAGGGCAGCATTGTAGACGGGGACTCTGGGTGAGGAATTTCAGCCAGGGTGCCAGGGGTAGGCCAGGACTCTCAGTGTGAAATAGGAACATTTTCAAGGGAAGCAACTCTTTGCTGGAATCCTTCAATTCCAATAATGGTCAATAACTTTTCATTGTTATGCCGTGTGAATAACTCACCTGTGGAAAAAATGTAACTCCAACAGTAGTGCTACTTTTTTCATTAAAATCCTGAAATCCTGGGGCGCCTAGGTAGCTCAGTTGGTTAAGTGCCCAACTATTGATTTTGGCTCAGGTCATGATCTCAGGGTCCTAAGATGGAGCCCTGTATCAGGCTCTGCACTGGGCGTGGAGCCTACTTAAGATTCTCTCTCTCCTCCCTTTGCCCCTCCCTCCTGCTCACATGCCTTCTCGGGGGGGGGGGGGGAAGAATAATAAAAAATAAAATAAAATATTGAAATCCTGACTAATCTCAACTGAACTCAGTCCAGACTATGCCATTTCTATAACATCAAAACATAACCCAGAAATACACCAGATATGCCATCCCTTAACAAACAGAGGACTAATGAGAACAATCTAGAACCCTTCTTCCCCCAAAAAATGATGATTTGGGAAATAATTTGGCCTGAATTAAATTACTAAATAGTACTAGTTATCATTTAATGTAATCAAATTAAACCTCCATACCAGGATGGGTTTTACCTTCTGGTGTCATTTGGTCCATCTTCTCTAAATTATTGAGTACCTACTATTGAGTACATTCCTTTGAGTACCTACTATATAGTCCCCTAGTAATCAAAGGAAAATAACTCTTCCAATCCACAGAGATCTTAGTATGTGAAGAGACAGACATGGAAAAAAATAAGTGTTAACCAAAGTGCTACAGGAAGGACGTTTACAACTTTCAAATTCCAAATGACACCCCTAGCCTTTGTGGAGAGGCATACACTGAGGAATCAGGTGCACCCTCTAAAGCACCAGTTCTACATATTCTGCACCTCTGACATTTACCAATTGGCTCACGGGTTTTGTTTCCCACATAACCTTGTATTTTAATGCTGTGTAGATTGATTGTCTTCTCCAAATTAGCACAGAGAAATGCCAAAGAGTCAAAACTCTACTAATTATTGCAAACTTTCTGACTTTTTCTGTAACTATTTTGCCTAGAAACTCTGCAAAAGTAGTGACTTCAGAGTTCTTAGCAAATTATCAAAGGCTGTTGAAAGATATGGGATGCATGACACCAACTGAATTTGATTCTCTACTGAAAAACTGTAATTGTAGTGCTGTGTTTCAGTGACTCTATACTTAAATTTTCAACTTGATCCTCTATTACAAGACACATTTAGATTTCATTTATCTAAAATTAAATGCCAGCTACATTACCAATAATGATATTTTAATGGTAAATTTATGAGGCATTCACTTATTTGCCTAAGTCTATCCATAAGACCACAATGACTGAGGAAGGGACTGACACATCGTTGAGAGAAAAGTCATAGGATGGTTATAGGATCTACTGGAAAGAAATGTTGTCTTCTTTGACTCAGCATGAGTCTGGAAAGGTATAGGTCTACCTTTTGCTGTCAGCAGTAATCCGGTCACCAGACACAGCCCAGCATCAAAGATAACCTGAAAAAGAATATACTCAAATTCTAATGTCAGTTTGAGCACCTGTATCAACCCTAACGTGAGGCCACTCTATACCTGGTCTTGCATATAAATGCACCTAAAATCCTTTTTTATACTCCAGGTCATTACTCAGGTTGGATGTGCCTTGCAAATGTTGACACCTAACTGATTCAACCTCACAAAAGGAACATGGTAGAAAGAAAGCTGCAAACAAGAGAAATATAAGTCACTCGGTATTTATTGGTATCAATCTATTTTCCCAGAGAGCAAACATACAGTCTGACATCTCCCATTTTAATAAATCCTCTGCTTCTGTTTTCACATCCTGAATTTCTATGACCTCTAATCAAGGTTCAGTACCATAACACTGTGGTTAAAATGTTTCCCTGAGATCATGAAGGCTGTGCCTTTAGCCACGGAACATCCTGGTTTACCAAAATTCAGGAGAAAACAAGGAATTGGAAGTCTTTTGGTGGTCGAAGAGGCAGGCAACTTAGGTTGTATTCCTGAGGAAAATGTGGAGAGTCGATCAATCCACTAGTATTTCCTTGGCTGTGAACTCTATCTGTTCAGTATCTCTAAACGTTCTAGAAGGTAATTCATTTTATTGCATAGAAGGACACTTTATCACAGTGCTGTGTGCAGAGCATCTTGCCTTTTGCTAACTTCCAGAGCCATCGTGATGCCTCAGTTTCCAATAAAATGCAGAATAAGCAAGGTATGCGCAGCCTCTCCCCTGGGGCATGTGGGAAACAGAAATCTAGACATGGATGATGAGAAAAAAAGTGGTTATCACATTAAGTGCTTAGGCCTCTACTGTTTTTCAGAATGGTTTGAAATCAAAACAGGTCATGATCTTCCACAAGTAGGAACGGGAGAGAGACTTACTGCATTATCACCTCACGCTGCAGCCAAATCAATACACTAAAGCATAAGGCAAATGGACTTCAGTCCATATCATCCAGTCTTGTTGCCCTGAGACTCCACTCTGAAGGGGATGGGGCTCGCAGCAGCCCCTCCTGAGCTGCAAGAAGTCACATTCTGGGAAGGAGCCAGCTCCCCGGGATCAGTTGCTCCTGCATTGTTGTCGTTCCTCCACCCACCCATCCCGCTGAAATGGCACAATGGAATGATTGTGTTCTCTACTGAGGACTTCCCTTTTTAAAAATAAACAAGCAAGAGTTTCCCTATTCTGACCCATATTCAACAGTGGAAGAAGGCAGCCAGTCCCGGGGTGGGGAGACTGGGAAAGGAAGCCCGGTGTCAGGCAAACACACTCAGGGAGGAAATACTGGATAGCTTGCAGGTCTCCGAAAATGGAAAGTAAAAGGAAAGCAGAGCTTCAGGTGGCTTTAGCACTTCCAGAGAAATCATTCCATGAACATACAATCCCCATTCTTAGGTTCTCCTCTTGTACATCTGACAGGCATTGGCCATGTCATTCAAGAAGACAGGAACACTACCCTGCAAAGCAAAGGAGAACTGTTACTTCTATGTCCTCATAGACATTACTCTTGATTCCTTGGGATAGGGCAGAGGTAAACAAAGAAGGTTTTGAGAATTATAAATATGACAATAGGGCCCCTGTACAATTTCTACAGAAATGGCCACAGACAATGTCAAAAGGTCGAAGGCACAGGTGAGACTAGATAGCAGCGGATCTGTTGTATATCTTGGCTTTGCTAGTAAAAACCAAAGATTCTTCTGAGACACTATTTTTTGAAAAAAAAAAAACACAGAAAATGGGATTGGGTTGGGTTGTGGGATTCTAACCCAGATATCAGAGAAAGGACTTCTTTTACACAATTAGGAAACAGTGAGGATGTGGGGCAAAGGACAGACTAGTTATTCCTTAGTGCTGAGCACTGTGCAAGACTTTCCCCAGACACTGCATTATTTTCACTATTCTACAGGGTCAGTAATACTCTCATTTAGAGAAAGGAAGAAATCAACAGCTTCCCTAAAATATACAGACAGAAGCAGGGCCAGGATTCAAAGTCACATGGGTTTGACTCAAAGCCTGTGTGCTCTGCACTCTCCCAGGGAATGTGCCCAGACCTCCCACCAGTATACGGGACTCAAAGCACTGAATGGTTCTCATAGAGCCAGGTTCTCCGGCAGGACAGTCTCTAACGATCAGGCCACCACTGTGGTTCTCTCTCCTTACAGAGAAACAACAGTGACAAAACTGGAGACTTCAGGCTTGGACATGTCTGGTGGTCTCTCGAGCCAGGCTGGCCCGTCCTACTCTATAAACAGATGCAGGGCTCAAAGGCACCATTTTTCCTACAAGGATCAGGCTATTGTCTGGAGGATCCAGAGACTGATCCTGTCAGGGTCTTACTACCAAGCAGTGTCTGACATTCCAGCTAAGGATTCTTCTTTTGTCCCAGCCCCCACATCCTGGGTGTTGGCAACCTCAGTCCTAACTGTAGTCACTCAACCAAGCTGCTTCATAAAAGAGCCTCATTAGGCCTGAGACATGGCATCTCCTCAGCCTGACAGCCCTGTGGGCTAAGTCAACATTTGTCAAACACACTTCCCCCATCTGCCTCCTGGGATCTCACCTTGGCGACCCAGTTAATGAGCCAGGACGGAATTAGGCCACCCGGGTTATCGAAGTAATACATGAAAACTAGAGGGGAAAGAAAGGACAATTCAAGAGAAGGAAAAATGTTAGAAAAACAACTACAAACTCTACAAACGTCCCAGCCCCGCACCTTCCTTCATCAGGCCGAAAGCAAGAAGGGATTCCAGAGGATTCTTGTGTCTTCCCTTCCAGAATATAAATGTTTATATATAAATATTTATGAAAACATAGCCCCAGGCACATTTTTCTGATACTTATTCAATGCCCGGCAAGTGCTAGACATTGGATATAAATTCTCATTTAATTATTTTTCACTAATTATCTTAGTCCAAAGGATTTGGTAAAATTAAACCCCCACTTATAAATGACAACATGGAGACTCAGAGCAGTTAGGTGGCATGTCCAAGGTGACAGATCTGAGAAGCATCAGAATTATGGTTCAGATTTTGCCTCACATGCAAGTCAAGGCCACACTGATTCCAGTACAGCAAGTGGCTGTGTGCCACTGCTCTGTTAAGCTTTTCTCTGTGCGGGCTGGAACTCAAGGCAGGCAGGAGCTTCATCCTCAGAGTCAGTCCTGCCAGCCCTCTTGCCCACCCCTATGCCCAAGGCCCTATGTATGTATCTCAAGTACTAGCCTGTACTGGATTTCTAAACCTTCTGGTTTGATTTCCTCTGGACAATGCAAGAGCCAAGAATGGGTTGAGTCAGATTTCAATACCCATCATGCATTCAAGTAAGTTTTGGGGGGTTAACTGAGTCTCTCCCCAGGTTTTGCTCTCTTGTTTGTTTTATACCCATGCCCATTATCTGACCTCAGGTAATAAGCATCATGTATTTTACAAGCCACACAATCAGCATGGCCTTCATAGAGTGGCCCTGCCCAGTATGCCATCACGGACCCCGCCTTTACCTTTGCTCCCCTTCTTGCCATCACTCTCGATTGCCAGGCTCTGCTTGTACTGATTCACCCGGACCACACCAGACCTCTCAGCAATCTGAGGCACAGAGGTGCTCTGGGCCAGGATCACGTGGATCTTCCACCCGTTCAAGTCCAGGTCTCGCCGCTGTTGGATATACACGTACTATACTGCCAGTCAAGGCATGATATCAATGCCAGCATTTCAGATGGGTGGAATGAAACCTCTCAAGCCAGAAGCAATGTGAGATAATTCTATTCCTCTCCCCTGGCATTTGCCCCCTTATACTGTTCCTTTACTTCCCTGTCCTGTCTCCCTGGGTGCATACCAAGATTGTGCCCCGTACTACTTGATATGCTCATTTGACAGCATGCATTATCTACTTATAAATGATTCCTTGACGTTTTCAATTATACAACGAAAGGACTCTTCCCTTCTCTGAGAAGGCACTATGAGATAGAGGATGGATCGCTCATCAGTGGTGTGATTCTGCATTAGTTACTCAACATTTCTGAAGCTAGGTTTCCCTCTGTGGGAAAAGGGAATCAAGTTGCCCAGCAGGCAGGTTTGCTCAGAGCACTGGAGAAAGACTGGGGCAGAATAAGTACTCCATAAGCACTGGGGTCATTCCACTCTGTCCTGTCCTCCCCAAAGCACTAGTTAGTGACGCCTATGCACGTAGGATCTTCAAGCAATGTTACTTATACCTAGTGGTCAGAGGAAGAGTAATGAATACCTGAATATTTAGTACCCAGATGTCCTCACTCTGGGTTAACACTAGTCAACCACCAAGAATAACAAAGCCGTTTCATCTCTGTAAACACTCACAGAACACTATGTCTAAGGTACTATTCTAGGGAAGATAATGTAATCCTAATAAACAGTGAAAGCTACCAATTTTTAAGCCCTTCCCATGAGCCTTACATATAGCATCACTTTTGATCCTGAAAAGGTCCCTGTGAGTTTGGTGCCATTATCCCCAGCCTACAGATGACAATTTTGAGACTCAGAAGTAAAGGAACTTGCCAAAGATCCCATAGCTCAACTGGAACCTGACTGCAAACTCAGATCTGTCTCCAAAACCTAATTAGACTTTCACAGCTGCTCAGGCATCAACAGAATTTTAGGTTTCACACTGAAGTAATTCAAAGCCTAAACAAACAAAAAAATCTCTAAGTATAAGGTAATATACTCATTGTAACAGCAACAACCATAGCCCCATGCCACCTCAGAGTTTCTACAGCACCCACAAGGGTCCCAGCCATCATTCAGGCACTCTGTAGGATGGGCTACTGTCCCCATGCTCTATGGACTGACAAGTAAAGTTCTTAAATGTTTTGGTGTGGAGAAATTATGTTGCTTTGGCTCTGGCTTTCCTCCTCCAAGCCTTTTACTTTTTCCTCACAGCAGAAATTGTCCCACTGTCTCCTAAAACTTGCTCATCTCATGTGATAGATTGTCACCTGACATTCCATTGAGGAAAAATCAACCTGATACGTTGATTAAAACTTGGCAGAGGTCTTCAAAGGGTTGGAAGGTCCAGTGTGCCATAGAGCCTATGATCAGAGAACCACTAGTTCACTGAGGCCCAGAGAAGTGAAGGGACTTTTCCAAAGATACACAATAAATGAGAGTATGAGCTCACATTCAATCTCGGATCTCTGGCTCCAAATGAAAGGTCTTTTCTACTACACTATTCTCTGTTCTCAAAAATTTAACCCGTAATGGAGAGACATGCATATAGAAAGATTAAGAAACTCATTATGTGCTTGCGTGGTATTGGAAAACCAATTAAATAGAACTTCAAGTACCCCAAGTGTCTATTCCTAGGACCTATCCCACAATGTCACAGTGAGGTTAGAGAGATGGAATCATGCCCTGGTCAAGGTCAACATCTCTGGAAACAGATGGACCTGGGTCCTGAACCTGCCCCTACCAGCCACTAGTGTGTGAACCAGAACAAAGTTCTGGACTCCTCTTTGCCTCAGTTTCCTTGACTGTGAAATGAGGATGATGGTACTTACTTTGCACAGCTGCTGGAAGGATCGGGGAAAACCATATAAAATCTAAGTGATTATGTAATCCACAATATGTTGAAGCACATACCATATGTGTACAAACTACCTAGCAGTATGTGAGCAAGAAATAAACCCTTATGGAGTTTTTTATTATCCGAGGCCAAAGAAAGCACATAGACACAAAAACACACACAAACAATATACATAAAATACAGCCACATGTCCTTCATTTTCTAGAGAATAATTATTTAGGAACATACAGATTTATACAATGTTAAAGATAGAAAAGATCCCGGTGACCATTCAATTCAGTGGTTCCCCAAAATATTTTTTTAAATTGACAAGACCATTTGTTGACAGTATCTTCTATGGAAATTCGGTGTGTAACACACTCAGGTATTGTGACTGAAGAGGACAGTGAAGGGGTGGAAATCTCACCTGTCAGTCATCCTGACCCCATCCTGCCTGTCCTCAAATTTCTATGCCCCTTCCTAGGATAGTCCTAAAAGGGCTTCTTAGAACCTTTGAGGCACAGCTAACTCCCCCTGCCCCACATCCCATTCAACTGCTTTAATGATAAAGGAGGCAAATGAGGTGAAGAAACATGCACCCACATTCACATACAACAGTCAAGGAGGGATCACTATAGGGTCAATAAAATGGGAAGGGATATGGGGAGCGGTGGAAAGTGGGGGCCTGAATTCCAGTCCCCACTCTGCCTCTAATCATCTGTACATATGCCTTCATCATTTTACCTCTTAGAGCCGACTTCCATTCTAGACTGAGGGAATGTATCAAACACTCTTTATAAAAAGTTCTTTCCAAGTTCCCTATCCTATGGCCCAATAATTTCAAGCCTTAGAAAATTTCTCAGGAAACTCTGAGCTGCCCTCCAATGACCACAATCACAAGGCTCCACATGGTCAGGTGCAGACATCACACTCTGAGGTCTCCAAAAGCCACACAAGAAGCAACAGGCTTCTTGATCCTGGAGACCCAGGATCGAATCCCACATCGGGCTCCCTGCATGGAGCCTACTTCTCCTTCTGCCTGGGTCTCTGCCTCTCTTTCTCTCTCTCTCTGTCTCACATGAATAAATAATCTTAAAAAAAAAAAAAAAAAGAAGCAACTGTTTTAGCAAATGCTTCCACAAGAATCAAGGACAACTGTCCACACAGGCTGGGCATACCACCATTGGGTGATGGCCAAGGGGCACAGAAACGCTAAGAAAACCAAGTAGAAAGGATACGTCTCGGTTGTACATGGGAAAAGGGTACTTCACTTGCCAGTAGACCACGGTATCTCCATTGTATTCCAATTGGTAGAGTTCTAGAGAGAACAAAAGAAGTTAATGTATCTGGAAGCTTCCGGGCCACCAATTGACAAGAAGCCTCAGTCTGATGACCTCTAAGGACATGATAAACCACTAGCTCATAAGGCAAAGATTAAAAAAAAAAAAAAATCATACAGATTTATTAATGTTGAAAGCTTGTTCCCCAGGACACACTCTGGTAGACATAAAAACATGGTGAAATATAAACTAACTCAACAAAACATGTGTATTGTGTAGCACAAGCAAGATTCTCAAGTAGAACACAATGAAACAAAATCAGGTTCCAAAAATAAATGTTCAGGTTTTTAAATCAGGGCAACCACCAGATGTCACTAGAGTACCAAATGTTTTGAGACCTCTCTGGATTTCTTGACCTATTACAGCTTGCCTGGGACTCAATCACCCAGTCTAGTGTGTTCAGCTGAGAAATGAATTCTATTCCATCATTCTTAATATTCATATTCTCTGGCTGGATAAAGCAAAGGAATTCGATGACATGCACACCTTGTGACACTGAGCTGCGCAGTACCCTCCGTACTAACCATTTAGAGAAGGAGCCATGCCAAGGCTGCTGATGTAACCACGAGAGCCCCTTGAGGAGATGCTTAATGTATTATTTAATGTATGTAATGTAAGGGAAAATGTATTATTTAATTCAGCTTTGGAAACAAAACCTATTAAAAGCAGACTATGGATTAAAGAGCTTGCCAACACATGGTGCCATGAGAGGCTAAAGATAGCCCTTGAGAGTAAGGGAAGAAGTGGACATGTTACCTTTTCATGCCCAACATCACCTCCCCCTTCCTGGACCAACAATCTCAATTCTCCTTCAGGGTATCATCCTTCCCCTGCTCCTTGACTATGTGGTTTAAGCATGACTGACTCAGCATTGATTTCAGGGCTGGCAAAAATGAGCAAGACATGGCCTCAGTGATTTGTTCAGGGATGGTTCATCGGGACAGGGTCTTACCTGTCACTCTAACACATTCAGGCCAAAAATGGTGGAGTAAAGACTCTCAGGTATATCAGATATATCACAGAATATCTAGAAGGACCAGGGCACCTGTGTAGCTCATTTGAGCATCTGACTCTTGATTTCATCTTGATCTTGGAGTCGGGGACTACGCCCCATGTTAGGATCCAAACTCAGTGCAGAACCTGCTTGAGATTCTCTCCCCTTCCTTTTCCCTCCCTCCCTAATCCTCTCCCAATTGTGCACACTCTCGCTCTCTCACTAAAATAAAATTAAAATCCTAAAAAAAAAAAAAAGAGCATCTAGAAGCACCAGAGTTAGACTTAGAACCTCAGAATTGTTCCAGAGAAGCAAACTACTGCTGCTACAGGACTAGACACTATAGTGTGAATGGCTGATGCCACGTACCAAACATCAGAGGTTCTGCAACTGTCTCTCCCATAGTCAGATACCTTAGCCCTATCATCACCAGAAAACTGATTGTGCATGCTGCCTGCTTGCTCATGGTGTTCTCTCTCAAACTGAAGCTGTACGTTGTCTTACTGGCGACGTCTATATTGCATCACTGAACTATGGCTGCTAAAGAGACTGAGGCAGAGAACCTTCTCCCTTGCATGGGTGAGCATCACAATTCACCCTAGATAGAAAGGGCATTTAGAAACACTGAGAGACCAAACCATGACAAACATCCATAAGGTGCCATGACAGCAAACTGTGGGACTCCTGCTGCCATGACTAGGAAAGTAGAATGCTCATTCCTGTTCCTGTGGGGTTATTTACATGGCTAGACTAGAAGCCTGGATCTTCTGGTGGCCGCCCCCCCATGACATAAGATTCTGCCTCAGAATTAGGTCAACTCAGAAGAAAACTGAGTCAAGATGGAGAAAATAAGCATTAGATGCAGCTGTCCTGGAAGTCAGAAACCCCTGGACTTTTCAATGCCATGAACCAATGAACTCTTTTTCTTTTTCTTCACACTGGCGTTTGTTAACTTCTTACTGTATGCGGCCAAGAGTCCTGACTCTAGCAAAAGTCTTTCAGAGTTTACATGCGCCTTGGCTAGCTCTGCAGTTCTAGTGCACTGTAACTGAGTGGCAGAGGCCACTCCCAGTTCTAAGTGACAGGAGGATCACCTATTTCATGCCTTTCATAGCTGTCCACTGTTTTTAGGGTAAAATCTAAGCACTGTAGCCTGGTGCTAGGCTGGATGTAGGGATCTGGACATACCCCCATCCCTAGCTCTAGAGTCTGCTACACCGACAAGCCAATAAAACAAAATCGCTCAGTTTTTGAACATGCCATGCTGTTTCATGCCTTCCTTGCTTTACTCATGCTGTTTTCTGGGCTCAGATGGCCTCAAACAACTCACCCCCTCACCCTCCCACTCTCTCACCCATATACATTCTTATGTATTTTTGTGTTTTCCATTCTTGTTGTTTATAAAACTTGATTCAACTTCCAAAACACAACTTGGATCAGAACAAGATTTTCATTTTAAAATATCATTTATGAACTGTTAAAAGATGATCCATGGGCACCTGTCCAGCTTCTACCATGCAGCACAATCCTCAGACAGCCACCATGCCAAGGACCAACAAGGTTGCCTCACTATCCAGAATTTATAGGTTAATTCCTGCCCCAAAAGACACTTGTGGATGAGTGCCCACATTTTCCATTTGAGGAGATGTTGACTTTTTCTGCCCCACTGGCTCTTGGGCTGTTGCCCCAAGTGTACTACTTTTATTTTTTATCCCTTTTTGCACAAAGGTGATAAAAACTTTTTTTGAATGTAGCAGGATATTGGAAGGTAACCAGTGATATTTAAATTTGTTGGCACATAAGTGATTGAACTTTCGATGAGAATACCCCATGGGCACTCTTCAACTCTGATTCCACGAGAAGACAGAGGGTAAAGGAACTCAAAGAAATCCGAGGTCCCTCCAGTTATAAGACAGCCAGTTCCCAGACAGATTTCATAATGCTGGGGTTTCTGGTACAGGTAAGGCCTTCGTTTAATTCTGCTCTGAAGCCAGTGCTGGTTACAGGTCAGATACGTCCTCCAGAAAACCCTCTATGATAGATATATGGGATGATGACAAACTTACAGTGAGAACAAAGTAGCCCCTGGAGCAAATTGGAGAGTGGCATCTGAAAGCACGCAAAGAACCACAAGCGCATGTTTCAGCCCAGCACTTATGACTTCCATACAAAATTAAAAATAAAACATAATATAGTAGAGATTAAACCCCTTGTTTTCTATGCGCTAGATAAATAAGAATATGTATTATTTTCTAGAGATGATTAAAAGGTGATTAATAATATCTGTCACTCACCTTCAATATATTCATCCCATTGTTTTCTGTAGTCTAAGTCCATATAGACATCTGCAAGTACATCCGGCAGACAATTGTCCAGAACACCATAGACCTTATACTCACAAAGTCCAGTCTGCTATAAAAACAGAACAGGCAGAAACAACCTATTGATTGTCAAATTGAGGGACAGCTGGATCACACAGCATATGAAAAACAGCTATTCATGCAACACCATTATTCACTACCATATTAACACAATGATGAAAAAACAGATGAGGCCCCTGCTCTCATGAGTCTTATATTCACTTATAGACATTGGTGGTGATAATGGCTATAAATGCTACCTAGGTAATTTGAATAAGATATATAAGGAAAGTTTTATAATTAGTAGTGCCTAGTTTGAAGGAGAGGGATTCCTATATAATCAGGTGGTCAGAAAAGGCCTGTATGAGGGATAACCTTTATCAGAACATCCTATTCTAAATATCAGAATGAGCTGATCATGAGAAGATAAGGAAAACTCATTCCCAGTAGAGGAAAGACCCTCAGGGTGATGAACTGGCATGCTCAAAGAACAGATTGTCATGGGTCCAGAGAACTGTGGATGGGGAGAGTGGTATGGGCTGAAATCAGAGAGGTAGTGGGGGCCAAATTCCAAAGGGCTTTATAAACCAGGGTAAGGGATAAGAATTTTGACTACTATGGAAAACCCAAGAGTGACTTTAAATAAGGAAATAATAAATAAAATGATGATTCTTGCTTCTTGATAGAGAGTAGTTCATAAGGGAACAAGGAGATGGGCTTGAAAACCAATGCAGTAGTCCAGATAAGAGATGACAGGGATTTAAACAAGGAGGTGACAGTAGTGATGGAGAGAAGTCCAGTGATTTAAGGATATATTTAGCAGTAATGTCAACAGGAAGTGCTGACAGATTGCCTGTGGGTAAAGAGAAACCAAAGAATTGCCTCTTAGAACCTCTACTTGAACAACTAGGTAAATGAGAGCTTCATACCTAAGACAGAGGAATGTTGGGAAGAGGTGATTGTGGGTTGTAGGAAAGTTAGGAGTTCTCCTTTTGAGTTTGAGATGCTTATACACATCCAAGTGGGAGAATTCAGGGGACAGGTTGCTATTTTAGATACCCACAGGGGATAATGAAATCCAACATACTGTTTTATCAATTCCAAGACAGAATTTTTCAACAACTACTTCTTTTAACTTAAGATCCAGTATGTAAGGGAAGAGACAGCACCTTCAAATCACATTAGTCCCCATTATTCATAAAAAAAGACCATTTCCAGATTCCGAAGAACAAGAGATTTCCCTCTTTTTTCTTTTTCCCCACATGAGTCCATATCCTTGTTTTTGTGAGGGTTCTCGGCTGGAGTTGGCGATGCTACACATTTTATTTTCTGTATAATGGCAACTAAAAATTCCCTTCCCTTACTAAAGGCTCTACTATTAAAATTAAACCAAAGGTGGGTCACCTGGGTTCTCTGGCAATTGGGCATCTGCCTTAGGTTCTGGTCATGATAGCTAGGTTCTAGGATCCTGTCCCAGGTCAGGCTCCCTGCTCAATAGGGAACCTGCTTCTTCCTCTCCCTTCCTCACTTGTGCATGCGCTCTCTTTCTCACAAATAAATAAATAAAATCTCTAAAAAAAATAGTTTTTAAATAAAAAAAATTAAACCAAAGGCTTTTAGCTTAATTTCCTGCAAGAGTGAACAAACAAAACAAAACAATGCCTTCAGATTGACACATTATTCTATGTGCTAAAGCAATGTTACTGGCTAATCGAACTTGAACAAAGTTATCCTTTTAAACCCCATGCCAAGGACTTATGTGAAGTCAAGAAGTAAATAAACATGGTGATACTTTCTAGAGACCTTGAGGCTGCAAGACCTAGATTCCTGGTTCAGAGAGCATAACCCAGAGAAAAACACATCTTAGTTTAAGAATCTCATATGTATGTTAAAGCACCTGGTAAGAAATGGAAGATGAAACTGAAACTGAATTCATAAAGTTCTTCCAGGGCTAAAAAGTATGTGACTTTATACCAAGGGTTTCCAACCAGCAAATGACAAACTAGTAGATCTGAACCCGTCTCGAGCTGTGCCGTGGATACCCCAAAGGAAGGGCAGACTGTCAGGAGAAACATCTACCTTGTATCCCCTCCCCTCACACATATGGGAAGATAGTGAGGGTTTATACATACCCATTCATTTACTAATCAACTGTGGAAGAGAGACTCTTAGTTCCTTGTTCAAACATATTGGGGCCCCATTTTCTGTAAACACTGACTGAGCAAGAGGGATAATTATGCATTGAGATAATGATTCAGCTTACATGATGTAACTTTGGTTATCTGGATAAATTAAGACAAACTGTTTCCTTAAACTGGTTCCCTTTCCCTTCTGAATTTAGTTACTGCCCTTAGTGACCTCAGGCCTATACATATCACAGAAAAGAAAAACAGAAAGCCCCCTT